>NC_140001.1:4948644-5046252 GCF_964263955.1 Coregonus lavaretus
TGTATAAGGCCATAAATCAACAGGAAAACGCTCATCCAGATGCAGCGCTCCTAGTGGCAGGGGACTTTAATGCAGGGAAACTTAAATCCGTTCTACCTAATTTCTACCAGCATGTTAAATGTGCAACCAGAGGAAAAAAAACTCTGGACCACCTTTACTCCACACACAGAGACGCATACAAAGCTCTCCCTCGCCCTCCATTTGGCAAATCTGACCATAACTCTATCCTCCTGATTCCTGCTTATAAGCAAAAACTAAAGCAGGAAGCACCAGTGACTCGGTTAATAAAAAAGTGGTCAGATGACGCAGATGCTAAGCTACAGGACTGTTTTGCTAGCACAGACTGGAACATGTTCCGGGATTCTTCAGACAGCATTGAGGAGTACACCACATCAGTCACTGGCTTCATCAATAAGTGCATCGATGATGTCGTCCCCACAGTGACCGTACGTACATACCCCAACCAGAAGCCATGGATTACAGGAAACATCCGCACTGAGCTAAAGGGTAGAGCTGCCGCTTTCAAGGAGCGGGACTCTAACTCGGACGCTTATAAGAAATCCCGCTATGCCCTCCGATGAACCATCAAACAGGCAAAGAGTCAATACAGGACTAAGATTGAATCGTACTACACTGGCTCTGACGCTCGTCGGATGTGGCAGGGCTTGAAAACGATTCCAGACTACAAAGGGAAGCACAGCCGCAAGCTGCCCAGTGACACAAGCCTACCAGACGAGCTAAACCACTTCTATGCTCGCTTCGAGGCAAGCAACACTGAAGCATGCATGAGAGCACCAGCTGTTCCGGATGACTATGTGATCACGCTCTCCGTAGCCGATGTGAGTAAGACTTTTAAGCAGGTCAACATTCACAAGGCCGCAGGGCCAGACGGATTACCAGGACGTGTACTCCGAGCATGTGCTGACCAACTGGCACGTGTCTTCACTGACATTTTCAACATGTCCCTGACTGAGTCTGTAATACCAACATGTTTCAAGCAGACCACCATAGTCCCCGTGCCCAAGGACTCTAAGATAACCTGCCTAAATGACTACCCACCCGTAGCACTGACGTCTGTAGCCATGAAGTGCTTTGAAAGGCTGGTCATGGCTCACATCAACAGCATTATCCCAGAAACCCTGGACCCACTCCAATTTGCATACCGCCCCAACAGATCCACAGATGATGCAATCTCTATTGCATTCCACACTGCCCTTTCCCACCTGGACAAGAGGAACACCTACATGAGAATGCTATTCATTGACTACAGCTCAGCATTCAACACCATAGTGCCCTCTAAGCTCATCACTAAGCTAAGGATCCTGGGACTAAACACCTCCCTCTGCAACTGGATCCTGGACTTCCTGACGGGCCGCCCCCAGGTGGTAAGGGTAGGTAACAACACATCTGCCACACTGATCCTCAACACGGGGGCCCCTCAGGGGTGCGTGCTCAGTCCCCTCCTGTACTCCCTGTTCACCCATGACTGCATGGCCAGGCACGACTCCAACACCATCATTAAGTTTGCCGACGACACAACAGTGGTAGGCCTGATCACCGACAACGATGAGACAGCCTATAGGGAGGAGGTCAGAGACCTGGCCGTGTGGTGCCAGGACAACAACCTCTCCCTCAACGTGACCAAGACAAAGGAGATGATTGTGGACTACAGGAAAAAAAAGAGAACTGAGCACGCCCCCATCCTCATCGACGGGGCTGTAGTGGAACAGGTTGAGAGCTTCAAGTTCCTTGGTGTCCACATCACCAACGAACTATCATGGTCCAAACACACCAAGACAGTCGTGAAGAGGGCACGACAAAGCCTATTCCCCCTCAGGAGACTGAAAAGATTTGGCATGGGTCCTCAGAACCTCAACAAATTCTACAGCTGCACCATCGAGAGCATCCTGACTGGTTGCATCACCGCCTAGTATGGCAACTGCTTGGCCTCCGACCGCAAGGCACTACAGAGGGTAGTGCGTACGGCCCAGTACATCACTGGGGCCAAGTTTCCTGCCATCCAGGACCTCTATACCAGGCGGTGTCAGAGGAAGGCCCTCAAAATACAGAACAGCGCCGGAAGAAGATGGCTGCCGTTTTACAGCCCTCTAACCAATTGTACTATTATGTGTGTTTTTCTGCGTTATTTGTAATTTATTTTGTACATAATGTTTCTGCCATCGTCTCTTATAACCAAAGAGAGCTTCTGGATATCAGGACAGCGATTACTCACCTCGCGTTGGACGAAGACTTTTTCTTCAACGAGGCGTTCGCGAAGGATATTCTACAGACACCCAACAAGGCCCAGATCCCCGTCATTCGCGTGAGGAAGAGACGGAGATATCGTGGACGCAGATCCGGGTGCCTTGTAAGGATCCGACGGCGAACGAGTAAACTGCCTCTCCCATCAATCCTATTAGCCAACGTTCAAGCTTTTGAGAATAAAATGGACGATTTAAGATTACGGTTATCCTACCAACGGGACATTAAAAACTGTAATATCTTATGTTTCACGGAGTCGTGGCTGAACGACAACAATGATAACATTCAGCTAGCAGGCTATACGCTACATCGACAGGACAGAACGGCAGACTCTGGTAAGACAAGGGGCGGCGGTCTGTGTATATTTGTAAACAACAGCTGGTGCACAAAATCAAATACTAAGGAAGTCTCGAGGTTTTGCTCGCCTGAGGTAGAGTATCTTATGATAAGCTGTAGACCACACTATTTACCAAGAGAGTTTTCATCTATATTTTTCATAGCTGTCTATTTACCACCACAAACCAATGCTGGCATTAAGATTGCACTGAATGAGTTGTACAAGGCCATTAATCAACAGGAAAACGCTCATCCAGATGCAGCGCTCCTAGTAGCCGGGGACTTTAATGCAGGGAAACTTAAATCCGTTCTACCTCATTTCTACCAGCATGTTAAATGTGCAATCAGAGGGGAAAAAACTCTAGACCACCTTTACTCCACACACAGAGACGCATACAAAGCTCTCCCTCGCCCTCCATTTGGCAAATCTGACCATAACTCTATCCTCCTGATTCCTGCTTATAAGCAAAAACTGAAGCAGGAAGCACCAGTGATTCGGCTAATAAAAAAGTGGTCAGATGACGCAGATGCTAAGCTACAGGACTGTTTTGCTAGCACAGACTGGAACATGTTCCGGGATTCTTCAGACAGCATTGAGGAGTACACCACATCAGTCACTGGCTTCATCAATAAGTGCATCGATGATGTCGTCCCCACAGTGACCGTACGTACATACCCCAACCAGAAGCCATGGATTACAGGAAACATCCGCACTGAGCTAAAGGGTAGAGCTGCCGCTTTCAAGGAACGGGTCTCTAACCCGGACGCTTATAAGAAATCCCGCTATGACCTCCGACGAACCATCAAACAGGCAAAGAGTCAATACAGGTCTAAGATTGAATCATACTACACTGGCTCTGACGCTCGTCGGATGTGGCAGGGCTTGAAAACTATTACAGACTACAAAGGGAAGCATAGCCGCGAGCTGCCCAGTGACACAAGCCTACCAGACGAGCTAAACCACTTCTATGCTCGCTTCGAGGCAAGCAACACTGAAGCATGCATGAGAGCACCAGCTGTTCCGGACGACTATGTGATCACGCTCTCCGTAGCCGATGTGAGTAAGACTTTTAAGCAGGTCAACATTCACAAGGCCGCAGGGCCAGACGGATTACCAGGACGTGTACTCCGAGCATGTGCTGACCAACTGGCAAGTGTCTTCACTGACATTTTCAACATGTCCCTGACTGAGTCTGTAATACCAACATGTTTCAAGCAGACCACCATAGTCCCCGTGCCCAAGAACTCTAAGATAACCTGCCTAAATGACTACCGACCCGTAGCACTGACGTCTGTAGCCATGAAGTGCTTTGAAAGACTGGTCATGGCTCACATCAACAGCATAATCCCAGAAACCCTAGACCCACTCCAATTTGCATACCGCCCCAACAGATCCACAGATGATGCAATCTCTATCGCACTCCACACTGCCCTTTCCCACCTGGACAAGAGGAACACCTACGTGAGAATGCTATTCATTGACTACAGCTCAGCATTCAACACCATAGTGCCCTCTAAGCTCATCACTAAGCTAAGGATCCTGGGACTAAACACCTCCCTCTGCAACTGGATCCTGGACTTCCTGACGGGCCGCCCCCAGGTGGTAAGGGTAGGTAACAACACATCTGCCACACTGATCCTCAACACGGGGGCCCCTCAGGGGTGCGTGCTCAGTCCCCTCCTGTACTCTCTGTTCACCTATGACTGCATGGCCAGGCACGACTCCAACACCATCATTAAGTTTGCCGACGACACAACAGTGGTAGGCCTGATCACCGACAACGATGAGACAGCCTATAGGGAGGAGGTCAGAGATCTGGCCGTGTGGTGCCAGGACAACAACCTCTCCCTCAACGTGACCAAGACAAAGGAGATGATTGTGGACTACAGGAAAAAAAAGAGGACTGAGCACGCCCCCATTCTCATCGACGGGGCTGTAGTGGAACAGGTTGAGAGCTTCAAGTTCCTTGGTGTCCACATCACCAACGAACTATCATGGTCCAAACACACCAAGACAGTCGTGAAGAGGGCACGACAAAGCCTATTCCCCCTCAGGAGACTAAAAAGATTTGGCATGGGTCCTCAGATCCTCAAAAAATTCTACAGCTGCACCATCGAGAGCATCTTGACTGGTTGCATCACCGCCTGGTATGGCAACTGCTTGGCCTCTGACCGCAAGGCACTACAGAGGGTAGTGCGTACGGCCCAGTACATCACTGGGGCAAAGCTCCCTGCCATCCAGGACCTCTATACCAGGCGGTGTCAGAGGAAGGCCCTCAAAATTGTCAAAGACTCCAGCCACCCTAGTCATAGACTGTTCTCTCTGCTACCGCATGGCAAGCGGTACCGGAGTGCCAAGTCTAGGTCCAAAAGACTTCTCAACAGCTTCTACCCCCAAGCCATAAGACTCCTGAACAACTAATCATGGCTACCCGGACTATTTGCACTGCCCCCCCACCCCATCCTTTTACGCTGCTGCTACTCTGTCAATTATTTATGCATAGTCACTTTAACTCTACCCACATACACAGACAAACCGTGTAAGGAAATATAGACCTGTCAACACAGAGATACAATAGGCGGAAATATCAACTATGAATATTTATGAAAACGTAAGATTTACTTTTTGGTAGCTGATTAATAGACAACTTTCCAAGTCGAATGTGTTCTCATTCAGAACTGTATGGACCTGCCTGATAAAAATACATACAGTTACATGTTGTATTATGTTGTGGGTATTGTACTAAGCTCTAGGTAAAAGAAGTGGGCTCAGACATTGAAATGACATTCTTTCGTGTTCAAGGTTCCTTGAAGGATTATGTATCTTTAGCACCTACTCTAATGAAGTCAGGAGGCCATCATATATTATCTTTGGGGCCACCCTGGAGTTAGCCTCAAAACCAATATGGCATCGAAAATCCAATATGTCTGCCATAATACCATTTGATGGAGGTTAAATCACATGTAAATATGAATTGTACACCATTTTGAAAACACTCATGCACATAAAAACCCTTACACAATAGAATTTGTTGCTGCAAACTTCCCGCAAGTTTTTTGCCAAATTTCTGCAAAATAAATAGAGAGCCGCAAAATGTTGCCAGAAGTTTTGCAAATGTTTGTCACTAGTGGTGAATTTTGTGGCAAACCTTTGGCAACAATAATATTTATTGCCGCTAGTGGCAAACATTAGTTTTTCTGGAAAATAAAGAATGATCTCGAGATTCTATTTTAATCCGTGGTGAACCTGTGGCAATAATATGTATCACCTCTAGTGGCAAAACAGTTTACCAGAAGTTGTTTGTGGTGAACACATGAGTTCTAAGACCAGTCACCGTTGATGACCAGTCAGGGGGAAAATAAAATTCAGTTGGAAATGGAAACCAAGCAATCTACCTACCAAAGTTGTCCAGTGAGTGTCTAATTTATTGATTTGACTTCCTAATAAACTTTAAATTGTGTTAGCTAATTGATGCCTTGTTAGCAATGTCATGTTTTATGGGATAGAGTTTAAACACATTTTGTTGCTATATCAGTTTCAACTCGTCAGTGCCACTGACAGGCTAGCTAACTAGCTAACGTCAGTGATCATGTTTTTTTTTTTTTGCACAATTCATGTGATAGCTAGCTAGCTAACTAATGATTTGCTGGATTTTTTTTTTAACACATATATTTTTAGGTGATGACGTTGCTGTCTTTTAATACCAATACGCATGTCAATGTGCTAGCATCAGCTGTTCAGTAGCATGTTAGCTAGCACAACAGCTAACGTTAGCTAAGGTAGCTATCAAAAAATATGACTTGACATTTTGCAGGTGGATACCCTTCCTCTACCCGGGGTGTTGGAGGATTCTGCATTGGGAAGAGGATGCATCAACACCCTGGAAAGATGTGTGTGGTGCACTTCAGTCATTACACTTTTTTTTGTGATAAATTAGTGCATCGTCTTCAAGATTGATGAGGTAAGAAAATGCGTGTATTATTCTCGTAAATGTAGCCAATAAATTCATTAGATCTTTCATTGCTTTAAACTAGTAGCTAGCTCATCTAAATCATGTGTTGTTACTTCTCTCTTTCTAGAATCAGTTACCAGGCAAAGATACACATATCTTTCATCAAATTTTCATCTACAAAAAAAAGAAGCCTTCCATCAAATTGAGGACAGAAAAATTTACGTGCACCAGGTCAAGACTCCTTGCATCAATGGCCGGGAGATGTAAGTTAACAATAATCAAATTTGTCAAAGATAAAATGAATTGCCATATTAGGCATAACTCCATTTTTGTGTTACTTCTCTTCCAACCAAGCCTTATACACCTGAGTCAGGAAGAAGACACGGCTAGTAGAAACTGGCTCAGTCAGGAAGAAGACACGACTAGTAGAAACTGGCTCAGTCAGGGAGAAGACACGACTAGTAGATAACTGGCTCAGTCAGGAAGAAGACACGACTAGTAGAAACTGGCTCAGTCAGGAAGAAGACACGACTAGTAGAAACTGGCTCAGTCAGGAAGAAGACACGACTAGTAGAAACTGGCTCAGTCAGGAAGAAGACACGACTAGTAGAAACTGGCTCAGTCAGGAAGAAGACACGACTAGTAGAAACTGGCTCAGTCAGGAAGAAGACACGACTAGTAGAAACTGGCTCAGTCAGGAAGAAGACACGACTAGTAGAAACTGGCTCAGTCAGGAAGAAGACACGACTAGTAGAAACTGACTCAGTCAGGAAGAAGATACAACTAGTAGAAACTGGCTCAGTCAGGAAGAAGATACAACTAGTAGACAACTGGCTCAGTCAGGAAGAAGATACAACTAGTAGACAACTGGCTCAGTCAGGAAGAAGATACAACTAGTAGACAACTGGCTCAGTCAGGAAGAAGATACAACTAGTAGACAACTGGCTCTTAATGATGATGTCCCCAGTCTAGATTGAAGATCATAATTAGTTGATTAGTTTGAATCAACCTTGCGTTGAGGCTTGGCTGGGAACAGTTGACACTTAGTAGGCCTAAGTCCCAGTTTATGCTACATCATTTGTTTTAATAGCATTTATACAAGGCAGATTATTTCTCTACAGGGTGGCAAAGCTGGGCATGGACCCCCCCCCCAGAAAGAATTTGTGCCTCCCCAGTTTTGTTTCTCCATAAACATAACAAATGGTATATGAATTACCCTGCCTGGTTTTGCCAGTGTAGCTCTGCCGGGCCTGTGCGCTTAAGATCTGAGGAAAGGTGAGGGAGGGGCATGTAATAACATAATATTTAGTAGTTAAAATCCCAAAAATGCATTCTGATTGGAAACCTAGCCATGTAATGTCATAAGGTACCGCCTTCATTACCTTGTTTAGGAAGCTCATTGGTTACCAGGGTGTTCATTTTTTCTCACAGAGAGGGGGAAAAAGTTGTGCAGACAGCTACAGCTAATAATAGACTAGCTATTATCTACAAGCTTCATTACGTTTTGGTAACAGCAGGCTGAAAAATTATAGCTAGTTGGCCTAGCTGTGATCAGCATGGATATCCAAAAATGGCTGCCCCAGTCACTAGCACCCGACAGCCTGTTGGATCTGACCAGAGCTGAACCAGTGGAAGCAGAGTTTATTGTGGCATGCACATTCTTGCGATGTGAAATCGCAATCATTATTTGTCAGCAATGCCGACAGTGTTGTTGGCACTGAAACATAATTAACATTTTGGGGGGCATCTACAGCAATGTGAGAATGTATTCAGTGAACATAGACTCTTAACACAGAGCAAGATTTACAGCTGCACCATCGAGAGCATCCTGACAGGTTGCATCACTGCCTGGTATGGCAACTGCTAGGCGCTACAGAGGGTAGTGCGTACGGCCCAGTACATCACTGGGGCCAAGTTTCCTGCCATCCAGGACCTATATACTAGGTGGTGTCAAAGGAAGGCCCAAAAAATTGTCAAAGACTCCAGTCACCCAAGTCATAGACTGTTCTCTCTGCTTCTGCATGGCAAGCGGTACCGGAGTGCCAAGTCAAGGTCCAAAAGGCTCCTTAACAGCTTCTACCCCCAAGCCATAAGACTGCTAAACAATTAATCAAATGGCCACCCGGACTATTGCATGGACCCCCCCCCCCCCCCCCCCCCCCCCTTTGTTTTACACTGCTGCTACTCGCTGTTTATAAGTTTTGCATAGTCACTTTACCCTACTGCACATTGACTCGGTACCGGCACCCCCTGTATATAGCCTATTATTGTTATTTTATTGTGTTATTTAAATAAAACAATGTTTTACTTTAGTTTGTTTAGTAAATATTTTCTTAACTCTATTTTCTTAAAACTGCATTGTTGGTTAAGGGCTTGTAAATAAGCATTTCACAGTAAGGTCTACACCTGTTGTATTCGGCGCATGTGACAAATACAATTTGATTTGATGTTACATCAACGAAAAGCCCAGCATGTCCAGCTGGCATTTTGAGAGGGTGCATATTTTTCTTGCGTTATTCTATAAAATAACAGTTGTTGATGTGTACGGCTACATTTCAGACACATTTTTGTAACAGAAGAACAGTAGTAGGACCAATCTACCTTGTGTTATTATGGCTCTAAGGTAATACTAGTTGTGCCCCCCAATGGATATAAAATACCCCATCAGGCATGTCATCCTGGAGCCGGGCCTCTGTCTTTCCAGGCATGTCATCCTGGAGCCGGGCCTCTGTCTTTCCAGGCATGTCATCCTGGAGCCTCTGTCTTTCCACTCCTTTCCTCTTTTGACCTCACCCTTTCCTAGTCACTTCCCACAAGGCAGGAAATACGCTTGACCTCACCTTCAATAGAGGGTGTTTGCCTACTAATCTCACTGCAACCCCTCTCTGATCACTACTTTGTGTCCTTTTCTCTCTATCTCCCTAACCACTCAGCCCCTACTCAGATACGCCGCCGCAATCTTCGCTCTATCCAGCTACTCTCTCCTCTTCTACCCTATCCTCTCTTCCTTCTGCTATATCCTTCTCCCTCCTGTCTCCTGACTCTGCCTCTTCGACCCTACACTCCTCCCTTTCTGCATCCTTTGACTCTCACAATCCCCTTTCCTCCCGGCCGGCCCCAATCTTCGCCTCCTGCTCCGTAGCTGAGGGACTCACTACGTGCAAACAGAACAGGGCTGCGGGCAGCTGAGCGGAAATGGAGGAAAACTAAACTTCCAGAGGACCTATCTTCCTTCCACACCCTCCTCTCTACCTTCTCTTCCTCTGTATCCGCTGCTAAAGCTGCTTTCTATCACTCTTGATTTCAAGCTTCTGCCTCCAACCCTGGGAAACTCTTCTCCACTTTCTCCTCCCTCCTTAATCCTCCACCTCCTCCCCCTCCCTCTTCCCTCTCTGCGGATTACTTTGTCAAACACTTTGAAAAAAAGGTTGACGACATCCGCTCCTCATTCACACAGCCTACTGAGTCCACTGGTCTCACTCACACAGAACTACCCTACGCCTTGACCTCTTTCTCCCCTCTCTCTCCAGATGACATCCTGCGACTAGTGAGGTCTGGTCGCCCGACAACCTGCCCGCTAGACCCCATCCCCTCCTCCCTTCTCCAGACCATCTCTGGAGACCTTCTCCCATTCCTCACTTCCCTTACCAACTCATCCCTGACCACCGGCTGCATCCCCTCTGACTTCAAAATGTCCCAAGTCTCTCTACTCCTCAAGAAACCAACACTACTCCTCTGACGTCAAAAACTACAGACCTGTATCCCTTCTTTCTTTTCTTTCCAAAACACTTGAGCCTGCTGTCTGTGATCAACTCTCACGTTATCTCTCTCAGGATGATCTTCTTGACCCTAACCAGTCAGGCTTCAAGGCGGCTCACTCAACCGAGACTGCTTTTCTCTGTGTCACGGAGGCTCACCGCACTGTCAAAGCTGACTCTCTCTACTCTGTTCTCATCTTCCTAGATCTATCCGCTGCTTTCGACACCGTGAACCATCAGATCCTCCTCTACACCCTCTCAGGGCTGGGTGTCTCAGGCTCTGCACACTCCTAGATTACCATCCTACCTGGCAGGTTGCTCCTACTAGGTGGCGTGGAGAGGATCTGTGTCTGCACCATGTGCTCTCACTACTGGTGTCCCCCAGGGCTTGGTTCTAGGCCCTCTCCTCTTTCCTCTTTGCACCAAGTCACTTGGCTCTGTCATATCCTCACATGGTCTCCCCTATCATTACTATACGGATGACACTCAACTACTCATCTCCTTCCCCCTTCTGACACCCAGGTGGCGTCACACATCTCTACATGCCTGGCAGATATCTCGGCTTGGATGTCGTCCCACCACCTCAAGCTCAATCTCGACAAAACAAAGCTGCTCTTCCTCCCGGGATAAGGCCTGCCCACTCCAATACCTCTCCATCATGGTTGACAACACCACTATGTTCCCCTCCCAGAGTGCAAAGAACTTTGGCGTGACCCTGGACAACACCCTGTTGTTCTCTACAAACATCAAAGCAGTGACTCGCTGCTTCTGGTTCATGCTCTACAACATCCGTAGAGTAAGACCTTTCCTCACACAGGAAGTGGCGCAGGTCCTAATACAGCCACTTGTCATCTCCCGTCTAGACTACTGCAAATCTTTGTTGGCTGGGATCCCCGCTTGTGCCATCAAAACTCTGCAACTTATCCAGAATGCCGCAGCCCACCTGGTGTTCAACCTTCCTCAGTTCTCCCATGTAACCCTGCTTCTCCGCACACTCCACTGGTTTGCGGTCTAAGCTCACATCATCATCAAGACCCTGGTGCTTGCCTACGGAGCAGCAAAGGGAACTGCACCTGCTTACCTTCAGGCTATGGTCAAACCCTACATCCCAACCCAAGCACTCAGTTCTGCCACCTCTGGTCTCTTGGCCTTTCCACCTCTAAGGGAGGGCAGCTCCTGCTCAGCCCAGTTAAAGTTATTCTCTGTGTTGGCACCCCAATGGTGGAACAAGCTTCCCCAAAAGTCAGGACAGAGGAGTCCCTGGTAATCTTTCGAATACGTCTGAAACTCTTTGAAGAGTATCTTAAATAAGTGATGGCCAAGTGCCATCTCTGAGTCGTTTCAGCAAAATATTCAGTAGGTTGCTGGCACTACACGACTGGCTAAGAGCAGCTCTGTTGGAGTTACTTTTGTGGAAAACTTTGACACCTTTTAGAAACAGAAGATGTTCTACAAAGAGGACGGTGCCTTGACCCTGTCCTCGCATTTCAAGGCTGAGTTGAGACATTGACTTATCAACACCCCAAATCCCAACCATACATTATCAGCATTATCATCATACTGCAGGCTCGTAACAATTAACCATAATTGACTCTTGTTTTAACCCACATCCTCTCTCGAGGCATCGGCCCAATGGTACAGTTCTAGACAATCTTGTATCTATTCCAATTCAAGCCAACCCCATGGTATTTTCTAGTAGGGGGGATACCTGTTGAACAGTCGTAAATGTGGAACTTGGTTAAAAAAATGCCCATCTGAAGTAACTTGTGCTCTTAGCAAATTGTCTGACCTGCTGTCTAACTATGCTCAATCTGAATTACTGATAGCAGTGATCTTAATCTAGATTGGTTGATGCCAGTATCTGATGAGTTGAAAGATATTTGTACTGAGCTAAATCTAACTCAGCTGATAGCTAAACAACCCCAACTTTAAACACTGAAAAATCTACTCTATTAGATATTATTCTAACAAATGCCCCTCATAAGTTTACAGCCAATGGGATATTTGCCAATGAGATCAGTGACCATTTTCCCGTTGCCTGTATAATTGATGTTAAACTACCTAAATCTCGCTCACGCATTATTATAAAGAGACATTTGGGGATTTTAATGAGCGAATTTTTTTTGGTCTGAGCTGGGATTGAGTAACTGGGGGGTTGTGTCAACTTTCACTGACTCGGATCAGGCCCTTAATTGTTTTATTTCCCTGTTTAACTCTGTTGCAGATAAACATGCGCCGTACAAAAAACTAAGGGTAAAAGAACTATGTAATTCTTGGTTTACGGATGAATTGTCTGAGAAATTACAGGAAATAAATTTAGCTTGGGCTAAGGCTAGATGGACTGATTCTACGTCTGATTGGCTGTCCTTCAGACATCTGAGAAGTAGATGTCTATCCCTGGTTAAAAAAAGCTAAATCAACTTCTTGAATTGTGTATCAGAGAGTGGTGGTAATCCAGTCAACTTCTGGAAAGTGGTCAAATCTTTGAGAAAAGAAAACTCCACCCCCTCGGTACCCCCAGAAGGTTGTGACAGCCTCTGCTCCCATTCTAGACAAAATGGAAATGTGTGATGCTTTTAATAACCATTTTGCTTCAGCTGGCCACCTGTTTGAAAGGATAATCTCTGAAAATCCATCTCATCCCAATAGAGGGAGTCATTTAGTCACCTCAGAACAGATTGTAGAGAATGATGCACTAACAGACTCACATACTTTATTTTCATTTCAACCCTTTGATGTCTATGATGTACTAATTGTTTTGCTAAAGATCGATGTAAAAAAAAAAAACCATAGGAGGTGATTTACTTGATCTTACTGCCGCTCCACTTATTACAGAACCACTGACCAACAGTACCAGTCAAAAGTTTGGACACACCTACTCATTCCAGGGTTTTTCTTAGTTTTTACAATTTTCTACATTGTAGAGTAATAGTGAAGACATCAAAACTATTAAATAACACATATGGAATCATGTAGTAACCAAAAAAGTGTTAAACAAATCAAAATATATTTTATATTTGAGATTCTTCAAATAGCCACCCTTGGCCTTGATGACAGCTTTGCACACTCTTGGCATTCTCTCAACCAACTTCACCTGGAATGCTTTTCCAACAGTCTTGAAGGAGTTCCCACATATGCTGAGCACTTGTTGGCTGCTTTTCCTTCACTCTGCCGTCCGACTCATCCCAAACCATCTCAATTGGGTTGAGGTCGGGTGATTGTGGAGGCCAGGTCATCTGATGCAGCACTCCATCACTATCCTTCTTGGTAAAATAGCCCTTACACAGCCTGGGGGTGTGTTGGGTCATTGTCCTGTTGAAAAACAAACGATAGTCCCACTAAGCCCAAACCAGATGGGGATGGCGTATCGCTGCAGAATGCTGTGGTGGCCACAAATTTACCGGCGGGCTCTTGGTGCGGTTATCTCAAAAACGAAAGCCCTTTTGAGGATTGGCCATCAGCCTGTTCTTATTGAACGTGAATCCATGTTTTGCTTCTTTGTCTGATTCGTTGCTTTTTATCTCACAGTAAGACCTTTAGATTGAGATCCTGAAAATGCAAATGAATTACTTAAAAATCATACAATGTGATTTTCTGGATTTTTGTTTCAGATTCCGTCTCTCACAGTTGAAGTGTACCTATGATAAAAATTACAGACCTCTACATGCTTTGTAAGTAGGAAAACCTGCAAAATCGGCAGTGTATCAAATACTTGTTCTCCCCACTGTATGTTCAGTCCCATTATGGTGTCTGTGACAACATGGGCAGCACCATTGAGGCCATCTCAATTTTAAAGTGGTTAATCTCTTCTTCTACTACTTCTATGAGTTGGTAAACAAACAAACAAACTGAAAGAGTGCATACTGCCACCTGGAGTGTGTTCTTTGAACAGGTATAAAGCCAAGGTTGGCAATTAACTGCCACCTGCAGTTATGGAATGTTTGGTCGCAAGTATAATTTATTGGCTGATCCCATGCTAAAACGGGCTTTGGGGCATAAGAGTTGTCTATCTACGGATCCTGCCTAGTTCTACTCCTAAATGCCCAGCACCTGTCGCCTTGGACTCATTAGTGGACTCTTGATGGCCACATTAAAAGGTATATCATCATCAGATCATTTAGATCATATGGATCATATTAGAACATCTTAACTGCCTTCATTGAACATGACCCAGATATAGGCTCTCAATGCGTACAATGCTGAACAGGATCACTGCATACAATGCTGAACAGGATCCCTGCATACAATACTGAGACAACGAGCCGCAGAACAATTTGTCTGGTGTCTGAATCTCTTCCCGCTTCGTCTTCTCCACATATGTCCGTCTTCAAGGAGAGCCATTTCTCTCAGTGCCAATTTCCTGTCTGCCAATGTCAAATAGTTGTTTATTCAGTGGCTGCCCAATCCCTGCCTGCTGACACTGAGGTATATCAACAGTGACAAAAGGATATTGGAATACTTATCTTGGAATTAATACATTAGCCCAAACTTAAATAAATGTCACAAGATCAACATATCTGGGAATGATTGGGCAGAGGAGAGAGACACAATCTGTGTCCCAAATGGCACCCTGAGCATTCCCTACGTAGTGCACTACTTTTGACCAGAGCCCTATGGCCTCTGGTCAAAAGTAGTGCACTATGTAAGAGATAGGGTGCCATTTGGGACACAGCCAGAGTCTAGATGTGAAGGACACTGCTTCATCATTCATTAATTATAGAGTAATAGGGGCAGATGAAATGGTTATTTCATCACAGTGTCATTACAATCATCGTCAGCCATTTTAAATATCAAATTCTCCCATTTGTCGTCATATTTCCACGTCCTACTTTCAGGGTGAAGGACGATTAACCCCTTCAGTCCTGATAGATACCAGATAACCAGGTGTCTTTTAGTGATCTATAGCTATTCGTCACCATGCTCAGGTATAGCTAGTCTTTATCTATTCATCACCATGCTCAGGTATAGCTAGTCATTATCTATTCACCACCATGCTCAGGTATAGCTAGTCATTATCTATTCATCACCATGCTCAGGTATAGCTAGTCATTATCTATTCATCACCATGCTCAGGTATAGCTAGTCATTATCTATTCACCACCATGCTCAGGTATAACTAGTCATTATCTATTCATCACCATGCTCAGGTATAGCTAGTCATTATCTATTCATCACCATGCTCAGGTATAGCTAGTCATTATCTATTCATCACCATGCTCAGGTATAGCTAGTCATTATCTATTCATCACCATGCTCAGGTATAGCTAGTCATTATCTATTCATCACCATGCTCAGGTATAGCTAGTCATTATCTATTCATCACCATGCTCAGGTATAGCTAGTCATTATCTATGCATCACCATGCTCAGGTATAGCTAGTCATTATCTATTCACCACCATGCTCAGGTATAGCTAGTCATTATCTATTCATCACCATGCTCAGGTATAGCTAGTCATTATCTATTCATCACCATGCTCAGGTATAGCTAGTCATTATCTATTCATCACCATGCTCAGGTATAGCTAGTCATTATATATTCATCACCATGCGCAGGTATAGCTAGTCATTATCTATTCACCACCATGCTCAGGTATAGCTATTCATCACCAACGCTATAACTTACGACCCACAATCTTCCCGTCCACTGAGTTGAAACCACATCGAGACGTTGCCCTATAGCACCACCTCTGCCGTCATGCCTTATAAACTCTATTGCATGTTTAACTCTGCTGTACTGTACTGTGGCCCTAGATTGATCTGCTGTGACGGGGACATCAGTCTACTCCAGTCTGAACCAGGCTGTCCTCTCTAAGAAGCTGGTCTACTGCAGTTTTATCAAGGCTGTCCTCACTAAGAAGTTGGTCTACTCCAGTCTGAACCAGGTTGTCCTCACTAAGAAGCTGGTCTACTGCAGTTTGAATCAAGCTGTCGTCACTAAGAAGCTGGTCTACTCCAGTCTGAACCAGGCTGTCCTCACTAAGAAGCTGGTCTACTCCAGTCTGAACCAGGCTGTCCTCACTAAGAAGCTGGTCTACTGCAGTCTGAATCAAGCTGTCCTCACTAAGAAGCTGGTCTACTCCAGTCTGAATCAAGCTGTCCTCACTAAGAAGCTGGTCTACTCCAGTCTGAACCAGGCTGTCCTCACTAAGAAGCTGGTCTACTGCAGTCTGAATCAAGCTGTCCTCACTAAGAAGCTGGTCTACTGCAGTCTGAATCAAGCTGTCCTCACTAAGAAGCTGGTCTACTCCAGTCTGAACCAGGCTGTCCTCACTAAGAAGCTGGTCTACTGCAGTCTGAATCAAGCTGTCCTCATTAAGAAGCTGGTCTACTCCAGTCTGAACCAGGCTGTCCTCACTAAGAAGCTGGTCTACTCCAGTCTGAACCAGGCTGTCCTCACTAAGAAGCTGGTCTACTGCAGTCTGAATCAAGCTGTCCTCACTAAGAAGCTGGTCTACTCCAGTCTGAACCAGGCTGTCCTCACTAAGAAGCTGGTCTACTCCAGTCTGAACCAGGCTGTCTTCACTAAGAAGCTGGTCTACTGCAGTCTGAACCAGGCTGTCCTCACTAAGAAGCTGGTCTACTCCAGTCTGAACCAGGCTGTCTTCACTAAGAAGCTGGTCTACTGCAGTCTGAACCAGGCTGTCCTCACTAAGAAGCTGGTCTACTCCAGTCTGAACCAGGCTGTCTTCACTAAGAAGCTTGTGTAAATTATTCACCAGTATGAAGAAGTCACTAAGTCTTCATTGTGCCTCATCATAGTATATGTGGTCTCTAAGTTGTGTGTCTCTAAGTTGTGTGGGCTCGAAATTGTGTGGCCTCTAAATTGTGTGGGTCACTAAATTGTGTGGTTTCTAAGTTGTGTGGTCTCTAAGTTGTCTGGCTCTAAGTTGTGTGGTCTCTAAGTTGTCTGGCTCTAAGTTGTCTGGCTCTAAGTTGTCTGGTCTCTAAGTTGTGTGGTCTCTAAATTGTGTGGTCTCTAAGTTGTGTTGTCTCTAAGTTGTGTGGTCTTTAAGTTGTCTGGTCTCTAAGTTGTGTCATCTGCCATTCTGAACATCTGTTTCTGTGAACATCCTCTTCTCTGAG
The DNA here is from genome assembly GCF_964263955.1 of Coregonus lavaretus. Lineage (NCBI taxonomy): Eukaryota > Metazoa > Chordata > Actinopteri > Salmoniformes > Salmonidae > Coregonus > Coregonus lavaretus. Next base: position 4,966,038 of record NC_140001.1, read on the forward strand.
GAGAGGTGCTCAGTCCTGACTTAGTGCACACACACACACACACACACACACACACACACACACACACGCATAAGCACAGAGACACACACACGCATCGTGCACGTACGTACGTACACCCACACACATATGCACATGCAAGCACTTCATTGTGCCTCATCATTGTATATGTGGTCTCTAAGTTGTGTGTCTCTAAGTTGTGTGGTCTCTAAATTGTGTGGTCTCTAAGTTGTGTGGGTCACTAAATTGTGTGGCTCTAAATTGTGTGGTCTCTAAGTTGTGTGTCTCTAAGTTGTGTCATCTGCCATTCTGAACATCTGTTTCTGTTTCCTTCTCTTAGGAGAGGTGCTCAGTCCTGACTTAGTGCACACACACACATACACACACACACACGCATAAGCACAGACACACACACACGCATCGTGCACGTACGTACGTACACCCACACACATATGCACATGCAAGCACACGCATACTGGCCAGTGAGCCAGGTGAATTAAATATACATGTTGAAAAGCCCATTGGAGTGAGAGACGGTGAGGTCAGGATGATCTATATGTTAATGATGTGTGGCTTCGAGCTGCCAGAACAACTCAGATACTGAACACCATTCTTTTTGCACTGCGAGAAAGGACAACAATTTGATTTAGTCTATAAATCAATATTTACTTCATGTGTGAAATTAAAATCTCTATTCTATCTTGAAAATCACATTAGTCTTGATGATGTTGCATGTGACCTCTTCCATAACTGGTGCTGGTAGTGAGGAACCTACAGTACACCATCTAGAAACGATTGAAGCCTTTTCAATTACTCTCAATGTGACACCATCATATGCCACTCTGGCTCTGTATTATTGACATTCTATGGTAATAATGCATGTGTGTTATATGACCATTGAATGAGATTTCTAAATGATGATGATTAAAGAGACAAGATGATGACAGAGATGACTGACTGAATAATGGAGACCCAAGGTCTTTCAGGGATAGTTCACTGGCATTTAGGAATACTTCAGTGATATCTTGGACTATTTCAGTGATATCTGGGACTATTTCAGTGATATCTGGGACTATTTCAGTGAAATTTGGAACTATTTCAGTGGTATCTGGGACTATTTCAGTGAAATGTGGGACTATTCAAGTGATATCTGGGACTACCTCAGTGATATCTAGAACTATTTCAGTGACATCTTGGACTATTTAAGTCATATCTGGGACTATATCAGCGACATTTTGGACTATTTCAGTGATATCTGGGACTATTTCAGTGATATCTGGGACTATTTAAGTGATATCCGGGACTACTGCAGTGATATCTGGGACTATATCAGTGAAATCTGGGACTATTTCAGTGGCATTTGGGACTATTTCAGGACTATTCAGGACTTGGGAGCAGTTAGCTCAGCAATGAGTTGTTTTCCTGTCTTCCTGGTTGTTGGCATTGCACAGACCATATGTCACCCATCCTAACTGTTACAAGCCCAGTGGACATGGTCTTCTCTTGGGGCCCGATTCAGACTTAGGAAATGTACGCCTTTTCTACGCACTTCTCAGTAGTTGTTATTCAGACTTACCTTAACGCACTTTGCAGGTGTGATTCCCTTGCGTGCGCTGAATAAATGTAATTCAACCGCTGAAAACCCTCCCACTTTCTGGCCAACAGTTTTCATTAAATAGGGTTTTCTGTACATTTATCTAATGCCATCCCTTTAAATTTGGTGACCCTTTAATTTGAATTTTCTTTTCAGACTCACTAGAATATAAGCTAGCTAGCCAGCTACATGTCTAAACAAAAGACCCCAAATTAAAGCGTACTGTTAGCTAGCTAGCTGACATTAGGTGGCTGGCTCGCTAGCTAACATTAAGTGTATGATATGTGTAGTAATGTTATCTCAGAAAGACATTTGCATTGCTAGTTATAGCCTAATTTTAGCTAGCACACTAGCTAACATTGAACCTATTTGGTTAACTTTAGCTAGCTATTGCTAGTACTCTATGGATTGGGATTCTGGTTCATTGTTTAGCTAGCTAGCTACATGTCTAAACAAAAGACTCCACTTCGCCAGATGATTACATGACCCATCAAGTTAGCCAGGGGTATCTGACGGTGATTACGGCTAGCTATTGTATAATAATGCTAAAATATTTGTGTCTGGAATTTGTCTTTCATCATCAGTAGAACACGCCTGACTGTCCTCCACCAGTCATACAAGGAGAATGGTCTAATGCCTCCCATCAAAAAGAGAACTGGCCCAAGCAAGAACAGGTTACACCTGAAGCATGAGGACTTGCAGCGAGTTGTGAACTTCATCAACAACTACGCAGAGGATAATGCAATAGTATTACCAGGACGCCACCCAGGACAGAAACCCTTTGGTGGAAAGCTGCTGCCATCTCATGTGACAAAAGCAGCGGTGTGGCGTCTCTACAAGGAGTGACGCCACACCGGCATGTAAAGCATAAACAACACGTTTTGATTATTTAATTTACCTCCAACATGATTGCCACTACTTTTATTGATCTCACATTATTTCTGTATTTTCCAGAAGTACGTGTAGTCGGGCTGTCTTCCTTCAGTAATCTGTGGAGAATATTGCTGCCCCACATCTCAAGCACTAAGCACCGGACAGACCTGTGCTGGCAGTGCCTGATCACAGGCCACACCAAGTTTGCCCCCGACTGGTGCTTCGGCCTCATCAAGCAGCGCTTCAGAAAGACCAGCGTGAACACTTTGTCCGAGATTGCTGGTGTTGTGAAGGACAGCACTGTGACAGGGGTCAACATCCCACAGCTGGTTGGACTGGAGGATGGGACGGTGCTGGTGGAAAGCTATGGCTGGCAACAACACCTGACTCCGTACTTCAGGCCTCTGCCACAGATCAAGCAGTACCAGCACTTCAGGTGGATATCATTTTCATTGCATTGTATGAGGTTATTCTTCTTATCTAAACTTGGGAGGTGAATTGATGTTATGCAAGGTTGTAATGTCTTCTAAATTAGTTTTGTTATTTCCTGTTTTACAGCTTCGATGCTCTGGAGACTGGTGTTGCTGTCGCCAAGGAGCGTTGGACTCAGTCGGCACCAGGTTTCAGCTGCTCTACAACGGTGACGTCCTTCCTCCAATAGACGGTCTGCCTGTACAAGCACCAGCTGGACTGGACACAGCTAGACAAACGTATCTTTTTCAGAAGATCAGGGAGTTTTGCGACGAAGAGGCTATGGACATCACATGCCTTGCACCAAAGTCAACGGCAGGACAGAAACAGGCTCTCCGAATATAGATTCCCTTGTTCACGCGTGGTTCGGACGGACCAGTTCATCACTATCTGCAGTGCCTCTATGGACATTCACATGACTCTCTCCTAACACACACACGCCATACGTTGCTGCTACTATTAATTTTTCTATCCTACTGCTCAGCCACTTTACCTATGAATGTATGCATATAACTACCTCATCTATCACCAGTATCACTGATATCGTTATTGATATTGTTCTTGTACATACTGTATATTATTTTGTTGTTTCTCTACTGGCATTGACACTATCTTTTTTTAATATTGCTATTATGCAAGTAACCATTTCGCTGCATTGTTTACACATTTTACATTTTACATTTTACATTTTAGTCATTTTAGCAGACACTCTTATCCAGAGCAACTTACAGTTAGTGAGTGCATACATTTTCACACTGCCCCCCCGTGGGAAACGAACCCACAACCCTTGCGTTGCAAGCGCCATGCTCTACCAACTGAGACCCATCCACTTAGCAAAATGCAAAATGTGGCTGGTGGTTATAGCATCTCTCTCACATGACCCATCAATTTAGACAAGTGTGTCTGGGTAAGCCTCATCTAATATTTATAAAATATTTTTTATCTGGACACTTTCTGTTAACCTGAAATGTTTCCTTATTGTAGGCTACTACTTTTACCGTTTTTGTCTTAATCTGTACCACACTATATGACCTTTAGCACATGACCTCACATGTGAATCCTTAAAGAGATGGGCGGGGCTAAGGCTTAAGAGGGTGTGAACAATGCTGAATAGGTGTATACAAAGAAGAGCTCTCCAATAGATACCAAAACATTCAAGGGCCATTTTCTGAAAAAGTGTGATTACAAGTTTATCAGCTTTCAAAGCAGAATTACTTTCCCATTGTTACTCAGATGCAGTGGATGATATACCATTTTGTAGCTTTGAGTCTCTACTTTTATCAAATGTAAAAAAAACAATTTCACATTTTGCTACATAAGACCGAATCAAGGTGGTCGGTCACATATGGAGAGAACAGTTCAGAATATTAGGGATCAATGAAATATCCATGAAATATTGGAAGGTAAGTAAAGTGTCCAATAGGGGTTGAACAGTAGTCCTATAAATCTACCCTAATAATCCACACTAATCATGGAACTGTGATAACAACGGTCCAGTCGTGAACCATGCTCCAGGTTTAAACTGCTATGTATGGTCTGAGTACCATAATGATTCAAATAGGCTACATGTCCCAAATTATTGCACAACTTGTAATACGTTAGCCTAACGTGATCCACTATTGCTAGTGATCATCATGAACAACCACACACATGTGACAGAGGAAAGAAAGGTAAACTAACAATGGAATGGAATGATGCAAAATGTAAGGAAACTAACACTAAAGTCAGCGACAGTTATAAATGTATGTGGGTGTAACTGACGGTGGCTACCGCAGGCAGGTCACCATTGATATAAGACAGTGTTCGATGTCCATCCATGTCTGAGGATGTCGGGCGATGACATGGAAACTGGCCACTAGGGGCAACAGTGAGCGCTGTTACCTTCAAAGTAGGCTTTAGTTTTGCTAGGGCATTGTGGATTTGGATTTGGATGGTGGATGGGGGTAAGCCTTTGGTTCCAAAGGTTGCATGTTTGAATCCAACCATAGAAAGTTATTTTTTTATTTTAAGCCTATCCCAAACCTTAACACTTACCATAACCATTCGGAGTTAATGCCTAACCGGAACTTGGAACCTTGGAATGATACAGAGAAGTAACAAACGTTGACAGACGTTTGGAACAACTTTGAAATTTGACGGTTTGAGAAACATGGATGGGAGACTGTGAGAGCTTGTTGGGTGGCTAGCGATAGTGGCTAGCGATAGTGGCTAGCGATAGTGGCTAGCGATAGTGGCTAGCGATAGTGGCTAATATTTAACACGATACAAACTGTAAAAAAAAAAAAAATACAGTGAAAAGTCTGGGCATATAAACATTCTAGAAATCATAAATCAACTCAGGTTTGGCACTATACTGTCAATTGCGCATGGCTACAGAAGCCTATAGCTTGGGTCTCCAAATGTCATCCCAAGTTATAAGGCCAGCATTTCATAAACTGCACTGTGGAAAAGGTGATATGTTGATATACTTTAGTTTGCTGCCATGTGACTGGTTTATTTCATAGCGATCGTAAGGCAAAATAGATCTAAAACAATTGCAATTTAAATGTACAATCCCCTTATCCAAATGGCTTACTCATTTACCTAGCTCGAAAGGTCACTGGTTCTAATCCCCGAGCCGACTAGGTGAAAAATCTGTCGATGTGCCCTTGAGCAAGGCACTTAACCCTAATTGCTCATGTAAGTCGCTCTGGATAAGAGCGTCTGCTAAATGACTAAAATGTAAATGTATCAAGAGCTCTTATCAATTTGTAAATTACAGTGCATGGAGAATGGTGTTATTTCTATCAGAAAAAATAAAGTAAATGCTGTTCCACTTGTCTAAACATGTTTTCTCATGTGTAAAGGTGGTGGAATGATGAAGAAATGAAGTCAAGGTCAGAATACGACGTATCTGTAGACATACCTCTGCCACACCTTCCTTTCTTTAATCTCCACCCCAAACCAATAGGGGGTGAATAGCATGCCATTCTCATGCTTAAATTCAAGGTCAGAATACTCGTAGAGAAAAAAGTGCATAAAAACGGAATTACGTTTCATTTAAGCGCACTTGACTAGGGTTGGAATTACCCGCTCTATCCCTAGTGTCCATCCACTTGCTAGCATCCATAAAGCATCCAAGTAAAGTAAATAATCTTAAGCAAGAATAAAGATTATAATAGAAATTAAAGCCACAACACAAATAGCATCAAAATGTACAGGAAATCCATTGGTCATTGCCCTTTTGTAATCTCTAGAATCAAACAGTACAGCAATTAAAATGCATTCACCAAATCATTCGTGCCGCAGAATTCGTTCTATATTGTCTTTACTGTATGTGGTGGATTATTTATTATTATTATTATTATTATTATCATTATTATTATTATTATTATTTCCTATCAAATGTCGTTCTTCACACTACTTTTTTATTTTTATTTTATTTATTTCACCTTTATTTAACCAGGTAAGCCAGTTGAGAACAAGTTCTCATTTACAACTGCGACCTGGCCAAGATAAAGCAAAGCAGTGCGATAAAAACAACAACACCGAGTTACATATGGGGTAAAAAAAACATACTGTACAGTCAATAACACAACAGAAAATATATATACAGTGTGTGCAAATGTAGTAAGTTATGGAGGTAAGGCAATAAATAGGCCATAGTGCAAAATAATTACAATTTAGTATTAACACTGGAGTGATAGATGTGCAGAAGATGTGCAAATAGAGATACTGGGGTGCAAATGAGCAAAATAAATAACAATATGGGGATGAGGTAGTTGGGTGGGCTAATTTCAGATGGGCTGTGTACAGGTGCAGTGATCGGTAAGCTGCTCAGACAACTGATGCTTAAAGTTAGTGAGGGAGAAAAGAGTCTCCAGCTTCAGAGATTTTTGCAGTTCGTTACAGTCATTGGCAGCAGAGAACTGGAAGGAATGGCGGCCAAAGGAGGTGTTGACTTTGGGGATGACCAGTGAGATATACCTGCTGGAGCGCATACTACGGGTGGGTGTTGCTATGGTGACCAATGAGCTAAGATAAGGCGGGGATTTGCCTAGCAGTGATTTATAGATGACCTTAATCAATGCGCTATAGAGAAAATGTCCTTAAGTCACCCTTTGCTGCATCTTGCAAAACAGCTGTTCTTTACAACCATGAACCAGATGCTGAAGCAAGGAATAGGACAACGAATAGTCTGCCCAGTCATACTGACGTCAGAGCTCTGACGGTGATTCACCCCTTTAAACCTTGGTATAGTTCAAAGATCACATAAGGCATGCTAGTGGGATTAGAACGATTTCCACGAACTAAACGCATGTAAGAGTACATACACTGAGTATACCAAACATTAGGGACACCTTCTTCAACCTGTCTCCTCCCCTTCATCTACACTGATTTGAAGTGGATTTAACATGTGGCATCAATAAGGGATCATAGCTTTCACCTGGATTCACTTGGTCAGTCTATGTCCTGCAAAGAGCAGGTGTTCTTAATGTTTTGTATCCTCAGTGTGGATTGCAAATACAAATCCATATGTGTTCTGTATAAGGGTTGGATTCGTTGGATAATACCCTAGGGTAGTGGTCACCAACCGGTCGATCACGATCAACTAGTCCATCTCCAAGATATTCCTGGTCAATCGCCAAACATTTCTGTAAAAAACGATAAAGCCTTGGGGGTTTTTTCCCCCTCGGGACCACCCATACGTAAAAATGTATGCGCACATGACTGTAAGTCGCTTTGGATAAAATCGTCTGCTAAATGGCATATTATATTATTATTATTATTTAACGTGTCTCGTGCTGTTGACCGTAGGTGCAACCGATTCAGCTGCCCTGCGAGCCTGAAGGTACAGACTCTGCCTTCCCAGCGAGTAAATCAACAGGACTATAGTCCTACCGCTGGCCAATCGGATGGCTCAGATGACCGTGTCTGCAGTAACGTAGCAGGCGTAAAAAGAAAGCTACAATAAAAGTTGATACTGTGAGATTTCAAAACGTTTAAAACCATGACTAGAGAGAGACTGTCAACGAATACAGGAAAGAGATGCCGTTTTTTTATGACTGAGTTCATATTTAAGTTCTTACTCAGCACTGTCAACACTTTGTATTAAACACTTTTATAAGCCATAAAATGCGCGTTCTACTCATGCTACAACGAGCAATGCAACGGTAATACATGAGTTATTACTAGCTTGTGTAGTGATTTCACTTTGTGCATGAGGCAGAAATAATGCGGTACGACTCGAGTTTCGCCAGCTGGAAGACGGTGTCCCTTTTTGGTCAGTGTCAGTGGAAGGAAAGGGAGAGAGGAGGGACGTTGAGAGGCGGACCCTCAGTCTGCTGCCCTCTCCCTCTGTTGAGACTCACCATCAGATACAGGCCCATTACATGTATTTAAATGCATGCTCACTCAAAGTAATACAACAACTGATCTATTACCGGTGTGATCATATAGCATACCTCCATTTGTGTATATATATATATATATATATATATATATATATATATATATATATATATATATATGTATATATATATATATATATCTTTTTTTTTAATGGCCCGAACAACAATTAAATTCAAGCCAATATGTGGTGATAATGTATTGGACCTATAGCCTACTTAACTAACCTCATTGCAACAGTACTGCTTGTAATAGGTTAATGTTGCATAAGATTACGTTTTTCAAGTCAGGTTTACAAAAAAATCTGAGCGGTAGATCTCGGCTTGCATTTTGACTCAGAAAGTGATCTTGACTCAGAAAAGGTTGGTGACCACTGCTCTAGGGAGTATTTGACCTCTGACCACATGTTTCCTCCAAGGAAAACAAAAGCTGCTTTTAGCCGTCACATCCCATAGATACTTCTGAGGACATAAATGTGAATGACTTTGAATGAAACTCAACAGTTTGAAACTATATCATTGTATATATACAGACAGACAACACATCATTGTATATATACAGACAGACAACACATCATTGTATATATACAGACAGACAACACATCATTGTATATATACAGACAGACAACACATCATTGTATATATACAGACAGACAACACATCATTGTGGATTTGTAAAATAGAAAATGTTTTGCTTACCTGCAATTATCATATTCTTAGTCCTCCACATATGGTGTTTTTAAATATTTCTCACAAAAGGCTTTAAAACTTATATCACAAACATGCTCAGAGCCATATTCTAAATCTTCTATGATAAAGCGTTTACCAGTGTGATCCCACTGGTGCTAAGGGACTCAAACGAGTTATCCTGAATTAGGAGTATTTTAATGGAGTTGGTTAAAAGATTGAATAGAGTGTTATGACTCTCATGTGTCACTCTATACATAGAGGTAAAGCAGAGTGTTATGACTCTCATGTGTCACTCAATACATAGAGGTAAACCAGAGTGTTATGACTCTCATGTGTCACTCAATACATAGAGGTAAACCAGAGTGTTATGACTCTCATGTGTCATTCAATACATAGAGGTAAACCAGAGTGTTATGACTCTCATGTGTCACTCTATACAGTCTACACTACAGTTTATTTATATCATTTAAAAACAACAGTTAGAGTGACATTCACATACAGTGAAGCTAGGGAAAGTTAGTCTACACTCCAGTCTACACTCCAGTCTACACTCCAGTCTACACTACAGTCTACACTCTATAGTCTACACTCCAGTCTACACTCCAGTCTACACTCCAGTCTACGTTCCAGTCTACACTCCAGTCTACACTCCAGTCTACACTCCAGTCTATACTCCAGTCTATACCCCAGTCTACACTCCAGTCTATGTTACAGTCTACACTCCAGTCTATACTACAGTCTATACTCCAGTCTACACTCCAGTCTATACTCCTGTCTACACTCCAGTCTATACTACAGTCTATACTCCAGTCTACACTCCAGTCTATACTCCTGTCTACACTCCAGTCTATACTCCTGTCTACACTCCAGTCTATACTCTAGGCTACACTCCAGTCTACACTCCAGTCTACACTCCAGTCTATGTTACAGTCTACACTCCAGTCTATACTACAGTCTATACTCCAGTCTACAGTCCAGTCTATACTCCTGTCTACACTCCAGTCTACACTCCAGTCTACACTCCAGTCTACACTCCAGTCTACACTCCAGTCTATACTCCAGTCTACACTCCAGTCTATACTACAGTCTATACTCTAGGCTACACTCCAGTCTACGTTACAGTCTACACTCCAGTCTACACTCCAGTCTACACTCCAGTCTACACTCCAGTCTACACTCCAGTCTATACTCCAGTCTACACTCCAGTCTATACTCTAGGCTACACTCCAGTCTACACTCCAGTCTACACTCCAGTCTATACTCTAGGCTACACTCCAGTCTACACTCCAGTCTACACTCCAGTCTATACTCCAGTCTATACTCCAGTCTACACTCCAGTCTATACTCCAGTCTATACTCCAGTCTACACTCCAGTCTACGTTCCAGTCTACACTCCAGTCTACACTCCAGTCTACACTCCAGTCTATACTCCAGTCTATACCCCAGTCTACACTCCAGTCTATGTTACAGTCTACACTCCAGTCTATACTACAGTCTATACTCCAGTCTACACTCCAGTCTATACTCCTGTCTACACTCCAGTCTATACTCTAGGCTACACTCCAGTCTACACTCCAGTCTACACTCCAGTCTATACTCCAGTCTACACTCCAGTCTACACTCCAGTCTACACTCCAGTCTATACTCCAGTCTATACTCCAGTCTATACTACAGTCTATACTCTAGGCTACACTCCAGTCTACGTTACAGTCTACACTCCAGTCTACACTCCAGTCTATACTCCAGTCTACACTCCAGTCTATACTCTAGGCTACACTCCAGTCTACACTCCAGTCTACACTCCAGTCTATACTCTAGGCTACACTCCAGTCTACACTCCAGTCTACACTCCAGTCTATACTCCAGTCTATACTCCAGTCTACACTCCAGTCTATACTCCAGTCTATACTCCAGTCTACACTCCAGTCTACGTTACAGTCTACACTCCAGTCTACACTCCAGTCTATACTCCAGTCTATACTCCAGTCTACACTCCAGTCTACACTCCAGTCTACACTCCAGTCTATACTCCAGTCTACACTCCAGTCTACACTCCAGTCTACACTCCAGTCTATACTCCAGTCTACACTGTAGGCTACACTCCAGTCTACACTCCAGTCTACACTCCAGGCTACACTCCAGTCTACACTCCAGTCTACACTACAGTCTATACTCCAGTCTACACTCCAGTCTACACTCCAGTCTATACTCTAGGCTACACTCCAGTCTACACTCCAGTCTACACTCCAGTCTATACTCTAGGCTACACTCCAGTCTACATTCCAGTCTACACTCCAGGCTACACTCCAGTCTACACTCCAGTCTACACTCCAGTCTATACTCTAGGCTACACTCCAGTCTACACTCCAGTCTACACTCCAGTCTACACTCCAGTCTACACTCCAGTCTATACTCCAGTCTACACTCCAGGCTACACTCCAGGCTACACTCCAGTCTAAACTACAGTCTACACTGCAGTCTACACTCCAGTCTATACTCCAGTCTAGAACACAGTCTACACTCCAGTCTACACTGCAGTCTACACTCCAGTCTATACTCCAGTCTAAGCTCCAGTCTACACTCCAGTCTACACTCCAGTCTACACTCCAGTCTATGTTACAGTCTACACTCCAGTCTATACTACAGTCTATACTCCAGTCTACACTCCTGTCTACACTCCAGTCTATACTCTAGGCTACACTCCAGTCTACACTCCAGTCTATACTCCAGTCTACACTCCAGTCTACACTCCAGTCTACACTCCAGTCTATACTCCAGTCTATACTCCAGTCTACACTCCAGTCTACGTTACAGTCTACACTCCAGTCTACACTCCAGTCTATACTCCAGTCTACACTCCAGTCTATACTCTAGGCTACACTCCAGTCTACACTCCAGTCTACACTCCAGTCTATACTCTAGGCTACACTCCAGTCTACACTCCAGTCTACACTCCAGTCTATACTCCAGTCTATACTCCAGTCTACACTCCAGTCTATACTCCAGTCTACACTCCAGTCTACGTTACAGTCTACACTCCAGTCTACACTCCAGTCTACACTCCAGTCTATACTCCAGTCTATACTCCAGTCTACACTCCAGTCTACACTCCAGTCTACACTCCAGTCTATACTCCAGTCTATACTCCAGTCTACACTCCAGTCTACACTCCAGTCTACACTCCAGTCTATACTCCAGTCTACACTGTAGGCTACACTCCAGTCTACACTCCAGTCTACACTCCAGGCTACACTCCAGTCTACACTCCAGTCTACACTACAGTCTATACTCCAGTCTACACTCCAGTCTACACTCCAGTCTATACTCTAGGCTACACTCCAGTCTACACTCCAGTCTACACTCCAGTCTATACTCTAGGCTACACTCCAGTCTACACTCCAGTCTACACTCCAGGCTACACTCCAGTCTACACTCCAGTCTATACTCTAGGCTACACTCCAGTCTACACTCCAGTCTACACTCCAGTCTACACTCCAGTCTACACTCCAGTCTATACTCCAGTCTACACTCCAGGCTACACTCCAGGCTACACTCCAGTCTAAACTACAGTCTACACTGCAGTCTACACTCCAGTCTATACTCCAGTCTAGAACACAGTCTACACTCCAGTCTACACTGCAGTCTACACTCCAGTCTATACTCCAGTCTAAGCTCCAGTCTACACTCCAGTCTACACTCCAGTCTACACTCCAGTCTAGAACACAGTCTACACTCCAGTCTATACTCCAGTCTAAGCTCCAGTCTACACTCCAGTCTATACTCCAGTCTACACTACAGTCTACACTACAGTCTATACTGCCCCATTCTTCCCTCTCGCTTAAAGATAGAGTAAGAACTGAACAGAACTTAAAAGAACTGAACAGAAAATCCATATCTTAATTGACTAGCAAGTTTGTGTCAAAGGAGCTGGAGATGACCCATATCACTGATCTGTGTCGGAGGGTTTCCTTGTATAAGTGTTCAGGGTGTCAACATCGGACATCTGTATCGAGCATAAAGCCAGCCCTGCTGTCATCCTAAATGGCCTTCCATCAGACTTCAGTTCCTTTAATGGAGTCTAAAACCTTAGTTAGATTAATGACAATGGACCTTTAGTGGCAATCATCCATTTCCTCCATATTAAAGAGGCTGTAATCATCCATTCCCCCATATTAAAGAGGATGTAATCATCCATTACCTCCACATTAAAGAGGATGTAATTATCCATTTCCTCCATATTAAAGAGGATGTAATCATCCATTACCTCCATATTAAAAATGATGTAATCATCCATTTCCTCCACATTAAAAAGCGGATGTAATCATCCATTACCTACATACTAAAGAGGATGTAATCATCCATTACCTTCATATTAAAGAGGATGTAGTAATCTATTACCTCCATATTAAATAGGGTGTAATCATCTATTACCTACATATTAAAGAGGATGTAATCATCCATTACCTCCATATTAAAAATGATGTAATCATCCATTACCTACATACTAAAGAGGATGTAATCATCCATTCCCTCCATATTAAAGAGGCTGTAATCATCTATTACCTCCATGTTATAGATGATGTAATCATCTATTACTTCCCCATTAAAGAGGCTGTAATCATCCATTACCTCCATATTAAAGAGGATGTAATCATCCATTACCTCCATATTAAAGAGGATGTAATCATCCATTACCTCCATATTAAAGAGGCTGTAATCATCCATTCCCTCCATATTAAAAGAGGATGTAATCATCCATTTCCTCCATATTAAAGAGGATGTAATCATTCATTCCCTCCATATTAAAAGAGGATGTAATCATCCATTACCTCCATATTAAAGAGGATGTAATCATCCATTACCTACATATCAAAGAGGCTGTAATCATCCATTTCCTCCATATTAAACAGGCTGTAATCATCCATTCCCTCCATATTAAAGAGGCTGTAATCATCCATTACCTCCATATTAAAGGGGATGTAATCATCCATTACCTACATATCAAAGAGGCTGTAATCATCCATTTCCTCCATATTAAACAGGCTGTAATCATCCATTCCCTCCATATTAAAGAGGCTGTAATCATCCATTCCCCCCATATTAAAGAGGATGTAATCATCCATTTCCTCCATATTAAACAGGCTGTAATCATCCATTCCCTCCATATTAAAGAGGCTGTAATCATCCATTCCCTCCATATTAAAGAGGCTGTAATCATCTATTACCTCCCCATTAAAGAGGCTGTAATCATCCATTACCTCCATATTAAAGAGGATGTAATCATCCATTACCTCCATATTAAAGAGGATGTAATCATCCATTACCTCCGTATTAAAGAGGCTGTAATCATCCATTCCCTCCATATTAAAAGAGGATGTAATCATCCATTTCCTCCATATTAAAGAGGATGTAATCATCCATTCCCTCCATATTAAAAGAGGATGTAATCATCCATTACCTCCATATTAAAGAGGATGTAATCATCCATTACCTGCATATCAAAGAGGCTGTAATCATCCATTTCCTCCATATTAAACAGGCTGTAATCATCCATTCCCTCCATATTAAAGAGGATGTAATCATCCATTACCTCCATATTAAAGAGGATGTAATCATCCATTACCTACATATCAAAGAGGCTGTAATCATCCATTTCCTCCATATTAAACAGGCTGTAATCATCCATTCCCTCCATATTAAAGAGGCTGTAATCATCCATTACCCCCATATTAAAGAGGATGTAATCATCCATTTCCTCCATATTAAACAGGCTGTAATCATCCATTCCCTCCATATTAAAGAGGCTGTAATCATCCATTCCCTCCATATTAAAGAGGCTGTAATCATCTATTACCTCCCCATTAAAGAGGCTGTAATCATCCATTACCTCCATATTAAAGAGGATGTAATCATCCATTACCTCCATATTAAAGAGGATGTAATCATCCATTACCTCCATATTAAAGAGGCTGTAATCATCCTTTCCCTCCATATTAAAAGAGGATGTAATCATCCATTTCCTCCATATTAAAGAGGATGTAATCATCCATTCCCTCCATATTAAAAGAGGATGTAATCATCCATTACCTCCATATTAAAGAGGATGTAAGACAAGCTGGCAAGACGGAGCTGCTCTTCCTCCCGGGGAAGGACTGCCCGTTCCATGATCTCGCCATCACGGTAGACAACTCCGCTGTGTCCTCCTCCCAGAGTGCGAAGAGCCTAGGCGTGACCCTGGACAACACCCTGTCGTTCTCCGCCAACATCAAGGCGGTGACCCGCTCCTGCAGGTTCATGCTCTACAACATTCGGAGAGTGCGACCCTGCCTTACACAGGAAGCGGCGCAGGTCCTGGTCCAGGCACTTGTCATCTCCCGTCTGGACTACTGCAACTCGCTGTTGGCTGGGCTCCCTGCCTGTGCCATTAAACCCCTACAACTCATCCAGAATGCCGCAGCCCGTCTGGTGTTCAACCTTCCCAAGTTCTCTCACGTCACCCCCCTCCTCCGCACACTCCACTGGCTTCCAATTGAAGCTCGCATCCGCTACAAGACCATGGTGCTTGCCTTTGGAGCAGTGAGGGGAACGGCACCCCTGTACCTTCAGGCTCTGATCAGTCCCTACACCCAAACGAGGACATTGCGTTCATCCACCTCTGGCCTGCTGGCTCCCCTTCCTCTGCGGAAGCACAGCTCCCGCTCAGCCCAGTCAAAACTGTTCGCTGCTCTGGCACCCCAATGGTGGAACAAGCTCCCTCACGACGCCAGGACAGCGGAGTCACTCACCACCTTCCAGAGACATTTGAAACCCCACCTCTTTAAGGAATACCTGGGATAGGCTAAAGTATTCCTTCTAACCCCCCCCCCCCCAAATTGTAAAGTGGTTATCCCACTGGCTATAGGGTGAA
This sequence comes from Coregonus lavaretus, assembly GCF_964263955.1. NCBI lineage: Eukaryota > Metazoa > Chordata > Actinopteri > Salmoniformes > Salmonidae > Coregonus > Coregonus lavaretus. Next base: position 4,981,957 of record NC_140001.1, read on the forward strand.
CGCACCAATTTGTGAGTCGCTCTGGCTAAGAGCGTCTGCTAAATGACGTTAATGTGCCCTTGAGCAAGGCACTTAACCCTAATTGCTCCTGTAAGTCGCTCTGGTTAAGAGCGTCTGCTAAATGACTAAAATGTAAAATGTAAAATGTAATGTAATCATCCATTACCTACATATCAAAGAGGCTGTAATCATCCATTTCCTCCATATTAAACAGGCTGTAATCATCCATTCCCTCCATATTAAAGAGGCTGTAATCATCCATTACCTCCATATTAAAGAGGATGTAATCATCCATTACCTACATATCAAAGAGGCTGTAATCATCAATTTCCTCCATATTAAACAGGCTGTAATCATCCATTCCCTCCATATTAAAGAGGCTGTAATCATCCATTCCCCCATATTAAAGAGGATGTAATCATCCATTACCTCCATATTAAAGAGGATGTAATCATCCATTACCTCCATATTAAAGAGGATGTAATCATCCATTACCTCCATATTAAAGAGGCTGTAATCATCCATTCCCTCCATATTAAAAGAGGATGTAATCATCCATTTCCTCCATATTAAAGAGGATGTAATCATCCATTCCCTCCATATTAAAAGAGGATGTAATCATCCATTACCTCCATATTAAAGAGGATGTAATCATCCATTACCTACATATCAAAGAGGCTGTAATCATCCATTTCCTCCATATTAAACAGGCTGTAATCATCCATTCCCTCCATATTAAAGAGGATGTAATCATCCATTACCTTCATATTAAAGAGGATGTAATCATCCATTACCTACATATCAAAGAGACTGTAATCATCCATTTCCTCCATATTAAACAGGCTGTAATCATCCATTCCCTCCATATTAAAGAGGCTGTAATCATCCATTCCCCCCATATTAAAGAGGATGTAATCATCAATTTCCTCCATCTTAAACAGGCTGTAATCATCCATTCCCTCCATATTAAAGAGGCTGTAATCATCCATTCCCTCCATATTAAAGAGGCTGTAATCATCTATTACCTCCCCATTAAAGAGGCTGTAATCATCCATTACCTCCATATTAAAGAGGATGTAATCATCCATTACCTCCATATTAAAGAGGATGTAATCATCCATTACCTCCATATTAAAGAGGCTGTAATCATCCTTTCCCTCCATATTAAAAGAGGATGTAATCATCCATTTCCTCCATATTAAAGAGGATGTATTCATCCATTCCCTCCATATTAAAAGAGGATGTAATCATCCATTACCTCCATATTAAAGAGGATGTAATCATCCATTACCTACATATCAAAGAGGCTGTAATCATCCATTTCCTCCATATTAAACAGGCTGTAATCATCCATTCCCTCCATATTAAAGAGGCTGTAATCATCCATTACCTCCATATTAAAGAGGATGTAATCATCTATTACCTACATATCAAAGAGGCTGTAATCATCCATTTCCTCCATATTAAACAGGCTGTAATCATCCATTCCCTCCATATTAAAGAGGCTGTAATCATCCATTCCCCCCATATTAAAGAGGATGTAATCATCCATTTCCTCCATATTAAACAGGCTGTAATCATCCATTCCCTCCATATTAAAGAGGCTGTAATCATCCATTCCCTCCATATTAAAGAGGATGTAATCATCCATTCCCTCCATATTAAAGAGGCTGTAATCATCCATTTCCTCCATATTAAAAGAGGATGTAATCATCCATTCCCTCCATATTAAACAGGCTGTTTAGGTCAGCTCTTTCACTCAGGGTAAACTTGCTGTATATTCTACTGTATATGGTCTCCCATGAATGTGATAGCTAGGAGAGGATAGAGAGAAACGCCTTGAGAAAACAGCAACAGTTGATTCTGTAATGAATGTTGTTGTCTGAAGCCATGAAGGAATGGAAAACAACAGGTGACTGCATCCAGACATCTGGTGGCAGCGGTGGCATGGCAGGAACGGAGAGCCATGTTTCAGTTATCATTGCCTTAATAAAGGGGGAGGGGGAGGGGGGGGGAGTAGCGGGCAAGATAGGAGACTGCACCTACACTGAACCATAATTAGTGCCAGGATCTTAGCTCTAAATACAGTCAGGATGCTAAGCAGAGAGACAGTTAATTAGAATGTAGGCTACGCTAACGAAGGCAAGTTAATGAATTTCAAAGTGCATCAATTATGAGCTAATTGGCTTCCAGACAGGGCTATAAGGGACTCTGAGAAGAGACTGTTGAAGGGTAGAGACCCCTGATGAAGAACAAAGTATTTATTACTTGAACCCAATTAGTGAAGTCTTCATGAATATCAGAGGGTACATCATCTCTGGTTACACGGGGTCAGACAGACAGACACTATCAGAGGGTACATCATCTCTGGTTACACGGGGTCAGACAGACAGACACTTATGTTCAACAACCCAGAAAGAAGCACAGAAGGTTTGCCGGAGAATGTTTGCAACATTAGTGTATGGCTACTGTTAGGATAAGAAGGTAGTTTGTTGCTTAGAGCATAGTTAGACAGCCAATTTCCAATATACACATGTTTCACAGAACATTCCCACAATCTTCTAAGAATGTTGGCAATTACAGAATACAGTGAATATTCTAAAACGTTAGCTTCTATGTCATTTTACCGACATTACATACAGTGCATTCGGGAAGTATTCAGACCCCTTCACTTTTGCCACATTTTGTTATGTTACAGCTTATTCTAAAATGGATTAAATACATTTTTTTCCTCATCAATATACACAGAATACCCCATAATGACAAAGTGAAAACAGGTTTTTATAACATTTTTAACATTGATTAAAAATAAGAAACATACATTTTTTATTTACGTAAGTATTCAGACCCTTTGCTCAGGTGCATCCTGCTTCCATTGATCATCCTTGAGATGTTTCTACAACTTGATTGGAGTCCACCTGTGGTAAATCCAATTGATTGGACATGATTTGGAAAGGTACACACCTCTCTATATAAGGTCTCACAGTTGACAGTGCATGTCAGAGCAAAAACCAAGCCATGAGGTCGAAGGAATTGTCCGTAGAGCTCCGAGACAGGATTGTGTCGAGGCACAGATCTCGGGAAGGATACCAAAAAATGTCTGCAGCATTGAAGGTCCACAAGAACACAGTGGCCTCCATCATTCTTAAATGGAAGATGTTTGGAACCACCAAGATTCTTCCTAGTGCTGGCCGCCCGGCCAATCAGGGGAGAAGGGCCTTGGTCAGGGAGGTGACCAAGAACCAAATGGTCACTCTGACAGAGCTCCAGAGTTCCTCTGTGGAGATGGGAGAACCTTCCAGAAGGACAATCATCTCTGCAGCACTCCACCAATCAGGCCTTTATGGTAGAGTGGCAAGATGGAAGCCACTCCTCAGTAAAAGGCACGTGACAGCCTGCTTGGAGTTTGCCAAAAGTCACCTGAAGACTCTAAGACCATGAGAAACAAGATTCTCTGGTCTGATTAAACCAAGATTGAACTCTTTGGCCTGAATGCCAAGCGCCACATCTGGAGGAAACCAGGACCAGCTCATCACCTGGCCAATATCATCCCTACAGTGAATCATAGTGGTGGCAGCATCATGCTATGGGGATGTTTTTCAGTGGCAGGGACTGGGAGACTAGTCTGGATCGAGGGAAAGATGAATGGAGCAAAGTACAGAGAGATCCTTGATGAAAACCTGCTCCAGAGCGCTCAGGACCTCAGACTGGGGTGAAGGTTCACCTTCCAACAGGACAATGACCCTAAGCACACAGCCAAGACAACGCAGGAGTGGCTTTGAGACAAGTCTCTGAATGTCCTTGAGTGGCCCAGCCAGAGGCCAGTCTTGAACCCGATCGAACACCTCTGGAGAGACCTGAAAATAGCTGTGCAGCAACGCTCCCCATCCAACCTGACAGAGCTTGAGAGGATTTGCAAATACAGGTGTGCAAAGCTTGTAGCTTCATACCCAAGAAGACCCGAGGCTGTAATCACTGCCGAAAGTGCTTCAACTAAGTACTGAATAAAGGGTCTGAATACTTATGTAAATGTGATATTTCCTTCTTTTTTTTATGTAAATATGCAAACATTTCTAAAAACCGTTTTTTGCGTTGTCATTATGCGGTATTGTGTGTAGATTGATGAGGAAAATAAACAATTTAATCTATTTTAGAATAAGGCTGTAAAATGTGGAAAAAGTCAAGGGGTCTGCATACTTTCCGAATGCACTGTACATGCTCTTTTCATGACATAGACTGACCAGGTGAATCCAGGTGAAAGCTATGATCTGTTATTGATGTCACTTGTTAAATCCACTTCAATCAGTGTAGATGAAGGGGAGGAGACAAGTTAAAGAAGGATTTTTAAGCCTTGAGACATTTGAGACATGGATTATGGGCTCCCGAGTGGCGCAGCGGTCCAAGGCACTGCATCTCAGTGCTTGAGGCATCACTACAGACCCCCTGGTTCGATTCCAGGCTGTATCACAACCGGCCGTGATTTGGAGTCCCATAGGGCGGCACACAATTGTCCCAGCGTCGTCCGGGTTTGGCCGGTGTAGGCCGTCATTGTAAATAAGAATTTGTTCTTAACTGACTTGCCTAGTTAAATAAAGGTTAAATAAAATTTAAAAAATGATGTATGTGTGCCATTCAGAGGGTGAATGGGCAAGACAAAATACTTAAGTGCCTTCGAACGGGGTATGGGAGAAGTATTCATACCATACCAACATTTTGTTGTTACAGCCTGAATTCAAAATGGATTAAATTGTTTGTTTTTCACCCGTCTACACACAATACCCCATAATGACAAAGTAAAAACATGTTTTTAGAAAGCTTTGCATATTTATTGTAAATGAAATGCAGAAATATCTCATTTACATTTCACACCTGGATTGTTTATTGACCTGGGTTTTGGTGAGAGGAGCTAGCATGAAGAGTACTGCTCTACCTCACAGTGCTACTTCCCTGGGGCCCAATGGTGAAATAAACTAGTTTGGCAAGCTAACACACACACACACACAGACTAACACACACACACACACACAGACTAACACACACACACACAGGCTAAAACGTCTGTGCATGGCTGGAGGAGGGCGGCACTGCCTCTTACGACAGTTGTTTGTTTGGAGAAAGGGTGTAAACCTTCAAATCAATTAAAGGTCTCACGCCTTGGCCTGAGTCGAGATTACTCATACTGATGTCAACAACTACAGACCAGTATCCCTTCTTTCTTTTCTCTCCAAAACTCTTGAGCGTGCCGTCTCTAGCCAACTCTCCTGCTATCTCTCTCTGAATTACCTTCTTGATCCAAACCAGTCAGGTTTCAAGACTGGTCATTCAACTGAGACTGCTCTTCTCTGTGTCACGGAGGCTCTCCGCACTGCTAAAACTAACTCTCTCTCCTCTGCTCTTATCCTTCTAGACCTATCTGTTGCCTTTGATACTGTGAACCATCAGATCCTCCTCTACACCCTCTCAGAGTTGGGCATCTCCGGCGCTGCTCACTCTTGGATTGCGTCCTACCTGACCGGTCGCTCCTACTGAGTGGCGTGGCGAGAATCTGTCTCCGCACCACGTGCTCTCACCACTGGTGTCCCCCAGGGCTCAGTTCTAGGCCCTCTCCTATTCTCTCTATACACCAAGTCACTTGGCTCTGTCATATCCTCACATGGTCTCTCCTATCATTGCTACGCAGACGACACACAATTCATTTTCTCCTTTCCACCTTCTGTTAACCAGGTGGCGAATCGCATCTCTGCATGTCTGGCAGACATATCAGTGTGGATGTCGGATCACCACCTCAAGCTGAACCTCGGCAAGACGGAGCTGCTCTTCCTCCCGGGGAAGGACTGCCCGTTCCATGATCTCGCCATCACGGTTGACAACTCCATTGTGTCCTCCTCCCAGAGTGCAAAGAACCTTGGCATGACCCTGGACAACACCCTGTCGTCCTCCACTAACGTCAAAGCGGTGACCCGATCCTGCAGGTTCATGCTCTACAACATTCGCAGAGTACGACTCTACCTTACACAGAAAGCGGCACAGGTCCTAATCCAGGCACTTGTCATCTCCCGTCTGGATTACTGCAACTTGCTGTTGGCTGGGCCCCAGGGAAGTAGCACTGTGAGGTAGAGCAGTTCCCTGCCTGTGCAATTAAACCCCTACAACTTATCCAGAACGCTGCAGCCCGTCTGGTGTTCAACCTTCCCAAGTTCTCTCATGTCACCCTGCTCCTCCGCACACTCCAATGGCTTCCAGTTGAAGCTTACATCTACTACAAAACCATGGTGCTTGCCTACGGAGCTGTGAGGGGAACGGCACCTCCTTACCTTCAGGCTCTGATCCTACACCCAAACGAGGGCACTACGTTCATCCACCTCTGGCCTGCTAGCTCCCCTACCTTTATGGAAGCACAGTTCCGGCTCAGCCCAGTCAAAGCTATTCGCTGACCACCTTCCGGAGACACTTGAAACCCTACCTCTTTAAGGAATACCTGGAATAGTATAACAGTAATCCTTCTACAAACCCCCCCCCCCCCCCCCCCCCCCCCCCCCCCCCCATAATTTTTTTTTGGGAAAAAGGAGTGGCTGTCCCACTGGCTATCCTAAGTTGAATGCACCAATTTGTAAGTCGCTCTGGATAAGAGCGTCTGCTAAATGACTTAAATGTTAAATGATGTTGGAGAACACTCCTCCTCCTGATGAGAGTTGGCTTGCAGTAGCACTCTGATTCATACTATCCCTCACAAACGCTCCGGCCAAGTTCCTTCAGCACAGCTCAGCAGAGCGGAGGTGGCAAAAGCTGCATATGGTCTAAGACGGAGTATCACACTGCTGTAACACAGACCTTTTCATCCACTGGGTGCTGTGACACGACAAGTAATGTATGAGATATGGTTACATTGGTTAGATGCCTGCGTATGAAAGATTACAGATTATTTCTGACAAAATGAAACGCATAGTCAAATTTGTGACAGAGGTTTAGATGTATATTGAAAAGTAGACTATGTCATTCAGTGAAAGCAGCGTAGGATCGAGCACATGTGCTTTTCGTAGAGCGAGAATATCAAGGAAACGCAACGGTTCTCCATGGCTGTCCCTCCAGCGTCAATGGCTTGTGTTTCTGCAGATGTTATGGTAATGAGTAAAGAGCATGGCCTAGACTGACTGGCGTTTAGGGCTGGGAATTGCCAGGGACCTCACGAGACGATATTATCACGATACTTAGGTGCCGATTCTATATGTATTGTGATTTGATGTTCCAAACATATAGTTCACTATACAGTATGTCTGCTGCAGAGAGACGAGAGAACATGAGGATATTAGTTTATTCAGGGAAATAAAAGTACTGAAAACACGTTGGCTCACTATTCAAATAAAATAAAATCCAAGTTTATTGGTTGAGTATACCTTTTTGTAGATGTTATCGCAGGTGCACCGAAATGCTTATGTTGCTAGCTCCAACAGTGCTGCAATATCTAGCAATACAATAATAATACACATACTCCCCCCCCCCAAAGAACCCCCCCCCCCCCCCCCCCCCAGCAATAAAGACATCAGAATGAGCAATGTCAGAGTCCAGAATATAAATAAATATCTACAGTGAGGGAAAAAAGTATTTGATCCCCTGCTGATTTTGTACGTTTGCCCACTGACAAAGACATGATCAGTCTATAATTTTAATGGTCGGTTTATTTGAACAGTGAGAGACAGAATAACAACAAAAAATCCAGAAAAACGCATGTCAAAAATGTTATAAATTGATTAGCATTTTAATGAGGGAAATAAGTATTTGACCCCTCTGCAAAACATGACTTAGTACTTGATGGCAAAACCCTTGTTGGCAATCACAGAAGTCAGACGTTTCTTGTAGTTGGCCACCAGGTTTGCACACATCTCAGGAGGGATTTTGTCCCACTCCTCTTTGCAGATCTTCTCCAAGTCATTAAGGTTTCGAGGCTGACGCTTGGCAACTCGAACCTTCAGCTCCCTCCACAGATTTTCTATGGGATTAAGGTCTGGAGACTGGCTAGGCCACTCCAGGACCTTAATGTGGTTCTTCTTGAGCCACTCCTTTGTTGCCTTGGCCGTGTGTTTTGGGTCATTGTCATGCTGGAATACCAATCCACGACCCATTTCAATGCCCTGGCTGAGGGAAGGAGGTTCTCACCCATGATTTGACGGTACATGGCCCCGTCCATCGTCCCTTTGATGCGGTGAAGTTGTCCTGTCCCCTTAGCAGAAAAACACCCCCAAAGCATAATGTTTCCACCTCCATGTTTGACGGTGGGGATGGTGTTCTTGGGGTCATAGGCAGCAGTTGAGTTGATGCCAAAGCACGATTTTGATCTCATCTGACCACAACACTTTCACCCAGTTCTCCTCTGAATCATTCAGATGTTCATTGGCAAACTTCAGACGGCCCTGTATATGTGCTTTCTTGAGCAGGGGGACCTTGCGGGCGCTGCAGGATTTCAGTCCTTCACGGCGTAGTGTGTTACCAATTGTTTTCTTGGTGACTATGGTCCCAGCTGCCTTGAGATCATTGACAAGATCCTCCCGTGTAGTTCTGGGCTGATTCCTCATGATTCTCATGATCATTGCAACTCCACGAGGTGAGATCTTACATGGAGCCCCAGGCCGAGGGAGATTGACAGTTATTTTGTGTTTCTTCCATTTGCAAATAATCGCACCAACTGTTGTCACCTTCTCACCAATGGGTCTTGTAGCCCATTCAAGCCTTGTGTAGGTCTACAATCTTGTCCCTGACATCCTTGGAGAGCTATTTGGTTTTGGCCATGGTGGAGAGTTTGGAATCTGATTGATTGACTGCTTCTGTGGACAGGTGTCTTTTATACAGGTAACAAGCTGAGATTAGGAGCACTCCCTTTAAGAGTGTGCTCCTAATCTCAGCTCATTACCTGTATAAAAGACACCTGGGAGCCAGAAATCTTTCTGATTGAGAGGGGGTCAAATACTTATTTCCCTAATTAAAATGCAAATCAATTTATAACATTTTTGGCATGCGTTTTTCTGGATTTTTTTGTTGTTATTCTGTCTCTCACTGTTCAAATAAACCTACCATTAAAATTATAGACTGATCATTTCTTTGTCAGTGGGCAAACGTACAAAATCAGCAGGGGATCAAATACTTTTTTTCCCTCACTGTATGTACAGTGCCTTCAGAAAGTATTCATAACCCTTGACTTAATACCCCCTAATGACGAAGTGAAAACATTTTATTTTTTATTTTTGTGCAAATGTATTGAAAATGAAATACTGAAAAATCTAATTTACATAAGTATTCACACCCCTAAGTCAATACTTTATGGAATCACCTTTGGCAGCGATTACAGCTGTGAGTGTTTCCGGGTAAGTCTCTCAGAGCTTTCCACACCTGGATTGTGCAACATTTGCCTAATATTCTTTCAGAATGCTTCAAGTTCTGTCAAATTGTTTGTTGATCATTGCTAGACAACCATTTTCAGGTCTTTCCATAGTTTTTCAAGTTGATTTAAGTCAAAACTGTAACTCGGCCACTCAGGAACATTCACTGTCTTCTTGGTAAGCAACTCCAGTGTAGATCTGGCCTTGTGTTTTAGGTTATTGTCCTACTGAAAGGTGAATTAATCTCCCAGTGTCTGGTGGAAAGCAGACTGAATCAGGTTTTCCTCTAGGATTATGCCTGTGCTTAGCTCCATTCCATTTATTTTTTATCCTGAAAAACTCACCAGTCCTTAACGATTACAAGCATACCCATAACATGATGCAGCCACCACTATGTTTGAAAATATGGACAGTGTTACTCAGTAATGTGTTGTATTGGATTTGCCCCAAACATAACTCTTTGTATTCAGGACAAAAAGTGAATTGCTTTGCCACATTTTTGCTATAATACTTTAGTGCCTTGTTGCAAACAGGATGCATGTTTTGGAACAGTTTCTTTCCTCTCTGGCAACTGAGTTAGGAAGGACTTTGTTGTGACTGGGTGTATTTATACACCATCCAAAGTGTAATTAATAACTTCTCCATGCTGAAAGTGATATTCAATGTCTGCTTCTATCAATATGTTCCCTTCTTTGTAAGGCATTTTTAAATTCAGGCTGTAACACAATAAAATGTGGAAAAAATCAAGGGGTGTTAATACTTTTCGAAGGCACTGTACTGTATGTTTCAGTCATTAATTGAAACATGATTCTTGAAGACACTTAAATCAAGCAAGTAATTGAAAAGCCTTGGGTGGTTTATTATATAGTAAAGCTGTTAGTTTCTGACTGACATTATAATTGTTTTCTATGTAAGCCAAAAGGGTTGCCTTTCCGCGCATTACTTGACTTTTGTCAAGATTGGTATCAAAATAAAGGAACATGGCATAGCTGACCATCACAATTAAGGAACATGGCATAGCTGGTCATCACAATAAAGGAACATGGCATAGTTGGCCATCACAATTAAGGAACATGGCATAGCTGGTCATCACAATAAAGGAACATGACATAGTTGACCATCACAATTAAGGAACATGGCATAGTTGGCCATCACAATGAAGGAACATGGCATAGTTGGTCATCACAATGAAGGAACATGGCATAGCTGGCCATCACAATGAAGGAACATGGCATAGCTGGCCATCACAATGAAGGAACATGGCATTGCTGGCAGGTTGGGGTATACAGGGTGTCATGGGGAGAGTTTTGACAGAAGGCAGGTTGGGGGTATAGTGTTGGGGTCAGGCCCTGCCCCAGAGTAACTCCAGGAGAGAGAGACAGACAGGGACCCACAGCTGTGGAGAGAGAGACAGGGACTCACAGCTGTGGAGAGAGAGACAGGGACCCACAGCTGTGGAGAGAGAGACAGGGACTCACAGCTGTGGAGAGAGAGACAGGGACCCACAGCTGTGGAGAGAGAGACAGGGACCCACATCTGTGGAGAGAGAGACAGGGACTCACAGCTGTGGAGAGAGAGACAGGGACCCACAGCTGTGGAGAGAGAGACAGGGACCCAGAGCTATGGAGAGAGCTTACCAGGGAGACGAGGCCAGGCCAGCCAATAGAGCCTCGATGGTCTCCTAGCTACCACTCTCATTATTCTCTGATGGTCCTGCTCTCCATACAGCTGTACATGGAGGAGCCGTTCCCATGGATACACTGGACACCCTGTGATGAACACTGTGATGGACACTGTGATGGACACCATTTGATTGACACTGTGATGACACCCTGTGATGGACACTGTGATAGACACCGTGATGGACACCTTGATGGACACCCTGTGATGGACACTGTGATGGACACCATTTGCTGGACACTGTGATGACACCCTGTGATGGACACTGTGATGGACACCCTGTGATGGACACTGTGATGGACACACTGTGATGGGCACTGTGATGGACACCATTTGATGGACACTGTGATGACACCCTGTGATGGGCACTGTGATGGACACCATGTGATGGATACTGTGATGGACAGCCTGTGATGGACACCCTGTGATGGACACTGTGATAGACACTGTGATGGATACCCTGGATGGACACACTGTGATGGACAACCCTGTGATGGACACTCTGTAATGGACACTGTGATGGACACCATGTGGTGGATACTGTGATGGACACCCTGTGATGGTCAACTGAACAAACAACTAGAGAAAGCGGAGGAAAAGGGACATATGGTAGAGTAGTGATTTGACATGTCACTGAGGTACTGTACAATCAATGGTTGGGCACTGATGTCCCCCCCAAACCCCCAATGGTGAAGGACACTTTCAAGGCAATATCTTAATTGATCTCTTTAAAGCTGGATGTCTTATTGTTGTTGTTGCATTAGATTATAATAGCATTATGCTGCCATGGGAAATCACTTATTATTGTCCCCCTATATGGTTACCTCATACTGTCAATCCTAAAATCTACTTATCATCATAATCATCATCTGATTGTTTAGATGCAATGCTAGAAAACCATAGGATCATCCTATGGAGGGGATCATCTAATTTATTACTGGATAATGTACAGTATGATTGTGTGGCAAATGACTAATGATTATGAAGTGCACTGCACTGCACTGCACTGTGGCAAAACAAACATGTCAATTCATTGTTCTTCCTCTTCTCATCTTCTATTAGAGTGAAGTTCTCAAATAATATTTTTTTCAATTATTTTATTTATTTAACCTTTATTTTGACAGGAATGTCATACTGGGAAGAGGGTCTGTTTTACAGATGCATAAATACACTACAGGACCAAAAGTATGTGGACACATGCTTGTCGAACATCTCATTCCAAAATCATGGGCATTAATATGGAGTAGGTCCCCCCTTTGCTGCTATAACAGCCTCCACTCTTCTGGGAAGGCTTTCCACTAGATGTTGGAACATTGCTGTGGGGACTTGCTTCCATTCAGCCACAAGAGCATTAGTGAGGTTGGGCACTGATGTTGAGCGAGAAGGCCTGGCTTGCAGTTGGCGTTCCAATTCATCCCAAAAGTGTTAGATGGGGTTGAGGTCAGGGCTCTGTGCAGACCAGTCAAGTTCTTCCACACTGATCTCGACAAACCATTTCTGTATGGACCTCGCTTTGTGCACGGGGGCATTGTAATGGTGAAACAGGAAAGGGCCTTCCCTAAACTGTTACCACAAAGTTAGAAGCACAGAATCGTCTAGAATGTCATTGTATGCTGTAGCGTTAAGATTTCCCTCCACTGGAACTAAGGGGCCTAGACCGAACCATGAAAAACAGCCCCAGACCATTTTTCCTCCTCCACCAAACTTTACAGTTGGCACTATGCATTCGGGCAGGTAGCATTCTCCTGGCATTCGCCAAACCCAGATTAGTCCGTCGGACTGCCAGATGGTGAAGCTTGATTCATCACTCCAGAGAACGCGTTTACACCACTCCAGCCGACGCTTGGCATTGCACAGGGTGACAAACTGATTTTTTGGAAAGGTGGCATCCTATGACGGTGCCACGTTGAAAGTCAAAGAACTCTTCAGTACGGGCCATTCTGCTGCCAATGTTTGTTTCTGGAGATTGCATGGCTGTGTGCTCGGATTTACACACCTGTCAGCAACAGGTGTGGCTGAAATAGCGAATCCACTGATTTGAAGGGGTGTCCACATACTTTTGTATATTCAGTACCAGTCAAAAGTTTGGACACACCTACTCATTCAAGAGTTTTTCTTTATTTTTACTATTTTCTACATTGTAGAATAATAGTGAAGACATCAAAACTATGAAATAACACATATGGAATCATGTAGAAACCCAAAAAGTGTTAAACAAAAAGATTTTAGATTCTTCAAAGTAGCCACCCTTTGCCTTGATGACAGCTTTGCACATTCTTGGCATTCTCTCAATCAGCTTCATGAGGTAGTCACCTGGAATGCATTTAAATGAACAGGTGTGCATTGTTAAAAGTTAATTTGTGGAATTTCTTTCATTTTTAATGCATTTGAGCCAAAAAGTTGTGTTGTGACAAGGTAGGTAAAGGTAAAATGCCAAGTCCACATTATGGCAAGAACAGCTCAAATAAGCAAAGAGAAACGACAGTCCATCATTACTTTAAGACATGAAGGTCAGTCAATCCGGAAAATGTCAAGAACTTTGAAAGTTTCTTCAAGTGCAGTCGCAAAAACCATCAAGCGCTATGATGAAACTGGCTCTCATGAGGGCCGCCACAGGAATGGAAGACCCAGAGTTACCTCTGCTGCAGAGGATACGTTCATTAGAGTTACCAGCCTCAGAAATTGCAGCCCAAATAAATGCTTCACAGAGTTCAAGTAACAGACACATCTCACCATCAACTGTTCAGAGGAGACTGTGTGAATCAGGCCTTCATTGTCGAATTGCTGCAAAGAAACTACTTCTAAAGGACACCAATAAGAAGAAGAGACTTGCTTGGGCCAAGAAACACGAGCAATGGACATTAGACCGGTGGAAATCTGTCCTTTGGTCTGATGAGTCCAAATGTGAGATTTTTGGTTCCAACTGCCGTTTCTTTGTGAGATGCAGAGTAGGTGTACAGATGATCTCTGCATGTGTGGTTCCCACCATGAAGCATGAAGGAGGAGGAGTGATGGTGTGGGGGTGCTTTGCTGGTGACACTGTCTGTGATTTATTAGGAATTCAAGGCACACTCAACCAGCATGGCTACCACAGCATTCTTCAGCAATTCGCCATCCTATCTGGTTTGCGCTTAGTGGGACTTTCATAGTGGAGCAGGTTGAGAGCTTCAAGTTCCTTGGTGTCCACATCACCAACAAACTAACATGGTCCAAGCACAGCAAGACAGTCGTGAGGAGGGCACGACAAAACCCTCTAAGGATACTGAAAAGATTTGGCATGGGTCCTCAGATCCTCAAAAGGTTCTACAGCTGCACCATCGAGAGTATCCTGACTGGTTGCATCACTGCCTGGTATGGCAACTACTCGGCCTCCGACCGCAAGGCACTACAGAGGGTAGTGCGTATGGCCCAGTACATCACTGGGGCCAAGCTTCCTGCCATCCAGGACCTCTATACCAGGCGGTGTCAAAGGAAGGCCCTGAAAATTGTCAAAGACACCCAGCCACCTTTGTCATAAACTGTTCTCTCTGCTACCGCACGGCAAGCGGTACCAGAGCGCCAAGTCTAGGTCCAAGAGGCTTCTAAACAGCTTCTACCCCCCAAGCCATAAGACTCCTGAACATCTAATCAAATGACTACCCAGATTATTTGCATTGCCCCCGTATTATTTTATATAGTATTTTTTTGTGATTATGTTTTGGTATTCTTTCTTAAAACTGCCTTGTTGGTTAAGGGCTTGTAAGTAAGCATTTCACTGTACGGTTACACCTGTTGTATTCGGCGCATGTGAAAAATAAAATTTGATTTGATTTGATTTGTTTTTCAACAGGACAATGACCCCCAAAAAAACACACATCCAGGCTGTGTAAGGGCTATTTGACCAAGGAGGAGAGTGATGGAGTGCTGCATCAGATGACCTGGCCTCCACAATCACCCGACCTCAACCCAATTGAGATGGTTTGGGATGAGTTGGACCGCAGAGTGAAGGAAAAGCAGCCAACAAGTGCTCAGCATATGTGGGAACTCCTTCAAGACTGTTGGAAAAGCATTCCAGGTGAAGCTGGTTGAGAGAATGCCAAGAGTGTGCAAAGCTGTCATCAAGGAAAAGGGTGGCTACTTTGAAGAATCTCAAATCTAAAATATATTTTGATTTGTTTAACTCTTTTATGGTTACTACATGATTCCATATGTGTTATTTCATAGTTTTGATGTCTTCAATATTATTCTACAATGTAGAAAATAGTAAAAATAAAGAAAAACCCTCAAATGAGTAGGTGTGTCCAAACTTTTGACTGGTTCTGTATAGTGTACATCAAACATACTGTATATACACAACATACTGTATATACACAACATACAATATACACAACATACAATATACACAACATACAATATACACAACATACTGTATATACACAACATACAATATACACAACATACTGTATATACACAACATACTGTATATACACAACATACAATATACACAACATACTGTATATACACAACATACAATATACACAACATACAATATACACAACATACAATATACACAACATACTGTATATACACAACATACAATATAGACAACATACTGTATATACACAACATACAATATACACAACATACTGTATATACACAACATACAATATACACAACATACAATATACACAACATACAATATACACAACATACTGTATATACACAACATACAATATACACAACATACAATATACACAACATACAATATACACAACATACAATATACACAACATACTGTATATACACAACATACAATATACACAACATACTGTATATACACAACATACTGTATATACACAACATACAATATACACAATTACAAAACATATTAAGAAAAACAGACACATTTATCAACATAGAGGTCTCTGATCATTTCTCTGAACTGACCAAGGGGAACCAGAACATCTAATTTCAGAGATCTCTGTAAGTTGTTCCACATTAAGAGCTCAAAACAACTAAGAGCAGCTTTACCCAACTCTGTGGAGACCGAAGGGGCCTCCAGTGTTATCCAAGCCTGAGACCGGGTTTGGTCATTTGTAAGTCTAAATTGAATTAATGATAATAGATCCATAGGAAGTTTCTGCATGAGTGATTTGTAGATGAACAAGAGAATGAGGCTCTTTATTTACATACAAAGAGGCCCAACCCACTTTTTGATACAAAACACAATGGTGAGTTCTAGAACCATCACCAGTAATAAACTTATGGGCACATTGGAAAACAGCATCTACTGGTTTAAGTGTAGATGCTGTTGCATGCATATAGATAATATCCCCATAATCTAAAATAGACATAAAAGTGGCCTGGACAATTTCCTTCCTATTAACAAAAGTCAGACATGCTTTGTTTCTGTAAAATAAACCAACCTTGAACATTAACTTCTTCATCAGCTCAGTGACTTGTTTTTTAAAGGACAGTTTGTCATCAAGCCAGATACCAAGATATTTGTAGGAAAGAACTCGCTCAATTTGTGTACCATTCAAGCTAGTCATTACAAATTCATATCAATCTGAGTTATGGGACCTGGTAAAAAGCATGCATTTAGTTTTGTTTGAATTTAGCACTAACTTTAGATCCAATAGTGACCTCTGCAGTGCTTGAAAGTCAGACTTCAAATGTGAAAAGGCTTTGGCCCACCTATGGAACAATGGAATACAACACTATATCATCTGCATACAAACGTACAGTGGGGAAAAAAAGTATTTAGTCAGCCACCAATTGTGCAAGTTCTCCCACTTAAAAAGATGAGAGAGGCCTGTAATTTTCATCATAGGTACACGTCAACTATGACAGACAAATTGAGAAAAAAAATCCAGAAAATCACATTGTAGGATTTTTAATGAATTTATTTGCAAATTATGGTGGAAAATAAGTATTTGGTCACCTACAAACAAGCAAGATTTCTGGCTCTCACAGACCTGTAACTTCTTCTTTAAGAGGCTCCTCTGTCCTCCACTCGTTACCTGTATTAATGGCACCTGTTTGAACTTGTTATCAGTATAAAAGACACCTGTCCACAACCTCAAACAGTCACACTCCAAACTCCACTATAGCCAAGACCAAAGAGCTGTCAAAGGACACCAGAAACAAAATTGTAGACCTGCACCAGGCTGGGAAGACTGAATCTGCAATAGGTAAGCTTGGTTTGAAGAAATCAACTGTGGGAGCAATTATTAGGAAATGGAAGACATACAAGACCACTGATAATCTCCCTCGATCTGGGTCTCCACGCAAGATCTCACCCCGTGGGGTCAAAATGATCACAAGAACGGTGAGCAAAAATCCCAGAACCACACAGGGGGACCTAGTGAATGACCTGCAGAGAGCTGGGACCAAAGTAACAAAGCCTACCATCAGTAACACACTACGCCGCCAGGGACTCAAATCCTGCAGTGCCAGACGTGTCCCCCTGCTTAAGCCAGTACATGTCCAGGCCCGTCTGAAGTTTGCTAGAGTGCATTTGGATGATCCAGAAGAGGATTGGGAGAATGTCATATGGTCAGATGAAACCAAAATATAACTTTTTGGTAAAAACTAAACTCGTCGTGTTTGGAGGACGAAGAATGCTGTGTTGCATCCAAAGAACACCATACCTACTGTGAAGCATGGGGGTGGAAACATCATGCTTTGGGGCTGTTTTTCTGCAAAGGGACCAGGACGACTGATCCGTGTAAAGGAAAGAATGAATGGGGCCATGTATCGTGAGATTTTGAGTGACATCAGCAAGGGCATTGAAGATGAAACGTGGCTGGGTCTTTCAGCATGACAATGATCCCAAACACACCGCCCGGGCAACGAAGGAGTGGCTTCGTAAGAAGCATTTCAAGGTCCTGGAGTGGCCTAGCCAGTCTCCAGATCTCAAGCCCATAGAAAATCTTTGGAGGGAGTTGAAAGTCCGTGTTGCCCAGCGACAGCCCCAAAACATCACTGCTCTAGAGGAGATCTGCATGGAGGAATGGGCCAAAATACCAGCAACAGTGTGTGAAAACCTTGTGAAGGCTTACAGAAAACGTTTGACCTGTGTCATTGCCAACAAAGGGTATATAACAAAGTATTGAGAAACTTTTGTTATTGACCAAATACTTATTTTCCACCATAATTTGCAAATAAATTCATTAAAAATCCTACAATGTGATTTTCTGGATTTCTTTTCTCATTTTGTCTGTCATAGTTGACGTGTACCTATGATGAAAATTACAGGCCTCTCTCATCTTTTTAAGTGGGAGAACTTGCACAATTGGTGGCTGACTAAATACTTTTTTTCCCCACTGTATATATATAGATATATATATTTTTTTTTACAGCATCACCAATGTTATTTATATAGATTGTAAACAGTAGTGGGCTGAGTATTGAACCTTGGGGCACCCCTTTATGTAACTCAGCAAACTCAGATTTCACCCCATCTACCTTGATGGCCTGAGTTCTGTCATTGAGATAATTATGAAACAAGCTAGCGTCAACCCACCATATTGAGGACAGCTTATTCAACAGGATAACATGGTCTACAGCAGGGTTTTATTTTGCCCCCCAAAGTTTTTTGAACAAAAAAATCATAATAAGAAACAATAAAAAAAAATATATATATATATATTATTTTATTTTTATTTTATTGTTTTATTGTTGGACATAAAAGACTGTAACAATCGGCTCCAAGTGATTTTAATTTTGGAAAACTGTTCCTAATTATTCCCACGCATAATAGAGAGACACATGATTGTATATAAATGTAAGCTAATCATGTTCCGGCCCCCCGACCAGCCACTCCCGAGGCTGAATCTAGTTCACGATCCCTGGTCTGCAGTATCAAAAGCATTTGACAAGTCTACAAACATGGCAGCACAATTATTTATATCATAAGGAATTGGCAATATAATTTACAACAAGCATGGTAGTCGTAGTGGTACTATGTTTAGGTCTGAATCCGGATTGATTAACATTAAGAATACCATTTACAGATAGAAAATAAAGTTGCTGTTTGTTTAGTATTTCACAAGACAAGGGAGCCTGGAAATGGGTAGATAAATATTAAGATCACTACTATCCCTGCTCTTATGGAGTGGCAGCACAAAAGCTGCTTTCCACACTTTTGGAATATTTCCTGATACTAAAGTTAAATTAAAAAATGGTGTTACTGTGCCAGCAATGAGGGGCACTGCAAACTTAAGCAAAGACGGGTCCAAATTGTCAGCCCCTTATGACTTATTTGTGTCAATAGTTAATAAGGCAGCAATAACTTCTGTTTCTGTGAGTTGCCAAAAAGATTAACCCTGACTACCATTTCCCAAGTCAGGTGAGGTTGACTGATCATCCATCGAGGCAACTGGAGGCTGTATGTGGGAAGAACAGTTAACTGGAGGCTGTATGTGGGGAGAACAGTTAACTGGAGGCTGTATGTGGGAAGAACAGTCAACTGGAGGCTGTATGTGGGAAGAACAGTCAACTGGAGGCTGTATGTGGGAAGAACAGTCAACTGGAGGCTGTATGTGGGGAGAACAGTCAACTGGAGGCTGTATGTGGGAAGAACAGTCAACTGGAGGCTGTATGTGGGGAGAACAGTCAACTGGAGGCTGTATGTGGGGAGAACAGTCAACTGGAGGCTGTATGTGGGAAGAACAGTCAACTGGAGGCTGTATGTGGGGAGAACAGTCAACTGGAGGCTGTATGTGGGAAGAACAGTTAACTGGAGGCTGTATGTGGGAAGAACAGTCAACTGGAGGCTGTATGTGGGAAGAACAGTCAACTGGAGGCTGTATGTGGGGAGAACAGTCAACTGGAGGCTGTATGTGGGAAGAACAGTCAACTGGAGGCTGTATGTGGGGAGAACAGTCAACTGGAGGCTGTATGTGGGAAGAACAGTCAACTGGAGGCTGTATGTGGGAAGAACAGTCAACTGGAGGCTGTATGTGGGGAGAACAGTCAACTGGAGGCTGTATGTGGGAAGAACAGTCAACTGGAGGCTGTATGTGGGAAGAACAGTCAACTGGAGGCTGTATGTGGGAAGAACAGTCAACTGGAGGCTGTATGTGGGAAGAACAGTTAACTGGAGGCTGTATGTGGGAAGAACAGTCAACTGGAGGCTGTATGTGGGAAGAACAGGCAACTGGAGGCTGTATGTGGGAAGAACAGTCAACTGGAGGCTGTATGTGGGAAGAACAGTTAACTGGAGGCTGTATGTTGGAAGAACAGTCAACTGGAGGCTGTATGTGGGAAGAACAGTCAACTGGAGGCTGTATGTGGGAAGAACAGTTAACTGGAGGCTGTATGTGGGAAGAACAGTCAACTGGAGGCTGTATGTGGGAAGAACAGTTAACTGGAGGCTGTATGTGGGAAGAACAGTCAACTGGAGGCTGTATGTGGGAAGAACAGTTAACTGGAGGCTGTATGTGGGAAGAACAGTCAACTGGAGGCTGTATGTGGGAAGAACAGTCAACTGGAGGCTGTATGTGGGGAGAACAGTCAACTGGAGGCTGTATGTGGGAAGAACAGTCAACTGGAGGCTGTATGTGGGAAGAACAGTCAACTGGAGGCTGTATGTGGGAAGAACAGTCAACTGGAGGCTGTATGTGGGAAGAACAGTTAACTGGAGGCTGTATGTGGGAAGAACAGTCAACTGGAGGCTGTATGTGGGAAGAACAGGCAACTGGAGGCTGTATGTGGGAAGAACAGTCAACTGGAGGCTGTATGTGGGAAGAACAGTTAACTGGAGGCTGTATGTGGGAAGAACAGTCAACTGGAGGCTGTATGTGGGAAGAACAGTCAACTGGAGGCTGTATGTGGGAAGAACAGTTAACTGGAGGCTGTATGTGGGAAGAACAGTCAACTGGAGGCTGTATGTGGGAAGAACAGTTAACTGGAGGCTGTATGTGGGAAGAACAGTCAACTGGAGGCTGTATGTGGGAAGAACAGTTAACTGGAGGCTGTATGTGGGAAGAACAGTCAACTGGAGGCTGTATGTGGGAAGAACAGTCAACTGGAGGCTGTATGTGGGAAGAACAGTTAACTGGAGGCTGTATGTG
This sequence comes from Coregonus lavaretus, assembly GCF_964263955.1. NCBI lineage: Eukaryota > Metazoa > Chordata > Actinopteri > Salmoniformes > Salmonidae > Coregonus > Coregonus lavaretus. Next base: position 5,003,066 of record NC_140001.1, read on the forward strand.
GGTAGAACAGTTAACTGGAGGCTGTATGTGGGTAGAACAGTCAACTGGAGGCTGTATGTGGGAAGAACAGTTAACTGGAGGCTGTATGTGGGTAGAACAGTCAACTGGAGGCTGTATGTGGGAAGAACAGTCAGCTGATTGGCCAGGACCAGTATGACCACCATTTCTTTCAAACAGGAAACCAGCTGAGATGAAATGCTCATTAAATCATAAAAAATTTCTGTAATGATGCAGGAGTCTAAAACGACTTGCTTAGGAAATAGAGGAATTCTCTCACTTCAGTGAATTAACGGTTTTCCAGAATTTAGAGGGATCACTAACAGAGTCTGTCATAGCACTAAGGAGGCAGTTTGATTTGGCCTGTTTAACAGAGGCAGTGCACCTATTTCTCAATTGCCTAAATAGCTGCCAATCAGCTAACGAGACAGTTCCTCTAGCCTCAGCCCAGGCTTGGTTTCTTATCAGGAGGAGGTCTGAGAGTACAGGAGAGTATCATGCATAGGTTCGGTTTTAGCAGGAGGAGGTCTGAGAGTACAGGAGAGTATCATGCATAGGTTCGGTTTTAGCAGGAGGAGGTCTGTGAGTACAGGAGAGTATCATGCATAGGTTCGGTTTTAGCAGGAGGAGGTCTGTGAGTACAGGAGAGTATCATGCATAGGTTCGGTTTTAGCAGGAGGAGGTCTGTGAGTACAGGAGAGTATCATGCATAGGTTCGGTTTTAGCAGGAGGAGGTCTGTGAGTACAGGAGAGTATCATGCATAGGTTCGGTTTTAGACTCTGAGTCACTTGAAAGGGGCATGTTTATCAGCCAGAGAGGCAAAAATGGATGAGAAAAATTCAAGTGTCAAAACAGGGTCTGGTATGAAGCTAGTAGAAGAAAGCTCTGAATAATATACAGTGGGGAAAAAAAGTATTTAGTCAAATCAAATCAAATCAAATCAAATCCAATTGTATTGGTCACATGCGCCGAATACAACAGGTGCAGACATTACAGTGAAATGCTTACTTACAGCCCTTAACCAACAGTGCATTTATTTTAAACAAAAAAAGTAAGAATAAAACAACAACAAAAGAAGTGTTGAGAAAAAAAGAGCAGAAGTAAAATAAAGTGACAGTAGGGAGGCTATATATACAGGGGGGTACCGTTGCAGAGTCAATGTGCGGGGGCACCGGCTAGTTGAGGTAGTTGAGGTAATATGTACATGTGGGTAGAGTTAAAGTGACTATGCATAAATACTTAACAGAGTAGCAGCAGTGTAAAAAGGATGGGGTGGGGGGGCAGTGCAAATAGTCTGGGTAGCCATGATTAGCTGTTCAGGAGTCTTATGGCTTGGGGGTAGAAGCTGTTGAGAAGTCTTTTGGACCTAGACTTGGCACTCCGGTACCGCTTGCCGTGCGGTAGCAGAGAGAACAGTCTATGACTAGGGTGGCTGGAGTCTTTGACAATTTTGAGGGCCTTCCTCTGACACCGCCTGGTATAGAGGTCCTGGATGGCAGGAAGCTTTGCCCCAGTGATGTACTGGGCCGTACGCACTACCCTCTGTAGTGCCTTGCGGTCAGAGGCCAAGCAGTTGCCATACCAGGCGGTGATGCAACCAGTCAGAATGCTCTCGATGGTGCAGCTGTAGAATTTTTTGAGGATCTGAGGACCCATGCCAAATCTTTTTAGTCTCCTGAGGGGGAATAGGCTTTTTCGTGCCCTCTTCACGACTGTCTTGGTGTGTTTGGACCATGATAGTTCGTTGGTGATGTGGACACCAAGGAACTTGAAGCTCTCAACCTGTTCCACTACAGTCCCGTCGATGAGAATGGGGGCGTGCTCAGTCCTCTTTTTTTTCCTGTAGTCCACAATCATCTCCTTTGTCTTGGTCACGTTGAGGGAGAGGTTGTTGTCCTGGCACCACACGGCCAGATCTCTGACCTCCTCCCTATAGGCTGTCTCATCGTTGTCGGTGATCAGGCCTACCACTGTTGTGTCGTCGGCAAACTTAATGATGGTGTTGGAGTCGTGCCTGGCCATGCAGTCATGGGTGAACAGAGAGTACAGGAGGGGACTGAGCACGCACCCCTGAGGGGCCCCCGTGTTGAGGATCAGCGTGGCAGATGTGTTGTTACCTACCCTTACCACCTGGGGGCGGCCCGTCAGGAAGTCCAGGATCCAGTTGCAGAGGGAGGTGTTTAGTCCCAGGATCCTTAGCTTAGTGATGAGCTTAGAGGGCACTATGGTGTTGAATGCTGAGCTGTAGTCAATGAATAGCATTCTCACGTAGGTGTTCCTCTTGTCCAGGTGGGAAAGGGCAGTGTGGAGTGCGATAGAGATTGCATCATCTGTGGATCTGTTGGGGCGGTATGCAAATTGGAGTGGGTCTAGGGTTTCTGGGATTATGCTGTTGATGTGAGCCATGACCAGTCTTTCAAAGCACTTCATGGCTACAGACGTCAGTGCTACGGGTCGGTAGTAATTTAGGCAGGTTATCTTAGAGTTCTTGGGCACGGGGACTATGGTGGTCTGCTTGAAACATGTTGGTATTACAGACTCAGTCAGGGACATGTTGAAAATATCAGTGAAGACACTTGCCAGTAGGTCAGCACATGCTCGGAGTACACGTCCTGGTAATCCGTCTGGCCCTGCGGCCTTGTGAATGTTGACCTGCTTAAAAGTCTTACTCACATCGGCTACGGAGAGCGTGATCACATAGTCATCCGGAACAGCTGGTGCTCTCATGCATGCTTCAGTGTTGTAGTCAGCCACCAATTGTGCAAGTTCTCCCACTTAAAAAGATGAGAGAGGCCTGTAATTGTCATCATAGGTACACGTCAACTATGACAGACAAATTGAGAGAGAAAAAATCCAGAAAATTACATTGTAGGATTTTTAATGAATTTATTTGCAAATTATGGTGGAAAATAAGTATTTGGTCACCTACAAACAAGCAAGATTTCTGGCTCTCACAGACCTGTAACTTCTTCTTTAAGAGGCTCCTCTGTCCTCCACTCGTTACCTGTATTAATGGCACCTGTTTGATCTTGTTATCAGTATAAAAGACACCTGTCCACAACCTCAAACAGTCGCACTCCAAACTCCACTATGGCCAAGACCAAAGAGCTGTCAAAGGACACCAGAAACAAAATTGTAGACCTGCACCAGGCTGGGAAGACTAAATCTGCAATAGTGTAGCAGCTTGGTTTGAAGAAATCAACTGTGGGAGCAATTATTAGGAAATGGAAGACATACAAGACCACTGACAATCTCCCTCGATCTGGGGCTCCACGCAAGATCTCACCCCGTGGGGTCAAAATGATCACAAGAACGGTGAGCAAAAATCCCAGAACCACACGGGGGGACCTAGTGAATGACCTGCAGAGAGCTGGGACCAAAGTAACAAAGCCTACCATCAGTAAAACACTACGCCGCCAGGGACTCAAATCCTGCAGTGCCAGACGTGTCCCCCTGCTTAAGCCAGTACATGTCCAGGCCCGTCTGAAGTTTGCTAGAGTGCATTTGGATGATCCAGAAGAGGATTGGGAGAATGTCATATGGTCAGATGAAACCAAAATATAACTTTTTGGTAAAAACTCAACTTGTCGTGTGTGGAGGACAAAGAATGCTGAGTTGCATCCAAAGAACACCACACCTACTGTGAAGCATGGGGGTGGAAACATCATGCTTTGGGACTGTTTTTCTGCAAAGGGACCAGGACGACTGATCCGTGTAAAGGAAAGAATGAATGGGGCCATGTATCGTGAGATTTTGAGTGAAAACCTCCTTCCATCAGCAAGGGCATTGAAGATGAAACGTGGCTGGGTCTTTCAGCATGACAACGATCCCAAAAACACCGCCCGGGCAACAAAGGAGTGACTTCGTAAGAAGCATTTCAAGGTCCTGAAGTGGCCTAGCCAGTCTCCAGATCTCAACCCCATAGAAAATCTTTGGAGGGAGTTGAAAGTCCGTGTTGCCCAGCGACAGCCCCAAAACATCACTGCTCTAGAGGAGATCTGCATGGAGGAATGGGCCAAAATACCAGCAACAGTGTGTGAAAACCTTGTGAAGACTTACAGAAATCGTTTGACCTGTGTCATTGCCAACAAAGGGTATATAACAAAGTATTGAGAAACTTTTGTTATTGACCAAATACTTTTTTTCCACCATAATTTGCAAATACATTTATTAAAAATCCTACAATGTGATTTTCTGGATTTTTTTTTCTCATTTTGTCGGTCATAGTTGACGTGTATCTATGATGAAAATTACAGGCCTCTCTCATCTTTTTAAGTGGGAGAAGTTGCACAATTGGTGGCTGACTAAATACTTTTTTTCCCCACTGTAGATCATGAAGGAACACCTGGGACTGAATAATATAGATCATGAAGGAACACCTGGGGCGAGAATAAAAAAAAAAAAGTATCTTTACAATTATACGAGGGACAGAGTTTTTCAATTTGATATTTCTAATGCAAGCAATAGGGTAGTGGTCGCTGATATCATTAGCTAAAAACACCACTAGCCAAATAGTTATGGGGCCAGTCAGTCAGGATAAGATCAACCAGTGTCACGCCCTGGCTCTGGGGACACTGTTATGTTGAGCCAGGGTGTGTAATTCTATGTTTGTATTTCTATGTTGGCCTGAGTGACTCCCAATCAGAGGCAACGAGTGTCAGCTGGTTGTCTCTGATTGGGAGCCATATTTAACTGTCTGTCTTTCACTTTGTGTTTGTGGTTTCTTGTTCTTATTTGGTTTGTTTATGTAACCAGAGACATCACGTTTTCGTCTGTTGTTTTGATCGTGTGATCATTTATCTAATAAATATAAATATGTTCACCTTCAACGCTGCGCATTGGTCCTCCTCCTTAGACGATCGTGACAGAAGAAACCACCAGAACTGGACCAAGCAGCCTAGTGAGGAGCAGAGTGGGTGGACTTGGCAACAGTGGAGGAAGAGCTTCGACTGGGTCAAGCCGAATGAGGAGCTGAATGGCGGATATTGGAAGCAGAAGAGCGAGAGTTGGGCGAGAATTATCGAGGCCTGGCCCACGGGGAAGAGAGACTCCCAGAAAATGTTTAGGGGGGGGGCTCACGACGTCGGACCAGCAGGAGGCCCCAGCGGGTTGCCAGAGGAGGCCGCCAGGTTACGGGGGCCACTGGTCGAAGAGGGGGTGGAAGATGTAGAGGCACGGCGAGAGGTACTGGCGTGTGTTGCCAGTCCGGTCCGGCCTGTTCCTGATCCCCACGTAGGGCCAGTGGTGTGTATTCCCAGTACGGTCCGGCCTGTTCCTGCCACTCGCACCAAGTCTACGGTGCGCATCGCCAGCTCGGCCCGGCCCATTCCTGCTCCCCGCACCAAGTCAGTGGTGCGTTTCGTCAGCCCTGTCCGGCCCGTTCCTGCTCTCCGCACCAAGTCTGTGGTGCGCGTCGCCAGCCCAGTCCGGCCCATTCCTGCTCCCCGCACCAAGTCTGTGGTGCGTTTCGTCAGCCCTGTCCGGCCCGTTCCTGCTCTCCGCACCAAGTCTGTGGTGCGCGTCGCCAGCCCAGTCCGGCCCATTCCTGCTCCCCGCACCAAGTCTGTGGTGCGTTTCGTCAGCCCGGCTTGGCCCGTTCCTGCTCCCCGCACCAAGTCTACGGTGTGTGTCGCCAGCTCGGCCTGGCCTGCTCCCCGCACCAAGTCAGTGGTGCGTTTCGTCAGCCCTGTCCGGCCCGCTCCTGCTCCCCACACCAAGCCAGTGGTGTGCGTCGTCAGTCCAGCACGGCCCGTGCCTGTTCCCCACACCAAAGCCAGTGGTGTGCGTCGTCGGTCCGGCACGGCCCGTGCCTGTTCCACTGGTGCCTGGTCCGGCACCGGTCAGATGCGTTACGCCGGAGCTAGAGCAATCCGCTCCATCAGTGTGCAGTCCAGCTCCGGCCAGCGGGGCCAGACCGGACCAGGGGTACTTTGGGGGGTTGGAGAGGGAGTGGGGATCAGGCCCGGAGCCGGATCCGCCGCCAAGGCGAAGTGCCCACCCGGTCCCTCCCCTGTGGTATTTAGTTGGCGCGGTCGGAGTCCGCGCCTTTAGGGGGGGGGGTACTGTCACGCCCTGGCTCTGGGGACACTGTTATGTTGAGCCAGGGTGTGTAATTCTATGTTTGTATTTCTATGTTGGCCTGAGTGACTCCCAATCAGAGGCAACGAGTGTCAGCTGGTTGTCTCTGATTGGGAGCCATATTTAACTGTCTGTCTTTCACTTTGTGTTTGTGGTTTCTTGTTCTTATTTGGTTTGTTTATGTAACCAGAGACATCACGTTTTCGTCTGTTGTTTTGATCGTGTGATCATTTATCTAATAAATATAAATATGTTCACCTTCAACGCTGCGCATTGGTCCTCCTCCTTAGACGATCGTGACAATCAGTGAGGAGTTTGCTAGTTTTTTTTATATTAATCCGAATGAGTTTTTCTGGTTTAAGATACCAGAAAGGTTTTAAATAATCGGAAATAATACAAACAGCCTAGAAAACTTGAGGAATAACATTTTATTCTTCTACTACTACTACTACTGCTACTACTACTACTACTACTACTACTACTACTACTACTACTACTACTACTACTGCTACTACTACTACTACTACTACTACTACTACTACTACTACAACTACTACACGTTTAAGTGTGTTAATTAAATAATTTCACCAACTACCGCCAAAGCTACAATGGAGCTCCAACTTTCCTCATTTAGGGTTTGAAGTTCCATCCCTTCAAGTCCAAACGTATTGTTACAAACCACGTAACTCTATAGCTGATCCACGTAGTCTTAATGGATATGAAGTGTAGCTGTATTTCACCTCCTTAGCTAGCCTAGCTAATGAAGTTTCATTTGAGAAGTGATTCACTAAGGGAGAATTCATGGCCCTACCACTTACATCCAGGGTCTGGAGCCTATAATACAATATATCCCCCTATTCCCTATATAGTGCACTACTTTTGAACAGGGTCCATATGGCTGGTCAAAAGTAGCGCACTATATAGGGAATAGGGTGCCATTTGTGATGCAGACATAATATAACTATATTATCAGGATTGATGAAGTCATCCATCAGATTGATCGCAAGCATTTTACCCAATGAAAATGACTGTCGAATTACTGTTGGCCGGCCATTAAGACAGCGTCCGCTCGTAAAAGAAGAGAAGTTAGGGCTCCTCTCGAACCCACTCAATTAAAAGTACCACCACTACAGTTCTACAGCTCTGTTACAGTGAGTTATGGCTGCTAGCAGCTAAAATGGCTTCTCAGAGGAAACCCATTGCACTAAGGGTTTCTTAGTTGATGTGTAAAACCAGTTAGTTGTTGTGTAAAACCAGTTAGTTAGTGTGTAAAACCAGTTAGTTAGTGTGTAAAACCAGTTAGTTAGTGTGTAAAACCCCTTAATTTGTGTGTAAAACCAGTTAGTTGATGTGTAAAACCAGTTAGTTGTTGTGTAAAACCAGTTAATTGGTGTTTAAAACCCCTTAATTTGTGTGTAAAACCAGTTAGTTAGTGTGTAAAACCAGTTGGTTGTTGTGTAAAACCAGTTAGTTAGTGTGTAAAACCAGTTAGTTGTTGTGTAAAACCAGTTAATTTGTGTGTAAAACCAGTTAATTGGTGTTTAAAACCACTTAATTTGTGTGTAAAAACAGTTAGTTAGTGTGTAAAACCAGTTAGTTAGTGTGTAAAACCAGTTAGTTGTTGTGTAAAACCAGTTAGTTAGTGTGTAAAACCAGTTAGATGATGTGTAAAACCAGTTAGTTAGTGTGTGAAACCAGTTAGTTGTTGTGTAAAACAAGTTAATTTGTGTGTAAAACCAGTTATTTGGTGTTTAAAACCCCTTAATTTGTGTGTAAAAACAGTTAGTTAGTGTGTAAAACCAGTTAGTTAGTGTGTAAAACCAGTTAGTTGTTGTGTAAAACCAGTTAGTTAGTGTGTAAAACCAGTTAGATGATGTGTAAAACCAGTTAGTTAGTGTGTAAAACCAGTTAGTTGTTGTGTAAAACCAGTTAATTTGTGTGTAAAACCAGTTAATTGGTGTTTAAAACCCCTTAATTTGTGTGTAAAAACAGTTAGTTAGTGTGTAAAACCAGTTAGTTAGTGTGTAAAACCAGTTAGTTAGTGTGTAAAAACAGTTAGTTAGTGTGTAAAAACAGTTAGTTAGTGTGTAAAACCAGTTAGTTAGTGTGTAAAACCAGTTAGTTGTTGTGTAAAACCAGTTAGTTAGTATGTAAAACCAGTTAGATGATGTGTAAAACCAGTTAGTTTTTGTGTAAAACCAGTTAGTTAGTGTGTAAAACCAGTTAGTTGTTGTGTAAAACCAGTTATTCTGTGTGTAAAACCAGTTAGTTGTTGTGTAAAACCAGTTAGTTAGTGTGTAAAACCAGTTAGATGATGTGTAAAACCAGTTAGTTAGTGTGTAAAACCAGTTAGTTGTTGTGTAAAACCAGTTAATTTGTGTGTAAAACCAGTTAATTGGTGTTTAAAACCCCTTAATTTGTGTGTAAAAACAGTTAGTTAGTGTGTAAAACCAGTTAGTTAATGTGTAAAACCAGTTAGTTGTTGTGTAAAACCAGTTAGTTAGTGTGTAAAACCAGTTAGATGATGTGTAAAACCAGTTAGTTGTTGTGTAAAACCAGTTAGTTAGTGTGTAAAACCAGTTAGTTGTTGTGTAAAACCAGTTAGTTGTTGTGTAAAACCAGTTAATTTGTGTGTAAAACCAGTTATTTGGTGTTTAAAACCCCTTAATTTGTGTGTAAAAACAGTTAGTTAGTGTGTAAAACCAGTTAGTTAGTGTGTAAAACCAGTTAGATGATGTGTAAAACCAGTTAGTTAGTGTGTAAAACCAGTTAGTTGTTGTGTAAAACCAGTTAATTTGTGTGTAAAACCAGTTAATTGGTGTTTAAAACCCCTTAATTTGTGTGTAAAAACAGTTAGTTAGTGTGTATAAACCAGTTAGTTAGTGTGTAAAACCAGTTAGTTGTTGTGTAAAACCAGTTAGTTAGTGTGTAAAAACAGTTAGTTAGTGTGTAAAACCAGTTAGTTAGTGTGTAAAACCAGTTAGTTGTTGTGTAAAACCAGTTAGTTAGTGTGTAAAACCAGTTAGATGATGTGTAAAACCAGTTAGTTTTTGTGTAAAACCAGTTAGTTAGTGTGTAAAACCAGTTAGTTGTTGTGTAAAACCAGTTAGTTGTTGTGTAAAACCAGTTATTTTGTGTGTAAAACCAGTTAGTTGTTGTGTAAAACCAGTTAATTTGTGTGTAAAACCAGTTATTTGGTGTTTAAAACCCCTTAATTGGTGTGTAAAACCAGTTAGTTGGTGTGTAAAACCAGTTTGTCCAGATACATATACAATAGAGTAGGTCATAACTCAGAAAGTAGTTCCAAAGAGTTACTTCATTTCACAATCTTTCCAACATGTTGTCTACAAGGGGAATCATACACAGTTGTTTACATGGGTCCTCAATGCTAGTTTAGCACAATGGGAGAGTTCTTACTAGGAGGGTGAAATATTAGACAATACATTTGGAAAATTGAAGATAGATAGAATAAGTTGTGATGACCCATTACTTGTTGATATGACTAACTTTAACGTTTTAAAGACACACTGGCATGCTTTGATCATGTCAGCTGTTCCTGGAGTGGTCAAATATTGCAAAGCTGAGATATTGTCATCAAAACATTCTCAACAGTCTTTGAAGCTCTCATTGGCCCCGTGTAGCTCAGTTGGTAGAGCATGGCGCTTGCAATGCCAGGGTTGTGGGTTCGTTTCCCATGGGGGGCCAGTATGAAAAATGTATGCATTCACTAACTGTAAGTCGCTCTGGATAAGAGCGTCTGCTAAAATGTAAAAAAAAAGGTGACATTAATGCTAATCCAAAGGTTTATTGACATTAATCAAACCTGAAATGAGTTTAGTTGTTTTGTCTCTTTTGTGATGCTGGTGGTCCTCATATCTAGGGATCGAATCACATTGTGTCAATAATCACAATAATACACAACTTCTCGCGTATTATTGTTTTAATATATCTAGGCTTAACACTTCAATGAGTCTAAAACGAGGAAAAATGTACTCACAGTGGGCTCCAAAATTACTGGCTCCCCTGACTGATAATGCACAAACAATACTTTAAAAAATATAAACAATATAATTATAGAGATAAACTCAAAATATACCAACATGTGAGAAATACTGTACTATATTCATGTTCCAATGGAACCCACCAAAATCATTTATTGATTTAATTAAAAATCAATGTCCTCCAAATCAAGGTTTCATAATTAATGGCACCCTTAAAGATTATTGTAAATAACATCTACCAAAATTAAACCAGGAATTAAATTCCATTTATTTAAGTTTATCTAAGTCTTAAGGAACTATATTGAGCCATTACATCACTTCCTGTTTCAATGGGTATAAAAATGATGTAACACGCATACAATATCCCTTTGTCATCCAACACCATGAAGAAAATAAAAGGACTGGCAGTTCAAAAGAGACAGATGGTTGTAGACCTTAATAAATCTGGTAATGGCTACAAGAAGATCCACAAACTATTGAGCACTGTCAGGGCAATTATTATAAAATAAAAAATATATATATTAAAAACAGTTGAAAACCTCATGGGTAGAGGACACAAATGCATTTTGCCCCCCAGGATAGGGAGGAGGAAGCAACAAAATCCCCAAGAATCACTGTGACAGAATTGCAGGCCTTGGTGGCGTCTTGTGGTCACCAGTTTTCAAAAAGCACCATCAGACGCCACCTCCCCAACCACAGGCTCTTTGGAAGGGTTGCCAGAAGAAAGCCCTTTCTGACCCCAAGACACAGACACAAGCGCTTGGAGTTTGCCAAACGTCATTTAAATTATGACTGGAAGAAGGTGCTCTGGTCAGATGAGACCAACATTGAACGTTTTGGTCAGATACAGCATCGGCATGTTTGGTGTCGAAACAGAGATGCATACAAGGAGAGGCACCTCATACCCACGGTGAAATATGGTGGTGGGTCAGTGATGTTTTGGGTCTGTTTTAATTCCAGAGGTCCAGGGGCACTGGTTAAGATTGATGGCATAATGAATTCCACCAAGTATCAGGCAATTTTGGCAGACCATCTGGTTTTCTCTGCCAGAAGGCTGGGACTTGGCCGTAGGTGGATTTTTTCCAACAAGACAATGACCCAAAACATACCTGAAGATCCAAACAGAAATGGTTCTGTGACAACAAAATCAATGTTCTGCCATGGCCATTGTAAGGTTTTCTTAGTTCACCTTGTGTTCTTGTACGTAGCCCTGTTTCTTTGTGTTCTTGAACGTAGCCCTGTCTTTCATTTTTGTTCATTGATTTCACCTGTGTTAGTTACTCACCTGGTCTCATCAGCTCCTTATTTAGTTCAGTTCATTCTGTTTGTGCCTTGTGAGGTATTGTTCGTTTTGACTCTACTAAGCCTTTTCCTAGCTCGTTTGTGAGAACCAGTTTTAGCCTTCAGTCCTAGTTTTTGATTCTCCTGCCTGTTTGCCTAACTGTGTATGACCATTGCCTGCCTGTGACCACGATTCCTGCCTTCTGCGAAGGCGTAATAAACACCTGCCACGCTCTGGGTGTGAATCTACACCTTATTCTCCCTGAGTATTCATTACAGAATACCTCACCTAAAACGGAATGGATTCAGCGAAGCTACAGTGGCGCCTAACCCGGCAAGAGGAGTGTATGGAGGAAATCTGCCATCTTCTCCGCCAGCCTATCCCTACTCCTCCGATGCCAGGTATCGTAACCCCATAGCCCTCCTTCATTCATATCCATGCCTGGAAAATATGACGGTTCACCTGGGAAATGTCAGGGATTTCTGATGCAATGCAGCAAATACATTGAGCACAACCCCACTAACTTCGCCACCGACAAGAGCAGGGTGGATTTTGTTGTGTCTCTACTCACAGGCAAAGCCCTGGATTGGGCCACCGCCATATGGACTGCCAACAGCACAGAACTCGGATCCGAGATCCATTTCCACACCCTCTTCAAAGAGGTATTCGATCAATCTCCTTCCGGTCGTCCTATAAGGGACCTCCTCATAGACCTTCAACAAGGACGCAATTCAGCTGCCGATTATGCCCTCGAGTTCCGCACCATGGATGCAGGGAGTGGATGGAGTGAGGCTGCTTTACTTACCGTCTACCGAAGAGGGGCTCAACAGGGAACTTCAAGCGGAGCTGGCCTGTAGAGGTGACCTTCAGGATTTAAATCAATACATTCATATGTCCATCTCCATCGACCACCTCATCGCCGACCGCCGAAGAACTCTGCCACACAGGAACCCGAAACCTTCTCTTTCCATGATTCTGTCATCCCGTCCGAGTCTTCCAGAGACCATGCAGTTGGGCCATGCTCCTATCCCGTGTATCGAATGTCAAAGGCGGATCCAAGAAGGGCTCTGCCTATACTGTGGAGGGAAAGATAATCAACTCAGCCATTGCCCTGTTTGCCCCCCATGGAGAGATGAGAAGGTTCCCTCCGCTGCCATGCAGGTAGGCGGGTCCGTATTTCTAAATATCTCCCAGAAGCAATTCTCCATCCCAGTATTGATAACCATGAAGGGGGTTACGAAGTACGTAGAGGGCTTGATAGATTCAGGAGCAGCAGGTAGTTTTATCGATCACCAGCTGTACAAGAGCTTGACATTGATCTTACACCTGTCGCCCCTCCCTTAAGGATTAACACCCTGGATGGGCAGCCATTGGGCACGGGCTTCATTACGTACCTGACACAGAGCGTTATCCTTCAGATTGGAGTCTTCCACACCGAAACCATTCAACTCATGGAACTCTTATCCCCCAAACAGCCACTCATCCTCGGACACCCCTGGCTTTGTCGTCATGACCCTGCCATCTCGTGGCGACAAGGTGAACTACTGTCCTGGTCTTCTACCTGCTTCACCAGTTGTCTCAGCCTACCACCATTGAGGACTCTGCCTCTGCAGTGCCACCCGCCATACCATCTGAATATGCCCAGTATAGCAATGTCTACAGCAAAATCAAGGCCTCCACTCTGCCACCACATCAACCAGGGGACTGTGCTATTGACTTACTCCCTGGAGTGTCCCCACCGAAGGGCCGTGTTTACCCCCTATCTATCCTCGAAAATGAGGCAATGGAGAACTACATTGATGAAGCACTCAAACAGTTTCATTTGTCCTTCTTCTTTCCCGGCTGCGTCCAGCTTCTTCTTCGTTGGTAAAAAGGATGGTGGTCTTCGTCCATGTATTGATTACCGTTCCCTGAATGACGTTACGGTCAAGAACCGTTTCCCTCTTCTTCTGATCCCAGTGACCCTTGAACAAGTGGGTCACGCCAACATCTTTACAAAACTCGACCTGCGGAATGCTTATAACCTTGTCCGTATATGTGAAGGTGACGAATGGAAGACAGCCTTTATCACCGCACGAGGGCACTATGAATACCTGGTCATGCCCTACGGCCTTACTAACGCCCCCGCCGTCTTCCAATCCTTTATGAACGAGGTTTTCCAGGATATGATCAACTGCTTTCTCATCGTCTACATTGATGACATCCTGATTTACTCCCACTCCCTGAAGGAACACATGCAGCATGTACAAAAGGTTACTCAACAGCTCCTTGACCATAACCTTTATGTGAAGACTGAAAAGAGCACCTTCCATGTAACCTCAGTAAACTTCCTTGGTTTCGTACTGACACCTGGAGGGGTCAGCATGGATGAGAACAAAGTCCCCGCCGTCAGTAACTGGGCCAAACCCACCACCGTTAAGGAACTCCAACGTTTCATTGGGTTCTCCAACTTTTATCGCCGGTTCATTCGGAACTTCAGTTCTACTGCCGGTCCCCTCACTGCCCTTACCAGCCAAAAGACCTGGACCCTTCAATGGACTGATACCGCACTGACTGCTTTCAACACTTTGAAACGCCTCTTAACCTCAGCTCCTGTCCTTCGCCAACCTGATCCGACACTTCCTTTCACCCTGGAGGTGGATGCCTCCGAAGTAGGAGTAGGAGCAATACTCTCTCAGCGGGTGGGAACATCTCCAAAATCACATCCTTGTGCCTTCTTCTCCAGGAAGTTATCCCCCGCTGAGAGGAATTACAATGTGGGGAACAGAGAACTCCTCGCCATCAAGCTGGCCCTCGAGGAGTGGCGCCACTGGTTGGAGGGCGCAGAACATCCCTTTCTCATCCTAACAGATCATCGTAATCTGAAATATATCAGAGGGGCCAAGAGGTTAAACTCCAGACGAGCCCGCTGGGCTCTCTTCTTCACATGCTTCCATTTTCATATTACTTACATCCCTGGAAAGAAAAACGTAAAAGCTGATGCTCTCTCCCGCCAGTTTGACCTTCCGACCAGTAACTCAGACCCTACACCCATTCTTCCTTCCTCTTGCATTATGGGACCGGTACAGTGGGAGGTTCACTGTACCGGCTTCTTTTAATTAATTAAAAGAAGCCCTAACCTCAAACCCAGCTCCTCCTGAGACACCAGCTGGGAAGAGTTACGTACCAGCAGCTGTTAGACCCCAACTGATGCAATGGTGTCACACGTCCTTGGGGTCAGGACATCCGGGCATTACATGAACCACCGAACTTCTAGCCCGTAGGTTCTGGTGGTCCTAACTGGCATCCGACGTCAGGGATTACGTACGCCGTCTTCATCGACCTGGCCAAGGCTTTCGACTCTGTCAACCACCGCATTCTTATTGGCAGACTAAATAGCCTTGGTTTCTCAAATGACTGCCTCGCCTGGTTCACCAACTACTTCTCAGATAGAGTTCAGTGTGTCAAATCGGAGGGCCTGTTGTCTGGACCTATGGCAGTCTCTATGGGGGTGCCACAGGGTTCAATTCTTGGGCCGACACTTTTCTCCGTGAATATCAATGATGTCGCTCTTGCTGCTGGTGACTCTCAGATCCACCTCTACGCAGACGACACCATTTTGTATACATCTGGCCCTTCATTGGACACTGTGTTAACAAACCTCCAAACGAGCTTCAATGCCATACAACAATCCTTCAGTAGCCTTCAACTGCTCTTAAACACTAGTAAAACTAAATGCATGCTTTTCAATCGAATGCTGCTAGCACCCGCCCACCCGACTAGAATCACCACTCTCGACGGGTCTGACCTAGAGTATGTGGACAACTACAAATATCTAGGTGTCTGGTTAGACTGTAAACTCAACATCCAGACTCACATAAAGAATCTCCAATCCAAAGTTAAATCTAGAATCGGCTTCCTATTTCGCAACAAAGCCTCCTTCACTCATGCTGCCAAACATGCCCTCGTAAAACTGACTATCCTACCGATCCTTGACTTCGGCGATGTCATTCATAAAATAGCCTCCAACACTCTACTCAGCAAATTGGATGTAGTCTATCACAGTGCCATCCGTTTTGTCTCCAAAGCCCCATACACTACCCACCACTGTGACCTGTACGCTCTTGTTGGCTGGTCCTCACTACATGTTCGTCGTCAAACCCACTGGCTCCAGGCCATCTATAAATCACTGCTAGGCAAATCCCCGCCTTATCTTAGCTCATTGGTCACCATAGCAGCACCCACCCGTAGTCTGCGCTCCAGCAGGTATATCTCACTGGTCATTCCCAAAGCCAACACCTCCTTTGGCCGCCATTCCTTCCAGTTCTCTGCTGCCAATGACTGGAACGAATTGCAAAAATCTCTGAAGCTGGAGACTCTTATCTCCCTCAATAACTTTAAGCATCAGTTGTCAGAGCACCTTACCGATCACTGCACCTGTACACAGCCCATCTGAAATTAGCCCACCCAACTACCTCATCCCTATATTGTTATTTAATTTGCTCTTTTGCACCCCAGTATCTCTATTTGCACATAATCTCTTGCACATCTAGCATTCCAGTGTTAATACTATTGTAATTATTCTGCACTATAGCCTATTTATTGCCTTACCTCCATAACTTGCTACATTTGCACACACTGTATATATATTTTCTGTTGTATTTCTGACTTTATGTTTTTTTTTACCCCATATGTAACTCTGTGTTGTTTTTGTTGCACTACTTTGCTTTGTCTTGGCCAGGTCGCAGTTGTAAATGAGAACCTGTTCTCAACTGGCTTACCTGGTTAAATAAAGGTGAAAAAAAATAAAAAAAATAAAAAACTCTCCTGTCCAGTCTGCGCGCAAACCAAAAGCCCTCGTCATCTACCTTCCGGTAAGCTTCAACCTTTGCCAATCCCTCACAGACCCTGGTCCCACATAGCTGTTGACTTCATCCCAGACCTTCCTGAATCCTCTGGTAACACCACCATCCTTTTCATAGTAGACCGTTTTTCAAAGGTGTGTCGTCTGGTTCCTCTTCCTCATTTACCTAACGCCATGGAATTGGCTGAGTGTATGTTCCAACTGGTGTTCCATCTGTATGGGATTCCAGAGGACATCGTCTCTGACCGCGGGCCCCAGTTTGTCTCCCGGGTGTGGCAAGTCTTCTGTGACCGACTGGGGGTCACCCTCAGCCTCTCCTCCGGGTACCATCCCCAGACCAACGGGCAGACGGAACGCCTGAACCAAGAAATAGGGAAGTACCTCCGCCAACAATGTTCTGCCTCTCCACACGATTGGAGTCGGTATATGGCCTTGGCCGAATACCCTCAGAACTCACTCATGCATTCATCCCTCCACCTTACTCCGTTTCAGTGTGTCCTTGGTTACCAACCCCCCATGTTTACCTGGGAGGCGGAGCCTGGTATTGTCACAGCTGTCGACGACTGGTTTCGGCATAGTGAGCGGGTATGGGAGACCGCTCACCGGCATCTGCAGGAAGCCTCTAATACCCAGAAACGCTTTGCCGACAGACGCCGCCGACCTATGCCACTCTTTCACCCCAGACAGCGTGTGTGGCTCTCTACCAGAGACATCCGGCTCCGCCTTCCCTGCAAAAAGTTCTGTCCTCGCTTCATTGGTCCCTTCAAGATAACCTATCGCATCAACCCTGTCACGTACCGCCTCCAGTTACCCCGTCAGTATAAAATCTCCTCTTCCTTCCATGTGTCTCTGTTAAAACCGGTCACCTACAGTCCTCTTCATCCTCCAGTCTCAACCCGCAGTGCGCCCCCACCGTTGGACATCAGAGGGGAACCTGCCTATGCCAGCCATTCAGGCCATCCTTGATTCCAAATGCCTGAGAGAGGTCGCATCCACTATCTAGTGGACTGGCAAGGTTATGGGCCTGAAGACCGGTCCTGGGTCCCCGACCAGGACATCCTCGACCTAGAGATGATTCAGGCATTCCACCGTAACCGTCCGGATCGTCTCGCTCCCCGACCTCGGGGTCGACCTCCGAACAGACCCACTGGACATCAGCCTCGACGCAAAACGGGTCCACGACCGTGTCGAACCAGCCTGCCGGACCTTCTTGAAAATAGCCATGTCTTTCATTTTTGTTCATTGATTTCACCTGTGTTAGTTACTCACCTGGTCTCATCAGCTCCTTATTTAGTTCAGTTCCTTCTGTTTGTGTCTTGTGAGGTATTGTTCGTTTTGACTCTACTAGTTCGTTTGTGAGAACCAGTATTAGCCTTCAGTCCTAGTTTTTGATTCTCCTGCCTGTTTGCCTACCTGTGTATGACCATTGCCTGCCTGTGACCACGATTCCTGCCTTCTGCGAAGGCGTAATAAACACCTGCCGCGCTCTGGGTGTGAATCTACACCTTTTTCTCCCTGAGTATTCATTACAGCCATCTCAGTCACCGGACCTCAATCCAATCGAAAATCTGTGGGAGTTGAAGAGGGCAGTTGATGATAAGCGCAAACCCAAGAATGTGAAGGATCTTGAAAGGATCTGCATAGAGGAATGGTCCAAAATCCCTCCAAATGTGTTCCTTAACCTTGTCAAACATTACAGGAAAAGACTCCATGCTGTTATCCCTGCCAGAGATGTACTAAACTAAAAAAGAAGTACTAAATGAGGAGTGCCAATAATTATGAAAACTTGATTTTGGTGACATTGATTGTATGATTTTGGTTGGTTCCATTCAAACATTAATATAGTACAGTATTTCTCACATGTTGGTATATTTTGAGTTTATCTCTATAATTATATTGTTTATATTTTTTAAAGTATTGTTTGTGCATTGCCAGTCAGGGGTGCCAGTAATTTTGGAGCCCACTGTACTATGACCGTGATATGTGGTTGTCTTTGCTAGCTACAAAAAGATGAATGCACTAACTGTACGTGGCTCTGGATAAGAGCGTCTGCTAAATGACTAACGTGTATATGTAATGACCATGGGTTTAATTTGACCAAGTAGCTTATCTATCTGTAAGTAAACAGGCATGTTTTAGTTTTTGAAAAACAAGAGCTTTAGTTTTCACAGAAAATATAATTGATTCATATTCAACAGTTATTCCAAAAATCCTTCTCATTTTGTTTCAACAGCTTTTCTAATTACTTTCTAATTACGTTGAAGAAAAGGTGACAAACATGTTGTCATCGGTGTGTGCGCGTTGTTGTTGTTGTTTTGTTCGTTTTTTTAAGCCACCGGGTCAGACTAATACCTCCTGGGGGATATTAGGTGGTTAGCTAGCAAGGTGCGTTTTAGTACCCCTGTTAAGTCTTCCCTGCACTCTCTCCACTCTCTCAGACCCAGCGAGAGACGGAGCATCCACTATAGCTCGCATCTCTGTATTTTTCTCCCTCCTTCCCCACTCTCCCCTCTCTTTCTCTCTCTCTCTCGCTCTGTCTCACTGTCCCTCTCTCTCTCTCTCTGTCTCACTGTCCCCCTCTCTGTCTCACTGTCCCCCCCTCTCTCTCTCTGTCTCACTGTCCCCCTCTCTCTCTCTGTCTCACTGTCCCCCCCTCTTTCTCTCTGTCTCACTGTCCCCCTCTCTCTCTCTCTGTCTCACTGTCCACCTCTCTCTCTCTCTGTCTCACTGTCCCCCCCTCTCTCTCTCTGTCTCACTGTCCCCCCCCCCTCTCTCTCATTCTCTCTCTCTCTCTCTCTCTCTCTATCTCTCTCTCTGTCTCACTGTCCCCCCCTCTCTCTCTGTCTCACTGTCCCCCCTCCTCTCTCTCTCTCTCTCTCTCTCTCTGTCTCACTGTCCCCCCCCCCCCCTCTCTCTCTCTCTCTCTCTCTCTCTCTCTCTCTCTCTCTCTCTCTCTCTCTTTTCCCCTGTCTCTATCTCCCTCCATCTCCCCTCTCTCTGTCTCTCCCTCGCTTCCCCCCATCTCTCCCTCTCTCCCCCTCCCTCCCTCCCTCTCGCTCTCCATCCACTGAGGATCAAGCCTCCATAATCCCAGGATTTTATATCCACCAAAACAGCTTGGGCCCATCAGCAAATTGCAATGGCATATGGTATAGGTTTATGATTCATCTGGCACACGCATAGCAATGAGGTGCCTCATCATCCGTGGGTAAACACGGTGGGGAAAATATGGTAACGTTAAACAATGCCAGGGAAGGGAGGAGGGTTAGTGGATTGTTTGCTTGGGTGAGTGGTGTATTAAGTCCCAAATGGCACCCTATTCCCTATGTAGTGCTGCGGAAAGATGGGATTAGAGAGTGGTGATGGAAGTGGTCCCGGTCTGAGCCACACCAATCTGGGAGAGAGGAGTGAGAGAGAGAGATACAGATAGATACAGAGAGAGAGAGAGACAGAGGGAGAGAGAGAGAGAGAGAGGGAGATGAAGAGATACAAAAAAGAGAGTAGGTCACAAACCAAAACAACAACACAACACCTTCCTACAGTACAGCACAGATAGCCTAACAACAAAACAACATCTTCCTACAGTACATCACAGTTAGCCTAACAACGACACAACACCTTCCTACAATACATCACATATAGCCTTACAACAACACCTTCCTACAGTACATCACAGATAGCCTAACAACAAAACAACACCTTCCTACAGTACATCACAGTTAGCCTAACAACGACAAAACACCTTCCTACAGTACATCACATATAGCCTTACAACAACACCTTCCTACAGTACATCACATATCACTTAACAACAACACAACAACTTCCTACAGTACATCACAGCTAGCCTAACAACAACACCTTCCTACAGTACATCAGAGATAGCCTAACAACAACACAACAACTTCCTACAGTACATCACAGATATCCTAACAACGACACCATCCTACAGTACATCACAGATAGCCTAACAACAACACAACAACTTCCTACAGTACATCACATATAGCCTTACAACAACACCTTCCTACAGTACATCACAGATAGCCTAACAACAACACCTTCCTACAGTACATCACAGATAGCCTAAAAACAACACAACACCTTCCTACAGTACATCACAGATAGACTTACAACAACACCTTCCTACAGTACATCACAGATAGCCTAACAACAACACCTTCCTACAGTACATCACAGATAGCCTAACAACGACACCATCCTACAGTACATCACAGATAGCCTAACAACGACACCATCCTACAGTACATCACAGATAGCCTAACAACGACACCATCCTACAGTACATCACAGTTAGCCTAACAACGACACCATCCTACAGTACATCACAGATAGCCTAACAACAACACAACATCTTCCTACAGTACATCAGAGATAGCCTAACAACAACACAACACCATCCTACAGTACATCACAGATAGCCTAACAACAACACAACACCTTCCTACAGTACATCACAGCTAGCCTAACAACGACACCTTCCTACAGTACATCACATATAGCCTAACAACAACACCATCCTACAGTACATCACAGATAGCCTAACAACAACACAACACCTTCCTACAGTACATCACAGATAGCCTAACAACGACACCTTCCTACAGTACATCACATATAGCCTAACAACAACACCATCCTACAGTACATCACAGATAGCCTAACAACAACACAACACCTTCCTACAGTACATCACAGATAGCCTAACAACAACACAACACCTTCCTACAGTACATCACAGATAGCCTAACAACAACACAACACCTTCCTACAGTACATCACAGATAGCCTAACAACAACACAACACCTTCCTACAGTACATCACAGATAGCCTAACAACAACACAACATCTTCCTACAGTACATCACAGATAGCCTAACAACAACACCTTCCTACAGTACATCACAGATATCCTAACAACAACACAACAACTTCCTACAGTACATCACAGATATCCTAACAACAACACAACAACTTCCTACAGTACATCACAGATATCCTAACAACAACACCTTCCTACAGTACATCACAGATAGCCTATGTATTGTAATCTGCAACGTTAGCACAATGTCAACAACATCTGCTAGAGAAGTATGTCAGAAGCAATCTGATCCTCCTCCTGCTATTAGACCTTGGGATGTATCACGATAACAAACACCTCCAGACATGTTTCCTCTCATCGTTCATTAGGCAGGATGCTGTCTGCTCCCGGCAAGGTGACTCCGCCTCACCCCACCTCTTTAAGCCGACCCGCCTCTCGGAGTTATTGCCCGATGCCCCACTTCCAATGACCGAGAGCCCTCGTTCGATTGGCTGAGGGACCTGTAAATCAGCCGGAGGTGCCAGGTGATATGGGTTTAGACACTCAACAGACATCCCAGCTGCCTCAAAAATATGGGAGGTCTAGTGTAACAGGCCCTGCCTAACCCTAACCCTCACCAACAGTCAGCTATTCGACTTTATCATTAGCACAACCCAGACGGACCTTGTTGAGTTAACGGCATAGAGGTAAAGGTGAGCTTGTAGGTTAGTGTGTCTGACTCATCTAACCCAAAGCCTGCCCAATGGGGTTTCACCACTGCATATATTGTGCTAACAGTGTATAGGGCTTTGGGGCTGGTCATACCTAGCAGGGTGATGGGCTTTGGGGCTGGTCATACCTAGCAGGGTGATAGGCTTTGGGGCTGGTCATACCTAGCAGGGTGATGGGCTTTGGGGCTGGTCATACCTAGCAGGGTGATGGGCTTTGGGGCTGGCCATATCTAGCAGGGTGATGGGCTTTGGGGCTGGCCATATCTAGCAGGGTGATGGGCTTTGGGGCTGGCCGTACAAGCGCCATGCTCTACCAACTGAGCTACACTGGGCCCTAGCAGGCCCGTACTAGGTTAGATAATTACTGTGTTATGTAATTACCATGCTACCAAGTATTGTTTTAGCAAATAACTAGTCATTTATATATTGTAAATGAAAGTGCTACCAAAGTGTTTGAGCTGGAAGTGTGCAGAAAACCTTCTTCATATTTTTTTCATACCAGCTCCAACACTTTGGTAGCACTTTAATTTACAATACAGAAATGATTAGTTATTTAGTCACTTTACCCCTACCTACATGTATACATGACCTCAACTACCCCTACCTACAGTGGTTTGTGGAAGTATTCAACCCCCCTTGGTATTTTTCCTATTTTGTTGCCTTACAACCTGGAATTAAAATGGATTTTTGGTGGGTTTGTATCATTTGATTTACACAACATGCCTACCACTTTGAAGATGCAAAATAAAAAAATGTGTGAAACAAACAAGAAATAACACAAAAAAAACAGAAAACTTGAGCATGCATAACTATACCTTTCCATAAAGCACTTAAGAAATTGCACAATCATATCCATTATATTGTTTGATATTATTAGGATGAATATGCTAAATCATTCAATCACAAATCATATGTAATATACGATATTCCATTTGCAGTATGCATTAAGATATAAGATACTATGACTCACAGTGAGCTCAGTGAAAAATAACATTTTACATTTACATTTTTGTCATTTAGCAGACGCTCTTATCCAGAGCGACTTACAGTTAGCGAGTGCAGCATCTCTAGTGGCACAGCTAGCACAGCGATGCAGTGCCTTAGACCACTGCGCCACTCAGGAGACTAGATCCTAACAACATGGCCTAAACCTCAGAAAGCCTGAACCATCAATAATTAGTAATCCTCCACCTGTATTTCCTACATTTAAACATTTAAGTCATTTAGCAGACGCTCTTATCCAGAGCGACTTACAAATTGGTGCATTCAACTTAGGATAGCCAGTGGGACAACCACATCTTGATCACAGTAAGTACACTTCTTCAAACAAGCAGCTGTGAGCAAAGTCAGTGCAATCAGGGACAACTACATCCCGATCACAATAAGTACTTTTCTTTAAACAAGTCAGTGCTAGCAGGTGAAATAAATCAGGCGTTAGTTTAGACAAAAGACAGTGGTAGTAAAGGGGAGGTAGAAGGATTACTAGTATACTATTCCAGGTATTCCTTAAAGAGGTAGGGTTTCAAGTGTCTCCGGAAGGTGGACACATCCTTTCCTTCCGTCTCTGAATCTGAATAGCAGCCTTCTCTACAACACCAGAGAGCCAGGGACTAATACTCTTTCAAATGCAAAGCATAAAATCTAGCGTCAACTCTAAACAAGCTATTCTTAGGGTTTTTAAATGGTCCATGCAGCCATGCTTCCACTGGGAAAACAGGGTCCCTCTTTGAAAGGTTAGTCTTTCTCCCCCCCACCTCTCTCTCTTTCTCTCTCTCCATTACCCAACCCCATCTTTCTCTCACCATCTCTCCATCTCCCCCCACCTCTCTCTCTGCAGACAGTATTTGATCGTGTAGTTACCCAAATCTCAGAGACAACTGTGACATTGTGGATAACCTGTGAACCCAAGCAGGTTTAGAGGGCCAACGCTCGCGGTGTACGTCCACCGCTCACTGGAACAACTCTCAGGGAACTGACAGAAGTAGGAGTTGGGTTTTACGATGGTTAAGACACTCCATTAAAAATGAGAATACAGGAACTAGAGTTTCACTCATCTCAAAGACTATTTATGTTAAGACCTTGTTTTGTGTTCGGTTGTGTTGTGAGACTCTAACATCTGAATATGGAGTTTTTAGCGGATTGGCGAAGGTACTTAGTATTTAATTAAATTTAAATAAATAAAAGTATTGTAAAATACAACTTGTTGTTTGTATTTTATGCAGTGTATATTATTTGTATGTATAACTTTGTCCCACTATGGAGTTTTTCCTGGTCAGTTCACATTGCCAGTAAAAACTCCTGACCCTGTGTTGTTACATCAACAGTTGCAATTAATTGTGAAATAAATATACGTTCTGGTCACCCCCAGCCCACAGTGCATATAGTCTAAAGATGGATTCATCCCATCCCACAGTGTATATCTAGTCTCAAGATGGATTCAAATAATGTAACTGACATAATAAGCAACTGTACTCACGTATCCCGAGTCGGATGTATTTAAATCCACCTTAATGATGAAGCAGAGTCATTTTACGTTTCCAGATTTGAAAGGCATAACCCCAGCTCTTACCGGCTTATAGCGTACATTTTGTATTTTAGACCTTGCAGTTTAGATGGTTCCTTATTCATATGAAGAGGTTGTATGAGTCTGGCCAGGTGCTGACCACCGGTTAACACTGCACGCTTCATTCACCACTGATTCAGTCTGGTTTAACCAGGCTAACTCGACACTTCTATCAAGATCATTCTTACTGTAGATCTATGGTTCATCTGGTCTAGAGGAGGCTGTTTGACAAGGAGGACACATGACAAGGAAGACATGGCAGCTATTTGCGTAGGAATGACACCACCTGTCGGGTAGAGGAATAACTATATCAACAGAGGACTTCCATTTTGATGTGGCCATATCGGCCATACCAGTGTCAGTGGCATAACTGAGTCATAGGAAGAAAGCAATTCAGATCAACAAAATCTAAATGCTACTCAAACATAGTGTAAGATAGCGTACTGTAAGATAGAGTACTGTAAGATATAGTACCGTAATATAGAGTATTGTAAGATAGAGTATTGTAATATAGAGTACTGTAAGATAGAGTACTGTAAGATAGAGTATTGTAATATTGAGTACTGTAAGATAGAGTATTGTAAGATAGCGTACTGTAAGATAGAGTATTGTAAGATAGAGTACTGCAAGATAGAGTACTGTAATATAGAGTACTGTAAGATAGAGTATTGTAAGATAGAGTATTGTAAGATAGAGTACTGCAAGATAGAGTACTGTAAGATAGAGTACTGTAAGATAGAGTACTGTCAGATAGCGTACTGTAATATAGAGTACTGTAAGATAGAGTATTGTAAGATAGAGTATTGTAATATTGAGTACTGTAAGATAGAGTACTGTAAGATAGAGTATTGTAATATAGAGTACTGTAAGATAGAGTACTGTAAGATAGAGTACTGCAAGATAGAGTACTGTAAGATAGAGTACTGTAAGATAGAGTACTGTAAGATAGAGTACTGTAAGATAGAGTACTGTAAGATAGAGTACTGTAAGATAGCTGCTCTATACAGTTTTGCTGCACATTATAAGGCATCACTTGATAGCTCAGGTTTTGCAGCATATATATATATTTCAACATGGATTATAACAGTATTTCTGCTCTATTACATATCCTGTGTTCCAAACAGCTCAATCAGTCCGTGGTTACTGCTGCTGTGGATAAGGGGATTGGTAAATAGGCAGATAAGCATATATTTTGAAAAAGCAGTTAATGAAACTGGTAGATTTATATTTAAAAGCATATGAAAATATAGCCTTTTAATATTAAAGCATATGAAAATATAGCCTTTTAATATTAAAGCATATGAAAATATAGCCTTTTAATATTAAAGCATATTAAAATATGGCCTTCAATAACTCCAGTAACCGTTAGTGACGGTTAAGCGCTCTAAGCCGAGTGTAATGGTCAGATGAGCAAAGTAATCTGCTTATGAAGGGACGCTGATGATTTAGTTAGTGTCAAGTGATACCGTCTGTGTGTGTGTGTGTGTTTGAGTGTGTTTTTGTGCGTCCTCAGAAGGCACAGAAACCTTCAGATGAACTGGAAGCACAGTGATACAGGCTGTCGATAAAAACAGGGCTTCTATTATAGATACACTACATGACCGAAGGTATGTGGACACGTGCTCGTCAAACATTTCACTCCAAAATCATGGGCATTAATATGGAGTTTGTCCCCCCTTTGCTGCTATAACATCCTCCTCTCTTCTAGGAAGACTTTCCACTAGATGTTGGAACATTGCTGCAGGGACTTGCTTCCATTCAGCCACAAGAGCATTAGTGAGGTCAGGCAATGATGTTGGGCGATTAGGCCTGGCTTGCAGTCGGCATTCCAACTCATCCCAAAGGTGTTCGATGGGGTTGAGGTCAGGGCTCTGTGCAGGCCAGTCAAGTTCTTCCACACCGATCTCGACAAACCATTTCTGTATGGACCTCGCTTTGTGCACGTGGGCATTGTCATGCTGAAACAGGAAAGGGCCTTCCCCAATCTGTTGCCACAAAGTTGTAAGCACAGAATTGTCTAGAATGTCATTGTATGCTGTAGCATTAAAATGTCCCTTCACTGGAACTAAGGGGCCTAGCCTGAACCATGAAAAACAGCCCCATACCATTATTCCTCCTCCACCAAACTTTACAGTTGGCACTATGCATTGGGGCAGGTAGCGTTCTCCTGGCATCCGCCAAACCCAGATTCGTCCTTCAGACCGCCAGGTGGAGAAGCGTGATTCATCATTCCAGAGAGCGCGTTTCCACTGCTCCAGAGTCCAATGGAGGCAAGCTTTACACCACTCCAATCAACGTTCGGCATTGCACATGGTGATCTTAGGCTTGTGTGCGGCTGCACGGCCATGGAAAGCCATTTTATGAAGCTCCCGATGAACAGTTCTTGGTGATTGCATGGCTGTGAGCTTGATTTTATATACCTGTCAGTAACGGGTGTGGCTGAAATAGTCGAATCCACTAATTTGAAGGGGTGTCCAAATACTTTTGTATATATAGTGTATTTTCTGCCGCAGACGTAAGTTACTGTATGACTGTACTGGTATCTTCCAGTGTAAGATTACAGTCTCTCTCTCTCTTTCTCTCTCTCTCTCTCTTTCTCTCACACACACACACACACAGCACGCATCTCATCATAGCATTAAAATGTAGTGAAAACAGGTGTACAAGTGCATATTTTTACGAAATGGAAGACCTCTTTTTTGGGGCGTTGTGGTCCTTGGAGCGTTTTGTGTGTGTTTCTACATCTGTCCGTGTGTGTGTGTGTGTGTGTGTGTGTGTTTACATCTGTCCGTGTGTGTGTGTGTGTGTGTGTGTGTGTGTGTCCCTCCGGTGTTAGGCTTCACAGGGGGGGTGGAGAGGCCGGTCGCTGTCCACTATCTCTGTCCACATACAACATATAATCACATTCCCTGTCGGCCCGTATAAATCTGTATAGACCCAATTAAACGTAGCCCTTAGCACCTTCATACTCAAATAGTATCAGGCCATTTCTTCACTATGTAGCAGAGGACTACGTGTAAGAATGGGATGTCCAGTTTCCAATGGATGGTTTAATAATAAACTCAACACGTGACAATCTTGACCATTTTAACATTACAATGGGTAACAATGCTACCATGGGATAGCAGTGAACAATTATTGAATGTAAAAAAAACCCGGAAGAAACAAAAACTTTATTATTATTATTATTAAATTATATGCAATTGCAGACCCTTGAAATGATATATCAAAGATGAAAACAAAGTTAGGAAAACAGTTGTTTTTCATTGTCTCTACAAAGCCTCTAGGACAGCGCTCTCCTGAAGTGCTATGACAATTTATGACAATACATGATAATATATGAGAATATATGAAATGCAGACATGAGGACACACAAAGTACAATAAAGTAGAAACACTGCATGATGCAGTGAGTGAAGAATGTGCTTTTCATAGACTACTTTGCTATATATGATTTTCAAACAGGAAATTAAATTATAAAACTTCCTGTTATAAACTATAGCAACATACAGTGTTTTATACATAGTTGAACACTGTTTTGATTACCTGTTTTTTAACGTGTGTTTTTGAAAAAGATAAATCATATGCATAATTTACAACCTTCCAAATGTGAATAAAACAAATGTAGAAATTTGTTTTTTTAGAAAAATGTTTCCAATTCTAAATAAAAATTACAAAAGAATATAGTGAAATAACTACATTCAAACCAACTTTTAAAGGTTTTGCAAAATGTGTCTCTTTGGGCATTTCACATAAAATTCCATCGATCAATGCACAAAACAAAAGTGCAAAAAAATACAAAACAAAAGTGCAAAAAAATACATAACAATTCTTTATAAGAAAGCAATCTTTAAAGTGTATTAAAATATAAAAACCAATATTCTAAATATTTTGCATAAAAAGTTACAAATTAGATCTTTGGAACATTTGGAGATGGCACAGTGGAAAGAGAGGGCTCCTAAAACCAATGTGAAGCGTTGTTAGGGCGGAGAGCTGTGATTTGGCTGGTATGTAAATAACTAATTAGTATGGGTTAATAGCAGCTCTGTGCTCTCAGATGTAACATAAAAATGTGATATAAAAACGGCTAAATATCCTCTTCTACAGTCCATCTAAACCAAGTTGATTATCCTACTAAAATGTCACACTGAAGATTAGGCAAGAGACTAAAATATGTATACTAATATCACAGCACCCTAAGGATTGTGTATCTGACCATCAGCATCATCCCTGTCCCTTCCTGTCCACCCAGATAACAAAACAAAGGAATAATTAAGTCGGAGACGACGTGCACGCCCAACCCGTCTCGTGCACACTCGCATGCCCACCAAATGTGAAAATCCAGGCCCATTCCCCCTGAAACTTGATGGTTGTTGAACTTATTTTTAGTGTCATTTGATAAGCTTCCCTGGTTGCACAGAGACATCCCACTGACCCAGCCACTGGTCATTGTCTATACCGGTTCCCATCAAAACCGGGCGCGCTTTGTCAGATTTCGACTCGAATATCCATTTTGCATCTGAAGTACCGTATCCAAAGTGACTGGATCGTTGGAGCCTTTTCTCTTCAGCTGCTCCCTCTCCTCCCCCACAGTGTTCCCCTCTCGCTGACATCATTTGGGATTGGCGTCATGACAGCACGCTTGAGAAATCTACAACAAATATATATACTACCGCTTTTTTGGTGGTGGAGCGCTGCGTGCAAGGCTTGGTAACATAATTTCTGGAAATGAACAATACTTATCCGTACGTCGCATCCGTTGCCTTGGTTTTGTGTTTGTGTTTCGGACAGCCAGGGTGCACCAAACCGTCGCCAAGGAGACAGGATGGGGTGGTCTCTTTCTCTCAAATACAGTTAGAGGTCTTTCAATGTCAAAAGGCATAAAATAAAAGACGACCAACTCTTCACAGGCTGCTGCTTGCTGTTCTCTTTAATTACTTTAATTAAACGTTGATATTCTGCTGCTGAGTGAAGCTATAGGGCTGAGACTGGAGGGTGGCCGGGAGGCCCTTGGAGGATTGGAGACAGAAGTGAAGGACAGAAGCAGGGAGATCCTGGGAGGATTGGAGACAGAAGGGAAGGACAGAAGCAGGGAGATCCTTGGAGGATTGGAGACAGAAGGGAAGGACAGAAGCAGGGAGATCCTTGGAGGATTGGAGACAGAAGGGAAGGACAGAAGCAGGGAGGCCCTTGGAGGATTGGAGACAGAAGGGAAGGACAGAAGCAGGGAGATCCTTGGAGGATTGGAGACAGAAGGGAGTGGGAGAGAGCTGTATCTATATCTTAAAACTCTTAAACTGACTGACTGGCAGGTTTATGGGTTGTGATGTTGTACGCCTTAGTGAGCATACAGCAGACTGCATCAAAACAGGGGGGAACACAGCCAAGCATCATGTCACAGGCTTCAGGCAGTCTATCCCTCAAACCTAGCCGTAGAAGAGAGCTGTGGTGATCTGGTCAGAGGGGCTGTCCTGTCCTGGCCCGCGGTGGGATAACGCTCTAATAACTCCCCCTGTTTCGAGTGCATAATGAAAGAAAGGTGTCTTCACAAAATTAAAGGGCAAAGTCTTAGCTACTGCTTCCAATACCTTAGGGCATCCTGGCTGTCCACAGTTTGTCATGCGTGTGCACTTCTCAGTGTTAAAATGACAGGATCTCCAGTCAAAGGGGGTCCCGCCGGGCATCTTTCAACGATAGTGGAGGGAGAGGAGTTGGAGAGGCTTTGTGATGAGATGTTGCCAAGAGGCAATGGACTTGTGCACTGTGTCGAGGCCCGCTGGGAGTACTCCTACTGCCACGCTAAAGGCACACAGTCTTGCTCGCTCTCTCGCTCGCTGTGTTATTTTTTTTTAGATAGCTTCCGTCTGTGTCCATGAAATAAGGTTCTCCACAGAAGGCACAATATGGTCAGAATATGTTAAGCCTTTGGTCGGCAAAAAAATAAAAAAACGGATCCGAACGGCCACAGTTTGTGCCGCACTTTATTCGCTTTGGCTTCTTGAGAAACAAAAAAACCACAAGTGGAAAAATATAAAGTTATATCCCAGTTATGATTTGAGATAATAATAATGATGTGATTTGAGAAAGCAGGAGATATCATGGAGAAGAGTCCCCTTTGTACACAAAATGGAGAGAAGCAGATGGATAGTGGCTTTAGACACTATCGTTTTGGGGATTTTAGATCTTCAAAAACAAACTTATTTTGCTTTCCACAGAGAGAATAGTCATTATTGTCGAGTCTATAATGTTGTAGATGGTATTCTTTGTCCTCTAACGGTTCTGCAGTCGGCTGAAATTAATACATCTCCCCTGGAATGAGAAAGAATAAGACATGGTATTAGACTCCAAAATTGCATACATTCATCACTATTTAAATAAGTTATTTATAAAATAAACACTCGTAACACATTGTAATATTTGTTACAGCTAATATGATTCAAACTTAAATTGTAATATTTTCCCCAAAAATGTCAATTACATTTGAAATAAATCCAATTATTTTAGCATAGGAACACACTTAAATATGTTATATGTTAATACAGTGCCTTCAGAAAGTATTCATAGCCCTTGACTTAGTCCACTATGTTACAGCCTGAATTCAAAATGGATTAATACAAATAAAAAAATCTCAACCATCTACACACAATACCCCATAATGACAAAGTGAAAACGTTTTTAGAAATGTTAGCAAATGTATTGAAAATAAATTCACACCCCTGAGTCAATACTTTTTAGAAGCACATTGTGCAACATTTGCCCAAAATTCTTCAAGCTCTGTCAAAATGGTTGTTCATCATCGCTAGGCAACCATTTTCGAGTCTTGCCATAGATTTTCAAGTAGATTTAAATCAGAACTGCAACTCGGCCACTCAGGAACATTCACTGTCTTCTTGGTAAGCAACTCCAGTGTATATTTGGCTTGTGTTTTAGGTTATGTCCCTGCTGAAAGGTGAATTCATCTCCCAGTGTCTGTTGGAAAGCAGACAACCAGGTTTTCCTTATTTTCACTCTGTCAATTAGGTTAGTATTGTGGAGTAACTACAATGTTGTTGATCCATCCTCAGTTTTCTCCTATCACAGCCATTAAACTATGTAACTGTTTTAAAGTCACCATTGGCCTCGTGGTGAAATCCCTGAGAGGTTTCCCTTCTCTCCTGCAACTGAGTTAGGAAGGATGCATGTATCTTTGTAGTGACTGGGTGTATTGATACACCATCCAAAGTGTAATTAATAACTTCACCATGCTCAAACGGATATTCAATGTCTGCTTTTTTTATTTACCCATCTACCAATAGGTGCCCTGGTCTTTGTGGTTGAATCTGCGTTTGAAATTCACTGCTCGACAGATAATTGTATGTGTGGGGTACAGAGATGAGAGTAGTCATTAAAAAATCATGTTAAACACTACTATTGCACACAGCATGAGTCCATGCAACTTATTATTTGACTTGTTAAGCACATTTCTACTCCTGAACTTATTTAGGCTTGCCATAACAAAGGGGATGAATACTTATTGACTCAATACATTTCAGCTCTCATTTTTAATTCATTTGTAAAAATGTCAAAAAACATATTTCCACTTTAACATTATGGGGTATTGTGTGTAGGTCAGTGACAAAATACATCTAAATGTAATCAATATTAATTCAGGCTGTAACAGAACAAAATGTAGAAAACGTCAAGGGGTATGAATACTTTCTGAAGGCACTGTACATTCCAAGTCTACAAAAGTAAAACTTTGTCGTTTTTTCTACAACAAATTACAACATACTGTATAGAAAATTAAACACTTTCTTTCATCAGAAACATAATTTTAATATTTAAAAATGTTTAATTATAAAACAAATATACTAAATAAAATTTACTGGAAGATTACAAGTAATTACAAATGCTACTTTGAGCTATATAAAAGCAATATGTTCATACTATGTAAAATATTCAATTAATACATAATATACCAGTCAAGAAAATATCTTACACATTGCAATACTCTTGTAACAGAATGCGTAATGCACAATGTGAGGACTCACTCACAACTGTTATTCCTTCACATGCCATCAACCTGCCCGCCACAACAACAATATGTTAATGAAGGCCCCTGACGGTGGTGGTCTCATCCCACTAAGATGTCCTGTATAGGGCAGCATGGGGCAACATGGACCAGGGTTGGGGTCAATTCAAATTAAAGTCACTCAATTCAGGAAGTGATTTGAATTGAACAACTTTTGAAATAAATAATTTATACTCTACAGTATATTGAAAAGTCTTTGAAAACAGATGTCCAATTATAGAATTGAAATTGTAGTTTACTTCCTGAATTGACTGACTTCAATTGGAATTGACAGCAACCCTGGTCCATGTTGCCCCATGCCGCAACCCTGGTGTGGACTACAGGAGGCCCAGCGGAGCGGCTGTCTCAGACAGACTTACTGACTGTCTGATGGGAGAGAAAATTTACAGTGGTATGGCTCCAGCTCTCACTGGCACCAAGAGGGAGCTCTAGCCCAGCTAATATACAGACATTAAGAGGGAGCTCTAACCCAGCTAATATACAGACATTAAGAGGGAGCTCTATCCCAGCTAATATACAGACATCAAGAGGGAGCTCTAACCCAGCTAATATACAGACATTAAGAGGGAGCTCTAACCCAGCTAATATACAGACATTAAGAGGGAGCTCTAACCCAGCTAATATACAGACATTAAGAGGGAGCTCTATCCCAGCTAATATAAAGACATTAACAGGGAGCTCTAACCCAGCTAATATACAGACATTAAGAGGGAGCTCTAACCCAGCTAATATACAGACATTAAGAGGGAGCTCTAACCCAGCTAATATACAGACATTAAGAGGGAGCTCTAACCCAGCTAATATACAGACATTAAGAGGGAGCTCTAACCCAGCTAATATACGGACATTAAGAGGGAGCTCTATCCCAGCTAATATACAGACATCAAGAGGGAGCTCTAACCCAGCTAATATACAGACATTAAGAGGGAGCTCTAACCCAGCTAATATACAGACATTAAGAGGGAGCTCTAACCCAGCTAATATACAGACATTAAGAGGGAGCTCTATCCCAGCTAATATAAAGACATTAACAGGGAGCTCTAACCCAGCTAATATACAGACATTAAGAGGGAGCTCTAACCCAGCTAATATACAGACATTAAGAGGGAGCTCTAACCCAGCTAATATACAGACATTAAGAGGGAGCTCTATCCCAGCTAATATACAGACATCAAGAGGGAGCTCTAACCCAGCTAATATACAGACATTAAGAGGAAGCTCTATCCCAGCTAATATACAGACATTAAGAGGGAGCTCTAACCGAGCTAATATACAGACATTAAGAGGGAGCTCTAACCCAGCTAATATACAGACATCAAGAGGGAGCTCTAACCCAGCTAATATACAGACATTAAGAGGGAGCTCTAACCCAGCTAATATACAGACATTAAGAGGGAGCTCTAACCCAGCTAATATACAGACATTAAGAGGGAGCTCTAACCCAGCTAATATACAGACATTAAGAGGGAGCTCTAACCCAGCTAATATACAGACATCAAGAGGGAGCTCTAACCCAGCTAATATACAGACATTAAGAGGGAGCTCTAACCCAGCTAATATACAGACATTAAGAGGGAGCTCTAACCCAGCTAATATACAGACATTAAGAGGAAGCTCTATCCCAGCTAATATACAGACATTAAGAGGGAGCTCTAACCCAGCTAATATACAGACATTAAGAGGGAGCTCTAACCCAGCTAATATACAGACATTAAGAGGGAGCTCTAACCCAGCTAATATACAGACATTAAGAGGAAGCTCTATCCCAGCTAATATACAGACATTAAGAGGGAGCTCTAACCCAGCTAATATACAGACATTAAGAGGGAGCTCTAACCCAGCTAATATACAGACATTAAGAGGAAGCTCTATCCCAGCTAATATACAGACATTAAGAGGGAGCTCTAACCCAGCTAATATACAGACATTAAGAGGGAGCTCTAACCCAGCTAATATACAGACATTAAGAGGGAGCTCTAACCCAGCTAATATACAGACATTAAGAGGGAGCTCTAACCCAGCTAATATACAGACATTAAGAGGGAGCTCTAACCCAGCTAATATACAGACATTAAGAGGGAGCTCTATCCCAGCTAATATACAGACATTAAGAGGGAGCTCTAACCCAGCCCCCCCCCCACTAATACTCTCCCACACCCAAAGACTGAAACACAACCCTGACACAGTGCCAAGCCCTCCTTCCTTCCTTCCTTCCTTTCCTCCTTCCTTCCTTCCTTCCTTCCATCTCTCTCTCTCTCTCTCTCTCTCCCTCCCCTCCATACACACACAGAGACAAAAGCACAATTCTGACATTGGATGCACTAACCGGGCGGATGCCAATGCAATGATTGAGTTGTTTTCTCTCTCCCTCTCTCCCTCCCTCCCTCCCTCCCCTCCATACACACACAGAGACAAAAGCACAATTCTGACATTGGATGCACTAACCGGGCAGATGCCAATGCAATGACTGAGTTGTTGTGAGCATCCAAAAACTTCATCCAAATACCATAAAAGATCGGAGACCGTTGCAGTGTTCCTAGAATGTTGAGTCCAACAGCCACTCTGTGGTGGTTGTTGCCATGGTTCGACGTTGCAGGGGGCAGCCACAACAGTTAGCAGATCCACACTTGGGTGGTGACTAGAACTGGAGTTTAGACAAAATATTGAATCCACCTTGTTTTCTCTCTTGATATCGAGTGTGTGTATGCGCTCGCATAGTGTGTACGCACACGTGTGTGTGTGTGTGTGTGTGTGTGTGTGTGCGGGCTTTGCTCCATCTCTGTATGGTAAGCCCCTGGATGTCGACCCTCTGTGTCTAATCTCACACAGTCAACAAATAAGGCACATCAGATGCTGTTTTGGCCGCAGACACCAGAGCAGCTAAGTTCACTGGATTTTCCGGGGTTTAAAATGAGAGGGGGACTTTGGAAAAGCTGCTTCTCAGCAGGAGCAGGGGCAGGGACTATGGTCCTATTCTGGGACTGGGACTATGGTCCTATTCTGGGACTGAGACTATGGTCCTATTCTGGGACTGAGACTATGGTCCTATTCTGGGACTGAGACTATGGTCCTATTCTGGGACTGAGACTATGGTCCTATTCTGGGACTGAGACTATGGTCCTATTCTGGGACTGAGACTATGGTCCTATTCTGGGACTGAGACTATGGTCCTATTCTGGGACTGAGACTATGGTCCTATTCTGGGACTGAGACTATGGTCCTATTCTGGGACTGAGACTATGGTCCTATTCTGGGACTGAGACTATGGTCCTATTCTGGGACTGAGACTATGGTCCTATTCTGGGACTGAGACTATGGTCCTATTCTGGGACTGAGACTATGGTCCTATTCTGGGACTGAGACTATGGCACAATTCTGGGATTGAGACTATGGTCCTATTCTGGGACTGAGACTATGGTCCTATTCTGGGACTGAGACTATGGTCCTATTCTGGGACTGAGACTATGGTACAATTCTGGGACTGAGACTATGGTCCTATTCTGGGACTGAGACTATGGCACAATTCTGGGATTGAGACTATGGTCCTATTCTGGGACTGAGACTATGGTCCTATTCTGGGACTGAGACTATGGACCTATTCTGGGACTGAGACTATGGTCCTATTCTGGGACTGAGACTATGGTCCTATGTTTTTTGTTTTTTTTTTTTTGTGGGGGGAAAATTCTGTGATGGTAAAACATTTTCAGTGTAAACTTAAACGACTAAAACCAGATATAAAGTATATAGAAAAGATAATGGAGCTATATATTTTTCAATAAGATCATCTTTGAGAACTAACAATCGCCGAAGTCTGAAATTCCAAAATGTCATAGCATGCCATTGGTTTAGTTCTAACGTTTGAGTCACTCAGACAACACTGCATAGTGCTAATGGGTTAAACAGGTGTAGCACAATATGGTCCGACCCCATTACAGCTCTCCTGCTCCTCTTCCTGGGCCAGTGAGCTCTTGGCAGTGTGAGTCGCACAGCGAGGGAGAGATGGTGATGGGCTCCGCCCACCTGTGTGCGCCGCCCTGACAGAGCACAGAGAGGGAGAACAATAGAAAAGTCTACATGTCAGCATGGGATGTCAGAGGAATACCATCAGACGGATGGATGGATGACTGACTGGAAGGATAGAAGGATGGATGGGTTAGATGACAGAGGTGGGGAGATTGAGAAGTGATGTGACGAGGGGTGTTTTTTTCTCTCCATGTAGTCAGAGAGAGAGAGAGAGAGAGGAAGAGAGAGAGGAAGAGAGAGATCCAAGCTACTGTCTCATGATTAACAGGTACCATTAAAACCCCTCCATTAGGTTTGGACTGAAATACATTTGGAGAAATTGAGTTTCTATAAAGTAAATAAAGTTTCTAAGTGACGTCAAGCAAAACTTCAGATATGTTAAAGAGACCCGAAGGGTCGTTTCGTTAGAAAAGCGTATCCAACTGAACGTCACACTACAATACGGGTGAGCTCATGTACAAATATGTACAATAGAAAAGGAATATTCATAGCTACAGGTTTGACATCCTAAAAATATATATGTTTAACCTTTTTTTTAACTAGGCAAGTCAATTAAGAACAAATTCTTATTTACAATGACGGCCTACCAAGATGCAAAAGGCCGCCTGCGTGGACGGGGGCTGGGCAAAAAAAAAAGTAGGACAAAACACACATCATGACAAGAGAGACACCACAACACTACATAAAGAGAGACCTAAGA
This sequence comes from Coregonus lavaretus, assembly GCF_964263955.1. Classification (NCBI taxonomy): domain Eukaryota; kingdom Metazoa; phylum Chordata; class Actinopteri; order Salmoniformes; family Salmonidae; genus Coregonus; species Coregonus lavaretus. Next base: position 5,040,177 of record NC_140001.1, read on the forward strand.
CAACAACACAACATGGCAGCAACACATGACAACACAGCATGGTAGCAACACAACATGACAACAACACGGTAGCAACACAACATGACAACAACACGGTAGCAACAAAACATGGCAGCAGCACAACATGGTAGCAACACAACATGACAACAACACGGTAGCAACACAACATGACAAGAGAGACACCACAACACTACATAAAGAGAGACCTAAGACAACAACACAAAATGGCAGCAACACACGACAACACAGCATGGTAGCAACACAACATGACAACAACACGGTAGCAACAAAACATGGCAGCAGCACAACATGGTAGCAGCACAACATGGTAGCAGCACAACATGGCAGCAGCACAACATGGCAGCAGCACAACATGGTAGCAGCACAACATGGTAGCAGCACAACATGGCAGCAGCACAACATGGCAGCAGCACAACATGGTAGCAACACAACATGGTAGCAGCACAACATGGTAGCAGCACAACATGGTAGCAGCACAACATGGTAGCAACACAACATGGCAGCAGCACAACATGGCAGCAGCACAACATGGTAGCAACACAACATGGCAGCAGCACAACATGGCAGCAGCACAACATGGCAGCAGCACAACATGGTAGCAACACAACATGGCAGCAGCACAACATGGCAGCAGCACAACATGGCAGCAGCACAACATGGCAGCAGCACAACATGGTAGCAACACAACATGGCAGCAGCACAACATGGTAGCAACACAACATGGTAGCAGCACAACATGGCAGCAGCACAACATGGCAGCAGCACAACATAGCAGCAGCACAACATGGCAGCAGCACAACATGGTAGCAGCACAACATGGTAGCAACACAACATAGCAGCAGCGTAACATGGTAGTAACACAGAAATTGAGATAAAACTGTCCAGTTTGAGTGTTTTTTGCAGCTCGTTCCAGTCGCTAGCTGCAGCGAACTGAAAAAAGGAGCGACCCAGGGATGTGTGTGCTTTGGGGACCTTTTAACAGAATGTGAGTGGCAGAACGGCTGTTGTATGTGGAGGATGAGGGTTGCAGTAGGTCTCTCAGATAGGGGGGAGTGAGGCCTAAGAAGGTTTATAAATAAACATCAACCAGTTGGTCGTGCGACGGATTTACAGAGATGACCAGTTTACAGAGGAGTATAGAGTGCAATGATGTGTCCTATGAGGAGCATTTTTGGGTCAGATGGTTTAGACCCTTTCTTCTTTAAGGTTGCAGCCCCTACCATCGCCAAGCCAGTCTCTGACCTTTTTAACCTGTCTCTCCTCTCTGGGGAGGTTCCCAGTGCTTTGGAAGGCAGCCACGGTGCATCCTTTATTAAAGGGGGAGATCAAGCTGATCCTAACTGTTATAGGTCAATTTATTCCAAAGTTGTTCTAAAACAAATGCTGTGTTCAGTATTCCCAAATGGTTCTAAAACAAGTGGTGTGTTCAGTCTTCCCAAATTGTTCTAAAACAAGTGCTGTGTTCAGTATTCCCAAATTGTTCTAAAACATGTGCTGAGTTTAGTATTCCCAAGTTTGGCAACAGATCTCCCCCAAAAATTGCCATATCAAAATGGCACTCTGTGTGTATACCTCTTTTCTTATCTGACCATAGCTTTGGCCTGCCGGTGTAAATACCATCTTGGTCGAGGTTTGAAGGTTCGGTCTCTGACCCACCATGTTGTCTGGAGCTGCAGAGGTCTGCAGCCTGCAGCCAGTCAGCCAGACATCGGAGAACAAGAACATGTTTGTCGATCAGAGTTTTGGCTGGTACTTGGGCAAGGCTCCAGAAGTGGAGTCCATGTCGGTGTGTGATTTTGCATCTCATCTCTCTCTGAACAGCTTGATTCCCCCAACAACACTACACGTCCCCAAGGAGCTGTCTTACACTCTCCAGTTTCTACAGGAGGGACTGAGACCGATAAAAAGGGCTGTACGGCATCCATATTAGGAAGTCCTTAGCAAGAACACAACTGAGGGAGTTTCTGACAACTGAGAGAGTTCCTAATATGGACGCCGTAGTTTGCGGAACCCAGAGTTTGAACCATTGCCAACTATGCCATTTTGTGGCGCTCATCTTTTACATAAGTTAATAAGATATTTCCATATAACTTATATGAAACATTTTGAAATACATGGTAAACAATAATATTTGATATTTGTTTGGAAGGACGAGGGACTAAAAGACACAATGTGTCCTTTAGCTTTCAGCCGCCAAAAATATATAAATCAGGTTATAGGAAAAAATAAATTAGTGGCTGAAATTAAATATAATAATGAAAGAACAATGCTACAGTTAAACGTCTTCCTCTCCATTACAAACTAACATACTGAGTCAACAGTTCCTCTTTCCCTGCATGGGGTCAAAATGGCATTTATTGTTAACGAGAAAAGTCTCAACCATCAGATTGTGTTCCTGCTTGGTCCTCTGTCCTCTCGCTACATATTGAACAAATGAAGAAGTTGAGGCCAGGGAGAAGTACAGCTGCAAGGGGACAGAAGGAGTGCCAGAGTGTGAGCAATCCTCCCGTACTCAAGGCCGCCCATATCAGTCCACACGGGCCCCCCGCGTCAGTACACATGCACAGACACGCACTGCCCACATAGCGCTGCCATCTGTCCTGTAGGGAAATCAAAGCCACCAGGGCTACAGCCAACATCATGATGCCAGGCCATTTCCTCTCGTTGCTACAGGCTTTCGGTTTTTTTTTTTTCCGTTTTTTTCGAGGTTGGTTTTGTTTAGGTGTGGACATGATTACAGTCATTGTTGTTGGTCAGGATATGTCGCCTCCTGTCGCCTTGTTAGTCAAGTCGTTAGTTTCACCTGTGTTGGCACAGCTGATATTTAAGCGCTGCAGAGCCAATGCTCCAGTTGGAAGAGTTAGACTGCTGTTTAGCGCTCCCTCTACGTTTGTGAATGGAAAGTCATTTATTTTGTGTCTCGCTGTTTGGGTTGCGCCACATTTATTTTCACCCCTTAACCTAAGTTGGTGTGGGTTTTCTTTTCTTTTAGTTTGGGAGCAAATCTAGCGGGTGTCCATGGTGTTATCAGGCAAATCCAGTGGGTGTCCATGGTGTTATCAGGTAAATCCAGTGGGTGTCCATGGTGTTATCAGGCAAATCCAGTGGGTGTCCATGGTGGGGATCTTCCCAACTGGAGTTGCTTGACCACCACATAGTAGGACCCCATGGATTCCTTTCAGAAACCATTTTAAAACCTGTTTCATTTTGGTTGTCAGTGGCTCATTTGTTAGTTCCCTTTTTCTGTTGAGTGACAATTTTTGGTTTATTGGGGAACATAAAAAAATGTTGTGTCACATGTTTTTTGTAGTCGCTCAAATCACTCTGAAGCAGTGGAAATTTGCAAAAATACACAGAGTAAATAAAAAAGATGGACTTTGATTTGGGAGCATTTGAGGGGAACCCCACTTGGGAGATACTGGATAAATGTACGAAGGTGAATCTGCTCATCATTCCAAAGCATTATGACAAAGTTGCACATGCCGATTCAAAAGCAGCAGTCAGAGTTAATCGATATTGTTTTGATGGAGAAGGATGATGAAAAGGGTCCCACGTAGACGTGCAACTGAGAGAGGTAGAACTAAAGGCAAATTGGGAACAACAGAGATCAGAGCTCGAGCACAAGGAAAGAGAACATGGGGAGAGATTGGAGCAACAGAAATTAGAGTTTGAGCTGGCAATTTGGTTAAAACAGATAGAACCAGAAAAATGTGCAGCTACACTAGAACCAGAAGAACATACAGCCAGACTAGAACCAGATGAACGTTCAGCCAGACTAGAACCAGAAGAACAAACAGCCAGACTAGAACCAGAAGGACGTACAGCCGGATTAGAACCAGAAGGACGTTCAGCCAGATTAAAACCAGAAGGACGTTCAGCCAGATTAGAACCAGAAGAAAAAACAGCCAGACTAGAACCAGAAGTCCGTACAGCCAGATTAGAACCAGAAGTCCGTACAGCCAGATTAGAACCAGAAGTACGTTCAGTCAGACTAGAACCAGAAGGACGTTCAGCCAGATTAGAACCAGAAGGACGTTCAGCCAGATTAGAACCAGAAGTCCGTACAGCCAGATTAGAACCAGAAGGACGTTCAGCCAGATTAGAACCAGAAGGACTGTTACGGATACAGGTATCCTGTGTTTTTGTGTGTTTCTACTCCTTCTGCCCTAATCACAGGTGTCCTGTATGTTCCTGATTGGTGGTCGTTGAGGTGTCTGCTGATTGGACCAATCAGTGAACATTCCTGTGCATTGCACCACCTGTTACTCGTTTGTTCAATCACACATTCCATTGTATAAAAACCAGTCTTGTGTTTGTTGAGAGAGAGAGAGACTTTTTCCATATGTGAGTATGGACACGGTGGTGTCCTGTGTATTGTGTACTCACTAAGTTGTTGGTTACCCTGTTGGTAACTTTATTAGAATCTATTTCTTTATGTGAGTGTGGATACTGTGGTGTCCTGTGTATTGTGTACTTACTTTGTTGCTGATTACCCTGTTTGGTAGCTTTGTGTGTTTCTGGGAAAAGGGGAGTTTAAGCTAGTTGCCCTTGGGCGTACATTACCCGTAGGAAGAATTCTGTCTAAAAACACTAGTTAGACCTGAGCGGACCACCCACTGTACTTTTGGATGACTAGCAGTAGCCTAGCGGTTCTTCAGGCAGGCTAGATCAGTTTAGGGGGTTTTACACTATTGTTTCATTTCTTGGGTCCTGCTCAGCCCTTTTTCCCAAACCTTTACCGTGTGTTTAGTAATAAACCATTTATGTTTGACGGTAGTTCATGGTTGTTGTGTCATTTTTGGTTCTCACTGTTCCAGGTCACACTTATAATTTGCATAATTTATGTTACGGGTCTCATGTCCATCCACCCTAGACGTTTAGAGCCACGGGGTTCGTAACATAAAGTGGGGGTTCGTCCGGGATCCATCCCGTGCTACTCATGCAAATTAGTAAGTGTCTGGTTCAGTGTTGAGCTTGGCAGCTGTACTACCTGTTTTTTGTGTGTTCAGTAGTCGACGGCTCGTGTTGCTAGTAGGATGGCTACTTTTGAGTTGGAGGCATTTTTGGAAAACCCTACGTGGGAGGTTTTTGAGAATTGCCGTAGAGTGGATCTACAGGTTTTGGCTGACCACTTTTCTGCACCCATACCGAGGGGTTTAGTGAAAGCAGAAGTTAGGGAAGTAGTGCTAGCGATATTGTTGAACGAGCGAGTGCTTGAGTTACCGCCGCCTGAGTCTGCTGCTCCTGTAGGGGAGGTGGTTGCTGTTCCTGTAAGCCCATCAGTGTCTGAGGACGAGACTAAGGCTCCAGCCACATTGCCCCGTTATGACCCACTCTCCCCACTGACTGACAGTGATGCCAGGATGGATGTCCGCTTGACACGGCTCCAAATGGAGGCGGAAGAGCGGGCACAAATCAGGCTAGACAAGCTGGAAACGCGTAGGCTTGATCAGGAACTGGAGACGCGTAAGATGGAACTGGAGACGCGTAGGCTTGATCAAGAACTGGAGATGCGTAAAATGGAACTAGAGGCAGAAACAGCGAGGTTAGTCTCTGCTCATACTATGCCTGCTAGTGAGCCATCCTCACCAGCTTTGTCATCTGCTACGTTTGATATTAGTAGGCAGATCACCTTGGTACCTGTGTTCAGGGAGTCAGAGGTTGATTCCTATTTCAGTGTGTTTGAACGTATAGCGGTAGCATTGAAATGGCCCGAAGAGGTATGGTGCCTATTACTTCAGTGTAAACTAACAGGTAAAGCCCAAGAGGTTCTGGCAGCGCTACCTCTTGAAGACAGTTTGAATTATGAAGTGGTCAAAGCTACTGTTCTTCGTGCCTATGAGCTTGTTCCTGAGGCATATCGACAGAGATTTAGGTCTCATAAAAAGTCTCCTACTCAGACTTATGTGGAGTTTGCTAGAGACAAAGGAAATCTGTTTGACAAATGGCACAGTGCTAGTAAAGTAACTGATTTTAACTCTCTACGGGAGTTAATCTTGTTAGAAGAGTTTAAAAATTGCTTACCGGAACGCATTGTAGTTTATCTGAACGAACA
>NC_140001.1:5046452-5056452 GCF_964263955.1 Coregonus lavaretus
TTCTGATTTACAGTGATTGCTCTAGGACACATCGAGGAGATTACCACAGAATACACAAAGAGAACTTCCAGAGTAACGAAATAGTTTTCGTAGTGACATACTTACCCAACAAATGGCTCACGACAAAACATTTAAATCCAGATTAACCCCAGGGCAGGACCATATCTGTCTGTTATTATCTACGTTATAGACAGTGTTGTAAGACTCACCACGGTGCAGCAGAGAGGCCAGAACCACCATGCAGCTGCTAAGGCTGCCAGTAACAACAGCACCAGGAAGACTATGGCTACTGTGAAGCCGCCCGACTGACAGAGGGAGAGAAAAATGCACACGTTAGATACATACACACACACGTTAAACACACGTTAGATACATACACACACACGTTAAACACACGTTAGATACATACACACACACGTTAAACACACGTTAGATACATACACATACACGTTAAACACACGTTAGATACATACACACACACGTTAAACACACGTTAGATACATACACACACACGTTAAACACACGTTAGATACATACACACACACTAGACACACGTTAGATACATACACATACATGTTAATCATGTTAGATACATACACACACACGTTAAACACACGTTAGATACATACACACACACGTTAAACACACGTTAGATACATACACACACACGTTAAACACACGTTAGGTACATACACACACACTAGACACACGTTAGATACATACACACACACTAGACACATGTTAGATACATACACATACATGTTAAGCACACGTTAGATACATACACATCCATGTTAAACACACGTTAGATACATACACATACATGTTAGACACATGTTAGATACATACACACACACATGTTAAACACACGTTAGAAACATACACACACACACGTTAGACAAATGTTAGATACATACACACACACACATGTTAAACACACGTTAGATACATACACACACGTTAGACACATACACACACACGTTAAACACACGTTAGATACATACACACACACGTTAAACACACGTTAGATACATACACACACATTAGACACACGTTAGATACATACACACACGTTAGACACATGTTAGATACATACACATACATGTTAAACAAACGTTAGATACATACACACACGTAAGACACACGTTAGAAATGTACAGTGCCTTGCAAAAGTACTCATTCCCCTTGGCGTTTTTCCTATTTTGTTGCATTACAACCTGTAATTTAAATGGATTTTTATTTGGATTTCATGTAATGGACATACACAAAATAGTCCAAATTAGTGAAGTGAAATGAAAAAAATAACTTGTTTAAAAAATTCTAAAGAATAAATCATCCCCTTTGATATGAATACCCTAAATAAGATCTGGTGCAACCAATTACCTTCAGAAGTCACATAATTAGTTAAATAAAGTCCACCTGTGTGCAATCTAAGTGTCACATGATCTGTCACATGATCTCAGTATATATACACCTGTTCTGAAAGGCCCCAGAGTCTGCAACACCACTAAGCAAGGGGCACCACAAAGCAAGCGGCACCATGAAGATCAAGGAGCTCTCCAAACAGGTCAGGGACAAAGTTGTGGAGAAGTACAGATCAGGGTTGGGTTATAAAAAAATATCAGAAACTTTGAACATCCCACGGAGCACCATTAAATCTATTATTAAACAATGGAAAGAATATGGCACCACAACAAACCTGCCAAGAGAGGGCCGCCCACCAAAACTCACAGACCAGGCAAGGAGGGCATTAATCAGAGAGGCAACAAAGAGACCAAACATAACCCTGAAGGAGCTGCAAAGCTCCACAGCGGAGATTGGAGTATCTGTCCATAGGACCACTTTAAGCCGTACACTCCACAGAGCTGGGCTTTACGGAAGCGTGGCCAGTAAAAAGCCACTGCTTAAAGAAATAAATAAGCAAACACGTTTGGTGTTCGCCAAAATGCATGTGGGAGACTCCCCAAACATATGGAAGAAGGTACTCTGGTCAGATGAGACTAAAATGTAGCTTTTTGGCCATCAAGGATAATGCTATATCTGGCGCAAACCCAACACCTCTCATCACCCTGAGAACACCATCCCCACAGTGAAGCACGGTGGTGGCAGCATCATGCTTGTGGGTATGTTTTTCATCGGCAGGGACTGGGAAACTGGTCAGAATTAAGGGAATGATGGATGGCGCTAAATACAGGGATATTCTTGAGGGAAACCTGTTTCAGTCTTCCAGAGATTTGAGACTGGGATGGAGGTTCACCTTCCAGCAGGACAATGACCCTATGCATACTGCTAAAGCAACACTCGAGTGGTTTAAGGGGAAACATTTAATTGTCTTGGAATGGCCTAGTCAAAGCCCAGACCTCAATCCAATTGAGAATAGGTGGTATGACTTAAAGATTGCTGTACACCAGCGGAACCCATCCAACTTGAAGGAGCTGGAGCGGTTTTGCCTTGAAGAATGTGCAAAAATCCCAGTGGCTAGATGTGCCAAGCTTATAGAGACATACTCCAAGAGACTTGCAGCTGTAATTGCTGCAAAAGGTGGCTCTACAAAGTATTGACTTTGGGGGGGTGAATAGTTATGCACGCTCAAGTTTTCTGTTTTTTTGTATTATTTCCTGTTTGTTTCATAATAAAAAATATTTTGCATCTTCAAAGTGGTAGGCATGTTGTGTAAATCAAATGATACAAACCCCCCAAAAATCTATTTTAATTCCAGGTTGTAAGGCAACAAAATAGGAAAAATGCCAAGGGGGGTGAATACTTTCGCAAGGCACTGTACTCACAAGTGATAGGTACACAGAGAGAGTTTTAGGCTTTGTACATAATGTACTGCAGACAGAAAATAAGAACGATTTTAAGCATGACAAAGGCAGAATATAAACTCACACATGTTGTGGCGTAGATGGTGAAGGCACTGGAGACGAAGGATTTACCGTGGTTCAGACTGATCAGGACATCCATCGACCTAGAAACACACAATGTTAACACCACTATACAAAAGAGTAGGGCCCTGGTCAAAAGCAGTGCACTATATAGGGAATAGGGTGCCGTTTCAGACCCTATGACTTATTTAGCAAGAGGTGGAGGAGGCCAAAATGGTGCAATTAAAAGCCTAATGATGAACGGCAGAACGATTTCCATATGTCTGTTACGCCACATCCAATTACCCTGTCTTTAATGAGAACCCAGGAGCGACTGAAACGCCTGAAATCACCCCCCAAAAAATGAAGAAATATGTAAAACACTGTCTATTGGCTGGTTTGAGTGTTCGCCTGGCTGTATGTGTGTGTGCGTGTGGGGTGAACGTGTGTATGGAGGATGAAGGTGTGTGTGTGTGTGGGGTGAACGTGTGTGTGGAGGATGAAGGTGTGTGTGGGAGTTGAAGGTTGGTGTGTGTGTGTGTGTGTGTGTGTGTGTGCGTGCGTGTTGTAGTCTGTGCTTGTGCTCTGTGCTCTGGGTTCAGCCCTGGGGCTCTGCCCTGGGCCTTCTATCCTCCTGTGGCTCCAACAGATGAGCTGCCACCTGACCATCTGTCCCACTGTCCGCTGCTATGGCACTGGATTTTAAATAGCCTCAAATTCACTCTTCATGTCACCTTTCCTATTTCCACATGTAGCCCTTTACACTCGTACCCGTATACGGGTTGAAAATGGCAGATTTGGGCACTGATAAGCATCTAAATTAAAACATAGTGGCTGGACAGTAACACGCTATACATGACGTCAGAGCTCAGTGGCTGTACAGTAACATGCTATACATGACGTCAGAGCTCAGTGGCTGGACAGTAACATGCTATACATGACGTCAGAGCTCAGTGGCTGGACAGTAACATGCTATACATGACGTCAGAGCTCAGTGGCTGGACAGTAACATGCTATACATGACGTCAGAGCTCAGCGGCTGTACAGTAACATGCTATACATGACGTCAGAGCTCAGCGGCTGTACAGTAACATGCTATACATGACGTCAGAGCTCAGCGGCTGGACAGTAACACGCTATACATGACGTCAGAGCTCAGCGGCTGGACAGTAACACGCTATACATGACGTCAGAGCTCAGCGGCTGTACAGTAACACGCTATACATGACGTCAGAGCTCAGCGGCTGGACAGTAACACGCTATACATGACGTCAGAGCTCAGCGGCTGTACAGTAACACGCTATACATGACGTCAGACCTCTGGCTCTGTGCTTCACAGCTCTGTATGGGTTCTGACTGACAGACGTTCTGAACTTGAGCACCTCACGCGACAAGACGTTGCCCCCCATCCCTCCTGCTGATTGGTCAACTTTTGCAAATGTTTTGTTGTCTGAGTAACGCTGTAAATGAAGACTCGATCTATTTTGAAAGATGAGACATTGAGGATTAGAATAAATCTAAGGCACTGCATTGCGGTGTTTGAGCCATCACTATAGACCGGGGTTCGATCCTAGGCTGTGTTGCAGCCGGCCACGACCGGGTGACCCATGAGCCAGCGCAAACTTGGCCCAGCGTCGCCTGGGTTAGGGGAGGGTTTGGCCGGCTGGGATGTTCTTGTCCCATCGCACTCTAGTGACTCCTCATGGCGGGGGGCGGGGGCGCATGCACGCTGACTTTGGTCGGCAGTTGTACGGTGTTTCCTCCGACACATTGATGCGGCTGGCTTCTGGGTTAGCGAGCAGTGCGGCTTGGCAGGATCGCGTTTCGGAGGACGCATGGCTCTCGACCTTCGCCTCTCCGAGTCCGTATGGAGTTGCAGCGATGGGACAAGACTGTAACTACCAATTGGATGTAAAGAAAAAAATTTAATACCTACATTATGGATTTATGTCCATTTAAAAATGACTACGCCTCAGGATTTTGTTTCTGTCCACTTGGCTTTGACTGGTATTGTGGAATACATTTAGGAAGGGCTATATCTGGGACTTTAGCTTTGACTGGTATTGTGGAATACATTTAGGAGGGGCTGTATCTGTGACACGTCCTTCTGCAGAGCGACGTTCCCACAACTTAAGTGACAGGTCTCCTCACGATATGTTCAACCCTGAATAATTCACCCTCCTAAATTTCTCCATCTTTAAGGAAAAGTTGGAAAGCCATTAGCGACTCCGGTGTCAGCTGGTCCAGCTGTATCGCATCATTAGCGCTTAGCGTCATGTCGAACGACGAGGCGCTCTGACAGGAGCCGCCAGACACAGAGACCACTAGAGTGGAGGGAAAGAGACATTTCCACATCCCAGCTCAGAGATCTCCAATGACCAGACCTGGGTTCAAATACTACTTGAAATCTTTCAAATATTTTGAGTGTTTACTGTAGCCTACCTGGAGTGCCAAATGGGGTAGGGTTTACAGTTTTGGGACTATTCTATTGGTCCGTTAAGACAGGCAAGCTCAATCAAGCCCAGAAAAAGGACTTACAATGATTTCAAATAGTAGTTGAACACAGGTCTTTCTCCACATTCCAGTTTAGAGATCTCCAGTCACACAAGGAGAGGTCTGCCACGTCAGCCATGTCTTCCCTGGGAAAGTGTGTCAGTCTTTACAGGGTCTTAGAGTGAACCCTGAGTGATCACCTGCTCATTCTACCTCTGGCATTACATTCCCCCTCTCATCTCCCATCTATTCAGACATAACCCCAACTCAACCCTCTCATCTCCCATCTATTCAGACATAACCCTGGCTCAATTTAACAGCTGGAGCCCTGTCTTCAACTATCACTCCCCGCACATAAAAAAACTAGAAATGTGCAGTTTGACATGTGAAAATCGTATTTTCACATGCTAACACCACCTTTTCACGTTAGAAGAATAACATGTTTTCACCTCATGTGAATTTCAAGTTATCATGTCAAAATCGCATTTGCAGTTTCACATGTAAGAAAACTCCACGTGTAAATCTCACTTGCACATGTAGAATTTCAAGTTCACATGTGAAAAACAATCATATGTGAAAAATTAAGGTACAATATGTTACTGTAAATTCCATAGAAACGTATTTTATTTATTTATTATTATTTCTGAGCCATCCACTCCATTATTATTGTAGTCCTTCATGGGGTTGCATTGATATACATGTATACTGAGCGCTACCACTAGGGAAAGGCATTCAGAGTGTTACTGCTGCAGGCGTGCGCCTCTCTTCTTCGTACATTAGTCCGTGACCGTTGGAAGAAGCCCAGTGAAAAGAACAGAGAAGCTAGCTCTCCCTGTCTCCTTATTTTTATATCCTGTTTTCCAGTTTGTACGCATGGTTACGTTTTCAAAATCTAGAGTTTTCTGGACATTTTGATGTATAATTTCATTGTTTGGACCGAGTGAAAAACGAGTGAGATTGTCCCATTTACAGATGTGTAACCAAGCTAAGTAGCTAGCTAGCTAGCTCACTTTTGTATGCAAGTTGATGAGAACAAGATGGCATTTCGGATTATTTTTTATTTCCATTATAAATGTTTTGGATCTTAAATGGTTTTATTTTTACAAACAAGGGCTCACATTGAGTGTATTTACACATGTACATATGAACCACGCTAATGATATGTATTTTAGATGGTTACTTTTTATTAGATTTGTATCTAATGGTCACATGCTAATTGCTAAAAGCTGGCTAAGTTATTGATAGGCAATAACTAGCCTTCCATTTTGTCCTAGCTAGTTATGTTTAGCTTCTGTTATTGTTAGCTGTCCATTGGTTTTTAGTCACATTTAATACACAGGGCTAAAAGGGATTTTAAAGTATTTGAAAATGTGTGAATGTGTTTGCTTTTGGAATGAATGTAAACAGATACTTTCCTACAAAGAGATGATTTGAATTAGGGCTGTCAGAGTTAATCAGTTAAATCAAGTAAACTTTTTGTAATTTTGGTGCAGTAATTTTTTTTTAAATCTTGATTAATCGCATTGTCTGAAAGCGTTGAAAATACACTGAAAACACCCAAAATACTTCAGTATGCAGCTTAAAACGATGCAATGTCAAAACAAGTTGACACTGGAGGTTAACTCCTTTTATTTGTTGGCACAAAATTACCTCCATACTTCCATTCATTTTTTTTAACCGATACCGGGATATCTTCAGACGAACAAAACAAAGAACACCATCGTGTTCGTGAGAATCTCCCCTTTCCACAGTGGGGTCATATTAGTTTGTTGCCCAAACGGTTCGGATGGTACAGACATTTCCGTGAGAATACCTATTTTCAGGATGTCTGCGGAAGGCAGATGTGGAGACGCAACCCCAAAACACAGATATTTCTAGCTTAAACTGGCGGATTTTGATCAGGAATTTTTTATATTTATGTTAATTACATTGGCGCATGGGTGCGTCAATAGACTATTTTAAAGAAAGTGTGCTTAAAATAAAGTGTGTTTATCAATTTACCTGATTTTGCTAACCGTTACTTTCGAAAAAATCAAGACGTCAATATTCTTGTAATTCACGTCAACTATGACAGACAAATTGAGAAAAAGAAATCCAGAAAATCACATTGTAGGATTTTTTATGAATTTATTTGCAAATTATGGTGGAAAATAAGTATTTGGTCACCTACAAACAAGCAAGATTTCTGGCTCTCACAGACCTGTAACTTATTTTTTAAGAGGCTCCTCTGTCCTCCACTCGTTACCTGTATTAATGGCACCTGTTTGAACTTGTTATCAGTATAAAAGACACCTGTCCACAACCTCAAACAGTCACACTCCAAACTCCACTATGGCCAAGACCAAAGAGCTGTCAAACGACACCAGAAACAAAATTGTAGACCTGCACCAGGCTGGGAAGACTGAATCTGCAATAGGTAAGCAGCTTGGTTTGAAGAAATCAACTGTGGGAGCAATTATTAGGAAATGGAAGACATACAAGACCACTGATAATCTCCCTCGATCTGGGGCTCCACGCAAGATCTCACCCCGTGGGGTCAAAATGATCACAAGAACGGTGAGCAAATATCCCGAACCACACGGGGGGACCTAGTGAATGACCTGCAGAGAGCTGGGACCAAAGTAACAAAGCCTACCATCAGTAACACACTACGCCGCCAGGGACTAAAATACTGCAGTGCCAGACGTGTCCCCCTGCTTAAGCCAGTACATGTCCAGGCCCGTCTGAAGTTTGCTAGAGTGCATTTGGATGATCCAGAAGAGGATTGGGAGAATGTCATATGGTGAGATGAAACCAAAATATAACTTTTTGGTAAAAACTCAACTCGTCGTGTTTGGAGGACAAAGAATGCTGAGTTGCATCCAAAGAACACCATACCTACTGTGAAGCATGGGGGTGGAAACATCATGCTTTGGGGCTGTATTTCTGCAAATGGACCAGGATGACTGATCCGTGTAAAGGAAAGAATGAATGGGGCCATGTATCGTGAGATTTTGAGTGAAAACCTCCTTCCATCAGCAAGGGCATTGAAGATGAAACGTGGCTGGGTCTTTCATCATGACAATGATCCCAAACACACCGCCCGGGCAACGAAGGAGTGGCTTCGTAAGAAGCATTTCAAGGTCCTGGAGTGGCCTAGCCAGTCTCCAGATCTCAACCCCATAGAAAATCTTTGGAGGGAGTTGAAAGTCCATGTTGCCCAGCGACAGCCCCAAAACATCACTGCTCTAGAGGAGATCTGCATGGAGGAATGGGCCAAAATACCAGCAACAGTGTGTGAAGACTTACAGAAAACGTTTGACCTGTGTCATTGCCAACAAAGGGTATATAACAAAGTATTGAGAAACTTTTGTTATTGACCAAATACTTATTTTCCACCATAATTTGCAAATAAATTCATAAAAAATCCTACAATTTGATTTTCTGGATTTTTTTCCCTCATTTTGTCTGTCATAGTTGACGTGTACCTATGATGAAAATTACAGGCCTCTCTCATCTTTTTAAGTGGGAGAACTTGCACAATTGGTGGCTGACTAAATAATTTTTTTCCCCACTGTGTATATATATATATATATATATATATATATATATATATGAAAATCTTCAATTACAGCTAAATTTGATCAAATTCTGAATTTGCGATTAATCGTGATTAATCACAGCAAATCCTGCGATTATCTCCATTAAATGTAACGTTTGACAGCACTTTTTTTTTAATTGAACAGTCAATATTCTGAGATTGAGAGAAAATGATAATAAATATACATTGTCAGCCCTCTTGATCTAATGGTAAAGACATTGGCTTCTCCGTGGGAAACCGGGGTTCTAATCACTTGATCTAATGGTAAAGACATTGGCTTCTCCGTGGGAAACCTGGGTTCTAATCCCACTGCTTACTAAAGCACACGTGAAATATTGGGAAACCACATGTCTGAATCCATTTGAAACTTCACGTGTCCAAAAACATTTATAATTTTCACGTGATATGTTCATGTTTTTATTTCTGTAAGTCGCAGCATTTTATATTTTTTTCCTCAATTTGTCTGTCATAATTGACGTGTACCTATGATGAAAATTACAGGCCTCTCTCATCTTTTTAAGTGGGAGAACATGCACAATTGGTGGCTGACTAAATACTTTTTTTCCCCACTGTATTAATGTTTTTGGGGTTTTGTAGACCCACACTATGACCATGCTATTTCTCCTTTTCAATCCGTTTCCTCTGAACTATTAAACCGGCTAAATATTTGGATCGCTACTCATGACTTGCTGTGCATATCAGTTGATGCATAAAAATCCAGATTTTTTTCTGTTGCATTGATGAAAGGTATTGAATCATACTTCCACTTTGTGGTATTTCCATTGGGGAGTCACATCTTATTCTTTACCTTCAGGGCACAGGGAAGAGTCAACTAGAGAGTTGTTACATTGAAAACAATACCTGTTACAGCAACTGGTGTAAATGCTAGAGGGAGACAGACCCCAATGCTCCACCTAATAATAGCAGGGGGGGGGGGATGTTTCTAGTGCTTTTCAAGGACCCAAATATGTTTATGGCACTAAATGGTACCAATTGGACAACTGACACGGTCGGCAGCCCACGGAGCCCTCTGATTGTCCTGTTAGATTATAGACGAGGCTAG
>NC_140001.1:5061452-5113952 GCF_964263955.1 Coregonus lavaretus
GAGGGGAAGACGAGAGGAGATAGGGGAAGAGGAGAGGAGAGAGGGGAAGAAGAGAGGACAGAGGGGAAGAGAGGGGAAGAGGAGAGGAGAGAGGGGAGAGGGGAGAGGGGAGAGGGGAGAGAGGAGAGAGAGGAGAGGGGAGAGAGGAGAGAGAGGAGAGGGGAGAGAGGAGAGAGGGGAGAGGAGAGAGGGGAACAGGAGAGGGGAGAGGGGAGAGAGGAGAGGGGAGAGAGGAGAGAGAGGAGAGGGGAAGAAAGGGGAAGAGGAGAGAAGGAAAGAGGAGAGAGGGGAAAGAGGAGAGGAGAGAGGGGAGAGAGGAAGAGAAGAGAGGGGAAGAGAAGAGGAGAGGAGATAATGAGGAGAGGAGATAGTGTTGGGAGGAGATAGTGAGGAGAGGAGATAGTGAGGAGAGGGGATAATGAGGAGAGGAGATAGAGAGGAGAGGAAAATAACTGGAAACTATTTAAATCCACAGTTGAAGTATCAGAAATATTGGAAAGATTGGCTTGATGTGCCCAATGTAAACAATGTGTGTGTGTGTGTGTGTGTGTGTGTGTGTGTGTGTGTTTGTGTGTGTGTGTACTTACTGTAGGTCTGCTGGCCCACAATGAAGCTACATACGACCCCGTCGTTGCCTCGTCCCACAGAGAAGCCGTTCCCTCGCAGCACAATGTCAAAAGACTCTGTTATGAGGAGATAGTGAGGAGAGGAGATAGTGAGGAGAGGAGATAGTGAGGAGATAGTGAGGAGAGGAGAGAGTGAGGAAAGGAGTTAGTGTGGAGAGGAGATAGTGAGGAGAGGAGATAGTGAGGAGAGGAGATAGTGAGGAGATAGTGAGGAGATAGTGAGGAGAGGAGATAGTGAGGAATAATATTGAGGAGAGGAGATAGTGAGGAGAGGAAATAATGAGTAAATAGTGAGGAGAGGAGATGGTGAGGAGAGATGGGATAGTGAGGAGAGGAAATAATGAGGAGAGGAGATAGTGAGGAGAGGAAATAGTGAGGAGATAGTGAGGAGAGGAGAGAGTGAGGAAAGGAGTTAGTGTGGAGAGGAGATAGTGAGGAGAGGAGATAGTATGGAGAGGAGATAGTGAGGAGAGGAGATAGTGAGGAGATAGTGAGGAGATAGTGAGGAGAGGAGATAGTGAGGAATAATATTGAGGAGAGGAGATAGTGAAGAGAGGAAATAATGAGTAAATAGTGAGGAGAGGAGATGGTGAGGAGAGATGGGATAGTGAGGAGAGGAAATAATGAGGAGAGGAGATAGTGATGAGACGGGATAGAGAGGAGAGGGGATAGTGAGGAGAGGAGATAGTGAGGAGAGGGAATAGTGAGGAGAGGAGATAATGAGGAGAGGAGATAGTGTTGGGAGGAGATAGTGAGGAGAGGAGATAGTGAGGAGAGGGAATAGTGAGGAGAGGAGATAGAGAGGAGAGGAGATAGTGAGGAGAGGAGATAGTGAGGAGAGGGGATAGTGAGGAGAGGAGATAGTGAAGAGAGGAGATAGTGAGGAGAACCCTAACCCTAAACCTAATTCTAACCCTAACACTAATTCTAACCTTAACCCCCTAGAAATAGCATTTGACCTCGTGGGGAACAATGTCCCCAGTTGGTCAAATGTTTGTTAGTTTACTATTCTTGTGGGGACTTCTGGTCCCCACAAGTATAGGTAAATACATCCACAGACACACACACAGACAGACACACACACAGACAGACACACACACACACACACAGGCAGACACACACACACACAAACAAACAGACACACGCACACACACAGACAGACGCACACACACAGACACACACACACGCACACAGACACACACACACACACACAAAAATATACAGACACACACAGACAGACAGACAGACAGACAGACAGACAGACAGACAGACAGACACAACACTCAAAGACAAACACTGGACAACACTAAGGACACACACACAAACAACATTAAGGACACACACACTGGACAACACTAAGGACCCACACACTGGACAACACTAAGGACACACACACTGGACAACACTAAGGACACACACACTCGACAACACTAAGGACACACACACTGGACAACACTAAGGACACACACACTGGACAACACTAAGGACACACACACTGGAAAACACTAAGGACACACACACTGGACAACACTAAGGACACACACACTGGACAACACTAAGGACACACACACTGGACAACACTAAGGACACACACACTGGACAACACTAAGGACACACACACTGGACAACACTAAGGACACACACACTGGACAACACTAAGGACACACACACTGGACAACACTAAGGACACACACACTGGACAACACTAAGGACACACACACTGGACAACACTAAGGTCACAAAAACACAGGACGGCAGTCTTTATGACCAGCAATGGAACATAAATACAGGCCCTGAGCTGGGTGTGACTGCAATGCAACACTTCACATTCCCACACACAACAACAACACTTACGGTTCACACAGACACTGGAAGGCTCCACTGTCAGGATCTCTGTACAGGACTGCTTTAATATCTGCAAAACGGAATGGATATGATGACATTAGTCAAGAGTTTAGAGAGTTTAGAAGAGTGGGGGAGAGATGGAGTGAGGGGGAGAGGAGTGGGGGAGGAGTGGGAGAGACAAAGATGAGTGGGGGAGAGAGGGACCCATGGGAGGGAGGAGTAGGAGAGAGAGGGGAGAGAGAGGGGCTATGCGGGGGAGAGAAGGGGAGTGAGAGAGAGAGGGAAAGCTACAGTGGGGAAAAAAAGTATTTATTCAGCCACCAATTGTGCAAGTTCTCCCACTTAAAAAGATGAGAGAGGCCTGTAGTTTTCATCATAGGTACACGTCAACTATGACAGACAAATTGAGAAAAAAATATCCAGAAAATCACATTGTAGGATTTTTTATGAATTTATTTGCAAATTATGGTGGAAAATAAGTATTTGGTCACCTACAAACAAGCAACATTTCTGGCTCTCACAGACCTGTAACTTCTTCTTTAAGAGGCTCCTCTGTCCTCCACTCGTTACCTGTATTAATGGCACCTGTTTGAACTTGTTATCAGTATAAAAGACACCTGTCCACAACCTCAAACAGTCACACTCCAAACTCCACTATGGCCAAGACCAAAGAGCTGTCAAAGGACACCAGAAACAAAATTGTAGACCTGCACCAGGCTGGGAAGACTGAATCTGCAATAGGTAAGCAGCTTGGTTTGAAGAAATCAACTGTGGGAGCAATTATTAGGAAATGGAAGACATACAAGACCACTGATAATCTCCCTTGATCTGGGGCTCCATGCAAGATCTCACCCCGTGGGGTCAAAATGATCACAAGAACGGTGAGCAAAAATCCCAGAACCACACGGGGGGACCTAGTGAATGACCTGCAGAGAGCTGGGACCAAAGTAACAAAGCCTACCATCAGTAACACACTACGCTGCCAGGGACTCAAATCCTGCAGTGCCAGACGTGTCCCCCTGCTTAAGCCAGTACATGTCCAGGCCCATCTGAAGTTTGCTAGAGTGCATTTGGATGATCCAGAAGAGGATTGGGAGAATGTCATATGGTCAGATGAAACCAAAATATAACTTTTTGGTAAAAACTCAACTTGTCGTGTTTGGAGGACAAAGAATGCTGAGTTGCATCCAAAGAACACCATACCTACTGTGAAGCATGGGGGTGGAAACATCATGCTTTGGGGCTGTTTTTCTGCAAAGGGACCAGGATGACTGATCCGTGTAAAGGAAAGAATGAATGGGGCCATGTATCGTGAGATTTTGAGTGAAAACCTCCTTCCATCAGCAAGGGCATTGAAGATGAAACGTGGCTGGGTCTTTCAGCATGACAATGATCCCAAACACACCGCCCGGGCAACGAAGGAGTGGCTTCGTAAGAAGTATTTCAAGGTCCTGGAGTTGCCTAGCCAGTCTCCAGATCTCAACCCCATAGAAAATCTTTGGAGGGAGTTGAAAGTCCGTGTTGCCCAGCGACAGCCCCAAAACATCACTGCTCTAGAGGAGATCTGCATGGAGGAATGGGCCAAAATACCAGCAACAGTGTGTGAAAACCTTGTGAAGACTTACAGAAAATGTTTGACCTGTGTCATTGCCAACAAAGGGTATATAACAAAGTATTGAGAAACTTTTGTTATTGACCAAATACTTATTTTCCACCATAATTTGCAAATAAATTCATTAAAAATGCTACAATGTGATTTTCTGGATTTTTTTTCTCTCATTTTGTCTGTCATAGTTGACGTGTACCTATGATGCAAATTACAGGCCTCTCTCATCTTTTTAAGTGGGAGAACTTGCACAATTGGTGGCTGACTAAATACTTTTTTTCCCCACTGTATGTGGGGTTGAGAGTGGGAGAGATGTGGGAGCTGTGCCATCATTTATGGAGAAATTATGCAAGACTATTACATTCCTCCATTCTATTAAAAACCCAGAGCCGACATCTATCTGAGCCCACTGTCATACAGCTGACATTATCATATAAAAAGGCAGTTCAAGAAATAGAGTTAAGAAAATATTTACTATATAAACTAAAGTAAAAAATAACATAAAAAGTAACACAATAAAATTACATAACAATAACGAGGCTATATACAGGGGGTACCGGTACCAAGTCAATGTTCAGGGGTACAGGTTAGTCGAGGTAATTTCTACATGTAGGTAGGGGTAAAGTGACTATGCATAGATAATAAACAGCGAGTAGCAGCAGCGTAAAAACAAAGGTGTGTGGGGGGGGGGGGGGGTCAATGCAAATAGTCCGGGTGGCCATTTTATTAATTATTCAGCAGTCTTATAGCTTAGGTATAGAAGCTGTTAAGGAGCCTTTTGGACCTAGACTTGGCGCTCCGGTACCGCTTGCCGTGCGGTAGCAGAGAGAACAGTCTATGACTTGGGTGACTGGAGTCTTTGACAGTTATTTGGACCTTCCTCTGCTACATGCTACACATGAAGCGCAGTCTGCTTCTGCATAACAGAATATGACCACAACAGTGTTGCATAATACTTCATATCCTTAATTAGAATATGAAGTCACTAATAGTCGTTTTTTTCAAAACTGTAACTAGTCAACAAAAACACTCAAATCAAAACAATCAAAACAATCTGAACTTGCTCTGACTTCTCTCACTTCCGGCAAATTTCTGTAACATTTGTCATGAAGTCACAGCAGACGTGGAGATCTTCCTGGTCCCAGGAAGTTGAAAGCTGCACAGATGATTTCAAATCATAGAAATCCAAGTGAGAACTTACAAGGCCAGCAATGTCCAGCAGCATCCAAGATTACTAATCACTGAAAAATGCTCTGTTTCTCTCTCTGTGTTTCTCTCTGTGTTTTCTTTGGAACCCAAACAGTAATTTCAGCTGGTCAACACTTTGCAGCTTTGGAGCTTTGTAGCAATGAGGGGTTGAGTGTTGCTTTTCGATTTTGGTCAAACCCTGTAGTTCAGTTAGTAATGTAACTACATTTTGCAGTAGCTTGGTGGTAGTTCAACTAAATTCAAATCCAGGTAGTGTTTCCAGTAGTTAATAAATGTTTTGTCATGTAGCGGTGTAGCTAACTACTGGAACTACACACTACTGTTTTACCATGTAGCGGTGTAGCTAACTACTGGAACTACACACTACTGTTTTACCATGTAGCGGTGTAGCTAACTACTGGAACTACACACTACTGTTTTACCATGTAGCGGTGTAGCTAACTACTGGAACTACACACTACTGTTTTACCATGTAGCGGTGTAGCTAACTACTGGAACTACACACTACTGTTTTACCATGTAGCGGTGTAGCTAACTACTGGAACTACACACTACTGTTTTACCATGTAGCGGTGTAGCTAACTACTGGAACTACACACTACTGTTTTACCATGTAGCGGTGTAGCTAACTACTGGAACTACACACTATTGTTTTACCATGTAGCGGTGTAGCTAACTACTGGAACTACACACTACTGTTTTACCATGTAGCGGTGTCGCTAACTACTGGAACTACACACTACTGTTTTACCATGTAGCGGTGTAGCTAACTACTGGAACTACACACTACTGTTTTACCATGTAGCGGTGTAGCTAACTACTGGAACTACACACTATTGTTTTACCATGTAGCGGTGTAGCTAACTACTGGAACTACACACTACTGTTTTACCATGTAGCGGTGTCGCTAACTACTAGAACTACACACTACTGTTTTACCATGTAGCGGTGTAGCTAACTACTGGAACTACACACTACTGTTTTACCATGTAGCGGTGTAGCTAACTACTGGAACTACACACTACTCTCTTTGCAAAAATAAAATAAAATATGTGTTTAGTAGAAAATAACTTCAATTCTATTTCGGAATCAGACCAGGCTAATTCTCACTTGAACTTTTTTTTTGTTTTGTTTAATTGGCTGTTAACATATGATCCCAAAGTGACATGTTCTTGCAATTTGTAGTCCATGACTTCAGATTTACATATGATAATTTTTCACGAAGTATTTTGGATGTAGTTTGGACTTTTTCAAAGTAACTTTAGTTAAGTCAAATCTATTTTTCTTAATGGTAGTTTTTCTTAGTGTAGCTTAACTTCTTCCAGTGCAAATTAATTGGTAGGTTGGTAAACTATATTTTCAGAGTAGCTTCCCCAACACTGCCAATGACTAACTATCAGGCTGTTCCTCAGTGCTGTTCTCCTGTGGGTTCTCCTGTGGGTTCTCCTGTGGGTTCTCCTGTGGGTTCTGTTACTGTGTGTGGTAAAACACAGACTTCCCTACCTACACTGACTGCCTACATGTTGAAACACAGAGAGCCACAAGCAGTTATTTCCATAGGCTCTTTCCATGTACCTAGGCTCTTTCCATGTACCTAAATGGGAAGGTCTGCCTCTCCAAACAGAAGTTTTTTTTTTTTTCCACAAGAAGGTTGCAATGAAGTGACTTGAAATCTCGACCCCTACTGCACATTTATTTACAGTAAAATAGTGAATGAATGAACATGTCTTACTGAATTGACGATGCCTTTGAGTGCATGGAAGCCATCTTTAACAGGGAACACTTGATCTTTGGTGTCAGCAACCTCGGCTAACTGTTGCTCGTCAAAGTCCTTGATACCGACACAGTACACCCGAGCACCGTAGTACCTTGCTTCATTGGCCTGCATTAGAGAAAAAAAAACGGAATAACTTTAACTTTGAACCAACAAGTAACACTTTGCATTGGACATTTAAGGCTCAGAATTCTTGGACCCAGATTAAGCCTACTCATGAACTTCAAGCTTTAAAAAAAAAATATATATATAGAAATGTTCCATTGAGCATACTTTTTAGTCAAGACTAGGCTAAATCTGTGTCTGAGAAACCACCCCTGTAAACTGTAAACTTGTAAACATGAATAGTTCAGTTTGGATGAAATCAAGCTCACCGCTTCAACTGTTAGATGCTGTACATAGACCGCCAGCTTTCCGTCCGTCAAAGCCACAATGATGCTGGAGGACTTGGTCGCTTGGGCTTTGATTTGATCGTTTGCCTTTTGGTTCAAACACAAGAGGTGGGAATGGAGGAGTAAACAGAGATATGAGATTATTAGTGAATAACAATATACAGTAGAGTCGGTGTCAGTTCCATTAGGTCTATAATTCAGTCAACTCAGCCAGGAAGTTAACTGAAATTCCAACTCCAATTACAATTTTCCTTCATGCTTTCCAATTAGGAAAATTAGAATTGGAATTACATTTTTCAGTTTACTTCCTGGCTGAGTTGACTATAATTGAAATGACAGTGACCCCAACCCAATACACCAGATATGTCTACAGAAGGAGACATATAATAAATGCAAAGCTAACTGTTATAGAGGAGTCAGAATGTATTAGTTAGTTCACCTGGAGTATTTCCAGCATGGAAAGCTTTTGAATTTCTCCCTATCTAAACAGCCAAACAGATCAAACACAGCAAGGCCTAGCTATTAGGCTAGCACAGATAGGGTCAATGTCAGACTAGGTTTAGGGGTAGCTTTAGGGTTAGCTTTAGGGTTACCTTTAGGGTTAGCTTTAGGGTTAGGTTTAGGGTTAGGTTTAGGGTTAGGTTTAGGGTTAGCTTTAGGGTTAGCTTTAGGGTTAGCTTTAGGGTTAGGTTTAGGGTTAGCTTTAGGGTTAGCTTTAGGGTTAGCTTTAGGGTTAGCTTTAGGGTTAGCTTTAGGGTTAGGTTTAGGGTTAGGTTTAGGGTTAGCTCAGTTGGTAGAGCATGGCGCTTGCAACGCCAGGGTTGTGGGTTCGATTCCCATGGGGGACCAGTATGAAAAAAAAAAAAAAAGTATGCTCCCACTAACTGTAAGTCGCTCTGGATAAGAGCGTCTGCTAAATGACTAAAATGTAAAATGTTAGTGGATAGTTAGTTGAACATCTGTAAAGTATCTATTGGGGACTATCCAACGTGTTACACATACTGTACCTCTTTAATCCCTTCATGCATGTAAGTTTCCCCTGCTGGCTTCACCTCTCTCAGTCTCTCCAGGCCTTCCTGGATTTCATATCTTCAAACAGAAAGACATCAACTCACTATCCAACATTTTCTGGTAGGTGTTTTACATATAAAAGATACATATAAAAATTGCCTTAGTGGACTTTCTTTGTTCATGTTATGGCTGTTATAAGCATGTAATATGAACGCTTATAATCTTATTATTATTATTATTATAATTTTTTTCTAGGGGGTAGATCAGCTTTAATATTGCAGATAGATTGTAACTTCCATCAATGTAATTGTCTGCATCACTTCCAATATGTTTTTTTAATTTTTTTCTCTCACATATACATACATATACATTGGGGAGAACAAGTATTTGATACACTGCCAATTTTGCAGGTTTTCCTACTTACAAAGCATGTAGAGGTCTGTAATTTTTATCATAGGTACACTTCAACTGTGAGAGACGGAATCTAAATCAAAAATCCAGAAAATCAAATTGTATGATTTTTCAGTAATTCATTTGCATTTTATTGCATGACATAAGTATTTGATCACCTACCAACCAGTAAGAATTCCGGCTCTCACAGACCTGTTAGTTTTTCTTTAAGAAGCCCTCATGTTCTCCACTCATTACCTGTATTAACTGCACCTGTTTGAACTCGTTACCTGTATAAAAGACACCTGTCCAAACACTCAATCAAACAGACTCCAACCTGGCCAAGACCAGAGAGCTGTGTAAGGACATCAGGGATAAAATTGTAGACCTGCACAAGGCTGGGATGGGCAACAGGACAATAGGCAAGTAGCTTGGTGAGAAGGCAACAACTGTTGGCGCAATTATTAGAAAATGGAAGAAGTTCAAGATGACGGTCAATCACCCTCGGTCTGGGGCTCCATGCAAGATCTCACCTCGTGGGGCATCAATGATCATGAGGAAGGTGAGGGATCAGCCCTGAACTACACGGCAGGACCTGGTCAATGACCTGAAGAGAGCTGGGACCACAGTCTCAAAGAAAACCATTAGTAACACACTACGCCGTCATGGATTAAAATCCTGCAGCGCACGCAAGGTCCCTCTGCTCAAACCAGCGCATGTCCAGGCCCGTCTGAAGTTTGCCAATGACCATCTGGATGATCCAGAGGAGGAATGGGAGAAGGTCATGTGGTCTGATGAGACAAAAATAGAGCTTTTTGGTCTAAACTCCACTTGCCATGTTTGTAGGAAGAAGAAGGATGAGTACAACCCCAAGAACACCATTCCACCGTGAAGCATGGAGGTGGAAACATCATTCTTTGGGGATGCTTTTCTGCAAAGGGGACAGGACGACTGCACCGTATTGAGGGGAGGATGGATGGGGCCATGTATCGCGAGATCTTGGCCAACAACCTCCTTCCCTCAGTAAGAGCATTGAAGATGGGTCGTGGCTGGGTCTTTCAGCATGACAACGACCCGAAACACACAGCCAGGGCAACTAAGGAGTGGCTCCGTAAGAAGCATCTCAAGGTCCTGGAGTGGCCTAGCCAGTCTCCAGACCTGAACCCAATAGAACATCTTTGGAGGGAGCTGAAAGTCCGTATTGCCCAGCGACAGCCCTGAAACCTGAAGGATCTAGAGAAGGTATGGAGGAGTGGGCCAAAATCCCTGCTGTAGTGTGTGCAAACCTGGTCAAGACCTACAGGACATGTATGATCTCTGTAATTGCAAACAAAGGTTTCTGTACCAAATATTAAGTTCTGCTTTTCTGATGTATCAAATACTTATGTCATGCAATAAAATGCAAATTAATTACTTAAAAATCATACAATGTGATTTTCTGGATTTTTGTGAGATTCCGTCTCTCACAGTTGAAGTGTACCTATGATAAGAATTACAGACCTCTACATGCTTTGTAAGTAGGAAAACCTGCAAAATCGGCAGTGTATCAAATACTTGTTCTCCCCACTGTACATATATGTACATATATATATATATATATATATATATATATATATATATATATATATATATATATATATATATATATATATGTACATATATATATATATATATATATATATATATATACATACATACATACATACATACATACACATACATATAAGCATATACATACATATATATACATACATATCCTTTAAAAATATATATATTTCCCTTTATTACTTTCCAACCCCACCTACCCTTCCCTAATTGGAGTAAACTAATGAAAAACAATGCTTAGGCCTCTACTTCATGCTTATACATACTATATACATTTTATGGACACGGTCAATAAATAAATAATATGCCATTTAGCAGACGCTTTTATCCAAAGCGACTTACAGTCATGCGTGCATACATTTTTGTGTATGGGTGGTCCCGGGGATCGAACCCACTACCCTGGCGTTACAAGCGCCGTGCTCTATCAGCTGAGCTACAGAGGACCACCACAGTCAATAATTATATTTTGTTTGTTTTTACTCCTGAACTTCCTCTGATCATTTTCATGATGTCCATCTGGTAAGCTTCTATATGCCATATCTTATAATCTGTTATTACAAGGCTTATAACATGTTATGTCATTGTCAATAGGAGGAATACCATACCTGTCTCCAGTGAGAGGTAACATCACTTTGGCTGAAGATGAGAAAACTATAAAGGAAACCCTCATGCTGGGGCTGGAAGGAAACAAAACAGTAGAATATATATATATCAGGTCAATATACAGTAGAATATATATCAGGTTAATATACAGTAGAATATATATCAGGTTAATATACAGTAGAATATATATCAGGTTAATATACAGTAGAATATATATCAGGTTAATATACAGTAGAATATATATCAGGTTAATATACAGTAGAATATATATCAGGTTAATATACAGTAGAATATATATCAGGTTAATATACAGTAGAATATATATCAGGTTAATATACAGTAGAATATATATCAGGTTAATATACAGTAGAATATATATCAGGTTAATATACAGTAGAATATATATCAGGTTAATATACAGTAGAATATATATCAGGTTAATATACAGTAGAATATATATCAGGTTAATATACAGTAGAATATATATCAGGTCAATATACAGTAGAATATAT
This sequence comes from Coregonus lavaretus, assembly GCF_964263955.1. Taxonomy (NCBI): domain Eukaryota; kingdom Metazoa; phylum Chordata; class Actinopteri; order Salmoniformes; family Salmonidae; genus Coregonus; species Coregonus lavaretus. Next base: position 5,073,026 of record NC_140001.1, read on the forward strand.
ATCAGGTTAATATACAGTAGAATATATATCAGGTTAATATACAGTAGAAAATATATCAGGTAAATATACAGTAGAATATATATCAGGTCAATATACAGTAGAATATATATCAGGTTAATATACAGTAGAATATATATCAGGTTAATATACAGTAGAAAATATATCAGGTTAATATACAGTAGAATATATATCAGGTCAATATACAGTAGAATATATATCAGGTTAATATACAGTAGAATATATATCAGGTTAATATACAGTAGAAAATATATCAGGTTAATATACAGTAGAATATATATCAGGTAAATATACAGTAGAATATATATCAGGTTAATATACAGTAGAATATATATCAGGTCAATATACAGTAGAATATATATCAGGTTAATATACAGTAGAATATATATCAGGTTAATATACAGTAGAAAATATATCAGGTTAATATACAGTAGAATATATATCAGGTTAATATACAGTAGAAAATATATCAGGTCAATATACAGTAGAATATATATCAGGTTAATATACAGTAGAATATATATCAGGTTAATATACAGTAGAAAATATATCAGGTTAATATACAGTAGAATATATATCAGGTTAATATACAGTAGAATATATATCAGGTTAATATACAGTAGAAAATATATCAGGTTAATATACAGGAGAATATATATCAGGTTAATATACAGTAGAATATATATCAGGTCAATATACAGTAGAATACATATATATCAGGTAAATATACAGTAGAAAATATATCAGGTCAATATACAGTAGAATATATATCAGGTCAATATACAGTAGAATATATATCAGGTTAATATACAGTAGAATATATATCAGGTCAATATACAGTAGAATACATATATATCAGGTAAATATACAGTAGAAAATATATCAGGTTAATATACAGTAGAATATATATCAGGTTAATATACAGTAGAAAATATATCAGGTTAATATACAGTAGAATATAAACTACCAGTCAAAAGTTTGGACACACCTACTCATTCAAGTGTTTTTCTTTATTTTTTACTATTTTCTACATTGTAGAATAATAGTGAAGACATCAAAACTATGAAATACCACATTTGGAATCATGTAGTAACCAAAAATTGTTAAACTAATCAAAATATATTTTATATTTGAGAATAGCCACCCTTTGCCTTGATGACAGCTTTGCACACTCTTGGCATTCTCTCAACCAGCTTCACCTGGAATGCTTTTCCAACAGTCTTGAAGGATATCCCACATATGCTGAGCACTTGTTGGCTGCTATTCCTTGTTTTTGTTTTTAGTCATTTAGCAGACGCTCTTATCCAGAGCGGCTTACAGTTAGTGAGTGCATACATTCTTTTTTTCATACTGGCCCCCCGTGGGAATCGAACCCACAATCCTGGCGTTGTAAACACCATGCTCTACCAACAGAGCTACATCCCTGCCGGCCATTCCCTCCCCTACCCTGGAAAATGGTGGGCCAATTGCGCGCTGCCCCATGGGTCTCCCGGTCGCGGCCGGCAACGACAGAGCCTGGATTCGAACCAGGATCTCTAGTGGCACAGCTAGCACTGCGATGCAATGCCTTTGCCCACTGCGCCACTCGCCACTCACCTCCTTCACTCTGCCGTCCGACTCATCCAAAACCACCTCACACTCCTTCTTGATAGAATAGCCCTTACACAGGCTGGAGGTGTGTTGGGTCATGTTCCTGTTGAAAAACAAATGATAGTCCAACTAAGCCCAAACCAGATGACATGGCGTATCACTGCAGAATGCTGTGGTAGCCATGCTGGTTAAGTGTGCCTTGAATTCTAAATAAATCAGAGAGTCACCAGCAAAGCACCTCCACACCATAACACCTCCTCCTCCATGCTTTATGGTGGGAACTACACATGAAGAGATCATCCGTTCACCCACACCGCGTCTCACAAAACACGGCAGTTGGAACCAAAAATCTCCAATTTGGACTCCAGACCAAAGGACACATTTCCACCGGTCTAATGTCCATTGCTCGTGTTTCTTAGCCCAAGCAGGTCTCTTCTTCTTATTGGTGTCCTTTAGTAGTGGTTTCTTTGCAGCAATTCGACCATGAAGGCCTGATTCACACAGTCCCCTCTGAACAGTTGATGTTGAGATGTGTCTGTGACTTGAACTCTGTGAAGCATTTATTTGGGCTACAATTTCTGAGGCTGGTAACTCCAATGAACTTATCCTCTGCAGCAGAGGTAACTCTGGGTCTTCCATTCCTGTGGTGGTCCTCATGAGAGCCAGTTTCATCAGAGCGCTTGATGGTTTTTGCGACTGCACTTGAAGAAACTTTCAAAGTTCTTGAAATGTTCCGTATTGACTGACCTTCATGTCTTAAAGTAATGATGGACCGTTGTTTCTCTTTGCTTATTTGAGCTGTTCTTGCAATAATATGGACTTGGTCTTTTACCAAATAGGGCTGTCTTCTGTATACCCCCCCCCCTACCTTGTCACAACACAACTGATTGGCTCAAACGCATTAAGAAGGAAAGAAATTCCACACATTAACTTTTAACAAGGCATACCTGTTAATTTAAATGCATTCCAGGTGACTACCTCATGAAGCTGGTTGAGAGAATGGCAACAGTGTGCAAAGCTGTCATCAAGGCAAAGGGTGGCTATTTGAAGATTCTCAAATATAACATATATTTTGATTTGTTTAACACTTGTTTGGTTCCTACATGATTCCATATGTGTTATTTCATAGTTTTGATGTCTTCACTATTATTCTACAATGTAAAATAAAGTAAAAATAAAGAAAAACCCTTGAATGTGTATGTGTCCAAACTTTTGACTCGTACTGTATATCAGGTCTTTACCTTTCCTTTCCCTTACATTTACATTTACATTTACATTTTAGTCATTTAGCAGACGCTCTTATCCAGAGCGACTTACAGTGCATACATATATAAAAAAAAAAAAATCATACTGGCACCCCGCGGGAATCTAACCCACAACCCGGGCGTTGCTAACGCCATGCTCTACCAACATCCCTGCCTGCCATTCCCTCCCCTACCCTGGACGACACTGGGCCAATTGTGCGCCGCCCCATGGGTCTCCCGGTCACGGCCGGCTACGACAGAGCCTGGATTCGAACCAGGATCTCTAGTGGCACAGCTAGCACTGCGATGCAAGTCAATACACAGTATAATATATATCAGGTCAATATACAGTAGAATATATATCAAGTCAATATACAGTTGAATATATATCAGGTTAATATACAGTCAAATATATATCAGGTCAATATACAGTAGAATATATATCAGGTCAATATACAGTAGAATATATATCAGGTCAATATACAGTAGAATATATATCAGGTCAATATACAGTAGAATATATATCAGGTCAATATACAGTAGAATATATATCAAGTCAATATACAGTTGAATATATATCAGGTTAATATACAGTAGAATATATATCAGGTCAATATACAGTAGAATATATATCAAGTCAATATACAGTTGAATATATATCAGGTTAATATACAGTAGAATATATATCAGGTCAATATACAGTAGAATATATATATCAGTTCAATATACAGTAGAATATATATCAAGTCAATACACAGTAGAATATATATCAGTTCAATATACAGTAGAATATATATCAAGTCAATATACAGTAGAATATATATCAGGTCAATATACAGTAGAATATATATCAAGTCAATATACAGTAGAATATATATCAAGTCAATATACAGTAGAATATATATCAGGTCAATATACAGTAGAATATATATCAAGTCAATATACAGTAGAATATATATCAGGTCAATATACAGTAGAATATATATCAGGTCAATATACAGTAGAATATATATCAGGTCAATATACAGTAGAATATATATCAGGTCAATATACAGTAGAATATATATCAGGTCAATATACAGTATTTTCATTAGTATTATTGTATACTATTCTAGACTGCACAGTAATGTAACACTCAACAATATGTGAAGGTTTGACCATTAGGATCTCATTGACTTGACAAACCCAGAATGAGTTAGACAGTTATTGAATAGACTGTGAAGTGTAAATACATTATTTCAGATACGCAGTGTGAAGAAAAGCAAACTACCAACAAACGTTACATGGTATACAAGATACCAATAAACTAGTTTGTATCACCTGATTCTAGTACAGTATGTGATTTAAGGGAGGATATGCTGTTCTCCTGAGGAGGGAGGAAGTGGTTAACAGACAGTAAACAGGTTGTCATGACAATGATTAACCCCCCCCCCACCACCACCACCACCACCACCACCACCACCTCCACACACACAGGATGTTGTGCAATATATTTTTATACCTGTCACTTTATGAGGGTGTGAATGGGTAATGGAAAGTCATATGCTTTGTTCCAGACCAAACCCACACGATCTATATCTAGCTGTTCCACCTGCCCGTTAGTTTTGCCTTGACTGATCCTAAGGTGCAAACACAGCTGTACATGGATATAAATATTTGGCAAAAAAAAACAACAACTGCCTTTATAAACTCTGAAAAATATTTAGCTGAGTAAATATGTATATACAGTATTTCCTGGACCAGTAGAGTCCTCAGAGATGCGAGCGTTCTTCAGAGCATAAGGAGAGGTGTTGCTTTCTCTCACCCACATGACACATGGCCTAGTCTCAGCTAGTCTCAGCTAGTCTCAGCTAGTCTCAGCTAGTCTCAGCTAGTCCTTGCCCACAGTCAGACCACATAGCATCTTTTAGCCACACGGACAGGTCTGGCAAGAAAACACAGCAGACGTATGGATCATGTCCTTACTAAATATGTATTTTTAGAGCCTGACTGAGTAATTTGTTTGTGGAGATTGATAATTGGATTTAGTGATAAATGAGAAATTGTGTGAGTCAAAATATTTGTACTATTTGTAACTTTAGACAGGTGATGGACTGGCTAGAATCCAATCTATTCCCCATACATACTTTACTGATCTTATATCTAAAGATGTTTGCCTAACATCTCAGGCTAGGCTGAAATTATAATTGCAATTAAATCTTTTTTTTTTTTCTTCAGTTTTCTCTTCAAACAACACTGAATAAATCAAGAGCTTGCTTGCAGTGCCAGGGAGAAAATCCAAATCTGGAGAAAAACCAGAAGAGAGATATCTCTCCAGCCTGCATGCTCCACATGGCAGAGCAGAAGTGTTCCTGGTAAACGAGCATTGTGTAGCAGATTGTCCTCGCCTCTCTGTGTTCTTTTGCCTTACTGTACATTCCCTGCCTCTCCCTGGACCATTCCGTGCAGGACCACCTGGGTTCAAAATACTATTCTGAATCATTTAAAATACTTTATCTGCACTTGATTGAGCTTGCCTGCCTTGCTTAATGGACCAATTGAATAATCGCAATACTGTAAACCCCGCCCGTCTGGCCCTTTTGGAAGGCGAGAACAAAAACGCTCAAAGTATTTGAAAGATATCAAATAGTACTTGAACCCAGGTCTTCTGGCCCCCTTTCTGTGGAAGGAAGGGGAGATAGATATCTATGTGTGGATCTGGACCACCCTGGTACAAATGGCCATTCTCACAGCCCATAAGACTGATCCTCGCTGCCTCCCACTCCCACCTGGCCTGCTTGCTATGTTCTTCAACAAACCATTTCTTCATTTCAGTTTGGCTGGGTCGATACCGTCTGGACTGGCACATAGCATTGAGTCAACCAACGTTGTTACGCAAGCTAAAAGATTCAGCCTGCAATTTAATTTTATTGGTCCTTTTTCTCCTCTTGTTTAACACAGGTTGGACATGAGGACTGTTTACTACGGTAGTCGGTACAGTATGCAGAGTTAGGCTATATTGGTTAATGGACTGGGAAGAATTTGATTAGTCGTTTAGCTAGACAGAAGTTGGTCAGAAGAACGTTTAAAAACAGGTACAAGATAGATAGAAACTCAGATGTGATATAAAGCTGGGCATAGACAAAAGTGGCATTTGTTGATTTGTTGAAATCTCCAAGGGCCTCAGAATCCATTTTAACAAACATATCCAGTCCTCCCTTTACTTACCCAACGCTCATCGGGGAGCATAAGCAATCAACAAGTCTTCTCCATTACACTCAGTCCTTGTCCCTTCGCCAGACCACAAGTAATTTGTAAAGCATCCAAAATGCTTACCTCACAAATCGGTCTGTCAGATTCTTCACAAAGGCATAAATCTCACCCCAGTCGTTAGAAACACTTCCCGACCTGCAACAGAGAAAACACAGTTGACTTGCAGAGTTCTGTTCCATTGGACGAGCCCACAACAATAAAGGCATTTTAATAATCATGAAGACTGCCTTGATCCTCCTGTTGTTTTTGCTGACCAATAACCCCTTCACCAAAGAGCACCTTAACCTACAATTGTGATGATTTACATCCATAGAGCTGCTACAGTTAGACTTGCTGACTAGGCCTGCAGAGTGCTGTTAATTGAGCACAGCACGAATAAGCTGAATTTGTTCAGACCAATGCTTTCAGATACAGTAGATGAAAGACAACCACATTGTCTTTGAAACTAAATTAAACTTGAGTCACACAATTCCTTAGGAGAATGTTTGAACTTGATCACCTCCTGCAAGAACTGGATGTCTCTACAGATGGATAAAGGATTCATTATGGTGGTCATGATGAGAAGAGCAGAGAGATTAGAGACATTGGTAACATTATTTACGTTATTAAAGCGTTGTTGTGCCAAAACCACTGATAATGTGAGTGTCTACAGCTGCATCACAAGTGCTGTGGCCTGGTTTACTTCCCTGGTTTACTTCCCTGGTTTACTTCCCTGGAATACTTCCCTGGAATACTTCCCTGGTCTACTTCCCTGGTCTACTTCCCTGGTCTACTTCCCTGGAATACTTCCCTGGTCTACTTCCTGGTCTACTACCTTGGTTCACTTAATTGGTTCACTTAATTGGTTCACTTAATTGGTTTACTTCCTTGGTTTACATTCTTAGTTTACTTCCTTGGTTCTTTGGTTCACTTCCTGGTCTACTTCCTGGTCTACTTCACTGGTTTACTTTCTTGGTTTACTTCCTGGTCTACTTCCTGTTCTACTTCCTTGGTTTACGTCCTGGTCTACATCCTTGGTTTACTTCCTGGTCATTTCCTTGCTACAATGCCAATACCACCTAGTTTCATTAAATAAACTATTTTGGTTGATAACTGATATGATGACTCATAGCTTGTGTTATTATTGTTATCATTGAGATACATCATGTTCCTAAATGTGACTGCAACAGTCAAGAGGGTGATGTTGGAGTGTGCTTACCCTCTATCAGTCAAAGTGAGCAATGTGAACACAGTCAGTGTGTTAAATCTGCCCTTGATGATAACGACATCGGAGTAATTAAACTAATAATTACAATTCAATGTATGTGCAGAGAACATTAAAACATGAGAGATTCACCATTAGGGCCACCATCTTTCACACAGCTTCTCTCCTCCCCCATCTCCAAGACAAGGTCAATGTTTCTGTCTGGCAAAGAGGTGATTAACTTTGTGAATACATTACATTGGTCCTCGTTACAACACCTACACGTCAGTACTGACCTCAAGAGCTTCGGACCTCTTGGTGTAATGGCTATGGTGTTGGACTGACGGACCGTTCACTGAAACATGCAGTTGGCTTTTGTTTCTAATGTTTACTAGTAGGCCAAAGTACTGTATGCCTTCAGAGTATTCACACACTTTTTCCACATTTTGGTGTGTTACAGCCTGAATTTTAAATGGATTTTTGTGTCACTGGCCCCATAATGTCAATGTGGAATTATGTTTTTAGAAATGTTTACTAATTAATAAAAAACTGAAAAACTGAAATGTCTTGAGTCAATAAGTATTCAATCCCTTTGTTATGGCAAGCCTAAATAAGTTCAGGAGTAAAACTTTGCTTAACAAGTCACATAATAAGTTGCATGGACTCAAGAACTACAATGGAATATATTGTTCTGTGTACGTGTTATTTTGAGTAAACGGAAAGGTAGGGGTGGTGGGATGATATTCTGTTTTTATGTTAAGCTGTTTTCAAATGAAACACAATACCTTGCTCTTGTTAAAGCTTTTGAATGTATTCGTTTTTTCTTTCAATAATAGTGTTTAACATGATTTTTGAATGACTATTTCATCTCTGTACCCCACACACATCATTATCTGTAAGGTCCCTCAGTCGAGCAGTGAATTTCAAACACAGATTCAACCACAAAGACCAGGGAGGTTTTCCAAGAAGGGCACCTATTGGTAGATGGGTAAAAATAGAAAAAGCAGATATTGAATATCCCTTTGAGCATGGTGAAGTTATTAATTACACTTTGGATGGTGTATCAATACACACAGTCAATAATAATATAATATAATAATATGCCATTTAGCAGACGCTTTTATCCAAAGCGACTTACAGTCATGCGTGCATACATTTTTACGTATGGGTGGTCCCGGGGATCGAACCCACTACCCTGGCGTTACAAGCGCCATGCTCTACCAATTGAGCTACAGAGGACCACAATACAAAGATACAGGCTTCCTTCCTAACTCAGTTGCCGGAGAGGAAGGAAACCGCTCAGGGATTTCACCATGAGGCCAATGGTGACTTTAAAACAGTTACAGAGTTTAATGGCTGTGATGGGAGAAAACTGAGGATGGATCAACAACATTATAGTTACTCCACAATACTAACCTAATTGACAGAGTGAAAAGAAGAAAGCCTGTACAGAATAAAAAGATCCTGTTTGCAACAAGGCACTAAATTAAAACAGCAAAAAATGTGGCAAAGAAATTAACTTTATGTCCTGAATACAAAGCGTTATGTTTGGGGCAAATCCAACACTTCATATTTTCAAGCATGGTGGCGGCCAATGTTCCCTCTTAGCTGTGTGCAGTAGCCCCAAGACTGCCGGCAGAGCGCAGATGAAATATCAGCCCACGGAGCACGAGATTGAACTTCACTCAACTCTCTAGAGTTTCCCCTGTTAGTTAACGCTATCAACGTTTCCCTTTACTGTGGCAATTGTGATCGAATCAACGCAATATTATCCACTTCCAATGCAACATACCGAAACAAAACGAACTGTGCAAGAGATTTTGTTGTAGGCACAATGCATCAGAGTAGGATTCTATTGTGCATGACTCAGCCCATACTCTACACAGACCTGGTTTGAATAAGCTATGTAGCCAATAGGCAGAGGGTAGCATAATTTGTCTGATTCTCTTTAATAATGGTTTGGGAATAATAAAGCTTTTTATTTTGTAAAGTAGTTTCTTGCATCAAACAACACAACAACATTTTCAGTCACCTCCTTGTCTGAAGGACAAGTTGATAAACAGGTTAATGTCAAGCCCTGCATGTTTTTTTTCTTTCAAAAGTCTCACGGAATGTAGGCCTACATTGAACACCACACATTGGCTGCTACTGTAGACTGAATGATAGACCAGCTATTTCCATGTTAAAATGTTATGGGATGCATTTTCTCCATTGTTTTGGTAGGCTACTCTGGTAGGCCTACATTATGATCAAATTGCCATAGTAGCCTACTTGGCCACTGTTAAAACTGTAACTTAAAGGGGGTACAGCCTGTGTTCACAGTAAATGCACGCTGGAAGTTGCACAGAATTTTCACAACGTTCAAGTTTGCTCAGCAGACCTGAAATTTGCTCAGTGCCTGATTTTTTTAATTTTAATATTTTTCCTGAAAAATTATAGGGAACATTGGTGATGGCTGCATCATGCTATGGGTATGCTTGTCATCAGCAAGGACTAGGGAGTTTTTTAGGATGAAAAGAAACGGAATAGAGCTAAGCACAGGCAAATTCCTAGAGGAAAACTTGGTTCAGTCTGCTTTCCAACAGACACTGGGACACAAATCCACCTTTCAGCATGACAACCTAAAATGCAAGGCCAAATTTACACTGGAGCTACTTACCAAGACGACATTGAATGTTCCTGAGTGGCCTAGTTACAGTTTTCACTTAAATCGGCTTGAAAATCTAAGACAAAACTTGAAAATGGCTAGCAATGATCAACAACCAACTTGACAGAGCTTGAAGATTTAAAAAAAAATACTAATGTGCAGATATTGTACAATCCAGGTGTGCAAAGCTCATAGAGACTTACCCAGAAAGAGTCTCAGCTGTAATCGAAGGTCAAAGGTGACTCTACCCTATTGACCCAGGGGTGTGAACAGTTACACTACCGTTCAAAAGTTTGGGGTCACTTAGAAATGTCCTTGTTTTCCATGAAAACATACAAGAAATTAGTTTGAATAGGAAATATAGCAAAATGCATAGGAAATGTAGTCACTGACAAGGTTAGAAATAATGATTTTTTTTATTGAAATAATAATTGTGTCCTTCAAAATTTAGCTTTCGTCAAAGAATCCTCCATTTTCCAGCAATTACAGCCTTGCAGACCTTTGGCATTCTAGTTGTCAGTTTGTCGAGGTAATCTGAAGAGATTTCACCCCATGCTTCCTGAAGCACCTCCCAAAAGTTGGATTGGCTTGATGGGCACTTCTTACGTACCATACGGTCAAGCTGCTCCCACAACAGCTCAATAGGGTTGAGATCCGGTGACTGTGCTGGCCACTCCATTATAGACAGAAGCTGACTGCTTCTTCCCTAAATAGTTATTGCATAGTTTGGAGCTGTGCTTTGGGTCATTGTCCTGTTGTAGGAGGAAATTGGCTCCAATCAAGTGCTGTCCACAGGGTATGGCATGGCGTTGCAAAATGGAGTGATAGCCTTCCTTCTTCAAGATCCCTTTTACCCTGTACAAATCTCCTACTTTACCACCACCAAAGCACCCCCAGACCATCACATTGCCTCCACCATACTTGACAGATGGCATCAAGCACTCCTCCAGCATCTTTTCATTTGTTCTGCTTCTCACAAATGTTCTTCGATTCGTCTGTCCATAACACTTTTTTCCAATCGTCCTCTGTCCAGTGTCTGTATTATTTTGCCCATCTTAATCTTTTCTTTTTATTGGCCAGTCTGAGATATGGCTTTTTCTTTGCAACTCTGCCTAGAAGGTCAGCATCCCGGAGTCGCCTCTTCACTGTTGACGTTGAGACTGGTGTTTTGCGGGTACTATTTAATGAAGCTGCCAGTTGAGGACCTGTGAGGCGTCTGTTTCTCAATATAGACACTCTAATGTGTTTGTCCTCTTGCTCAGTTGTGCACTAGGGCCTCCCACTCCTCTTTCTATTCTGGTTAGAGACAGTTTGCGCTGTTCTGTGAAGGGAGTAGTACACAGCGTTGTACGAGATCTTCAGTTTCTTGGCAATTTCTCGCATGGAATAGCCTTCATTTCTCAGAACAAGAATAGACTGACGAGTTTCAAAAGAAAGTTATTTGTTTCGGGCCATTTTGAGCCTGTAATCAAACCCACAATTGCTGATGCTCCAGATACTCAACTAGTCTCAAGAAGGCCAGTTATATTGCTTCTTTAATCAGCACAACAGTTTTCAGCTGTGCTAAAATAATTGCAAAAGGGTTTTCTAATGATCAATTAGCCTTTTTAAATGATAAACTTGGATTAGCAAACACAACGTGCCATTGGAACACAGGACTGATGGTTGCTGATAATGGGCCTCTGTACGCCTATGTAGATATTCCATTAAAAATCAGCCGTTTCCAGCTACAATAACCATTTACAACATTAACAATGTCTACACTGTATTTCTGATCAATTTGATGTTATTTTAATGGACAAAAAAATTGCTTTTCTTTCGATAACAAGGACATTTCTAACTTTTGAACGGTAGTGTATGTAAATGAGATATTTCTGTAATTCATTTTCAATAAAACTTGCAAAAATGTCTAAAAACATGTTTTCACTTTGCCATTATTGGGTATCGTGTGTAGACGGGTGAGAAAAAACAACTTAATAAATGTTGAATTCAGGCTGTAACAACAAAACGTGGAATAAGTGAAAGGGTATGAACACTTTCCTCTGGTCCTCTGTAGCTCAGTTGGTAGAGCATGGCGCTTGTAATGCCAGGGTAGTGGGTTCGATCCCCGGGACCACCCATACGTAAAAATGTATGCGCACATGACTGTAAGTCGCTTTGGATAAAAGCGTCCGCTAAATGGCATATTATTACTTTCTGAAAGCACAGTATTTGGGCCCCATGCAGCTCTCAAAAAGCCCTTTTAGTTTATCAATGGTATCAGCAGTAATCTCTGCATCATCCTGTCATTATATATTTGGAAACAGGGTGGAGCAGTAGACTAGAGGGGTTTGAAACTGGAGGGAGGTGCAGAGCTGCAACGGGCAATGTTTATTTCCTGGTCTAGAAGTTGATAGAGAAGAATAATTAAGTCAAAACTTAAAACGTTTGTTGTATCAAGTCAGTTCGCTTCCTGAGACAGTATGGGTATGCATCACCGAACCTCCTCTTCCTCTAAACTTTTGCAGAACTGGAAAGAGTTCTCCATGTGTTACAAAGGATCAGGGTTGCAGTGAGGGCTGGGTTTAAGACCACACAAAAGCTTTGTCTAAGTAGCGTCATGTTATCTTTACAATGTATCATGGTTAGGCAGATCTAAACAGTGCTTCCAATAGGCATACAGTCTATATGGCTGCCATATTGTTTCATAGGCATAGACCTATGGCAGGGGTCACCAATTACATTCAGCCTTTTGGACGATTTTTTTTTTTCTTGAGCGGATGGTCAGGGGGGGCAGGAACATAGTTATGAATGATTTGTACACTGCAAATGTACCGCAAGAATCCCAAACAGATGTAGAATTTTAGATAAACTGAATAATTTCAAACCTCGATTACATTGGGATACAATCATATGGCTCTTTATATGAGTGGGCTCGTTTCCTGGTGATTTTAAAGTCGTTTGTATCCAATAACGAAAATGACAACAACATATATATATATATATATTTTTTTTTTTCAGATAACTTTTGGGGGCAAAATATTTATTGGACTGTTCGGCAGGTTAATGTATTTAGGCCGGCATTCTAGGCCGGGAACTAACCAATTTAACCTTTCAGCTGCTGTACGGGACCAAGCATGATTGATTTGAACCATATGAATAATCAATGTGACTGTGTACATTTCTAGGCTTAATGTGACATTGCTTCATTGTTGTTACATCGTAGCTACATTGACACTGTTGTTGTTACATTGTCACATCGCAGCAACATTTTTATTGTTTCCATCCCTGAACATAACAGGGTAACACATTCCAAGTTACAACAAATGTCACTTACCTATCTAGAACAAAGTACAAGTCGTAAGCTCCGTGACAAGATGCTTCTTCTGCGTGACAAGACCATGCAAACAAACTCAGCAGAACTATTCCAGCTGTTGCTGCTGTCGAAGTCCAGTGGAACTTAGCGCGAAGAAGCGTTTTCTCCTTCATTGTCAAGTTCAACGGTGTCATTGGCAAACTTATCAAGCGAAATGACACTTATTATTCTAGCACATAAACAGAAGAGAGTATGCTAAAAGCGAGCCGCACTGCCCGGTTGAGGAGAAACGTGTCAAAACTTCTACAGCACAATAAAGTAGCCTTCCTGCGTTGATGTCACCGACAGTATTTATTGTTGTCCTCTGACGATGTACTACTCTAAACCGAAGTCCTTTTCCTGTTGAGTCAATACAATATCCCATTTCATAAAACTTCCCCGTAGGCTACACAAAGCACACTCCCACTAAAGCTAACCTTATTCCAAGCGCGCATGCGCTTGTTGAAACCAGACGCGGTCAAGTTTAGTGGGTCTACTATATTCACAAATATATTTGTTAGTGGTGATTATACTGTATAATTATGTGTGGCCAGGTTCCGGGTCCAGGATTAAGCGACATAAGCGGTCACTTTGGGCCCCAGGCCGCTAGGGAACAGTCTGGGTCTCAACTTACTGTTGAGAGTTAGAGTAATAGAATACACAATCAGCAGTTTTTCTCTTGTTATGTCAGTCACCTGACAGTCACTCAATTAGCCATGTCAGCTAACAATTTTTAGTTTGGTCAATTAGTCTAGCTAAAGTTGTACTAATCATGGCCGAATACCGACCAGGCACGAAGGGCACGTGCCCAGGGGCCTTGACATGCAGTGAGCCCCCATTGATTTTGTTAGTCACTCTCACTCTCACATGGCATAAGTCATGGCAAAATGTGAGAAAAAAAAAAACTATATTTTTCTATTTTCTTTCTGTCTGCATTGGTGGGAAAGGGCCCATAAGTAAGCATTTCACTGATAGTCCACACCTGTTATTTACGTAGCACGTGACAAATAAAATCAGACTTGATTCAACCCCACGGCAAAATGGGTAGAATTTCAGGAAATGTGCTGTAAAACAGATTTGTTTTGTATCTCTGCCCCACGGCAAAATTACTAGAATTGCAGGAAATTCATTCAAAAATGTAAATATTCCTCTGCACTGTCAAGAGGGGGGAGCCACTAAAATGGTTTGCCTGCGAGTTGGGGTGGGGGGGGGGGGGGGGGGGGGGGTGGCAACCAAATCTCGCTTTAGGGCCCACAAAAGACTAGAGCCAGCCATGTATATGGCCTAAGTTAAAGAACATTCTTTATTTCCTGTTTGAAGAAGTGTACTTACTGTGATCAAGATGTGGTTGTCCCTGATTGCACTTACTTTGCTCACAGCTGCTTGTTTGAAGAAGTGTACTTACTGTGATCAAGATGTGGTTGTCCCACCGGCTATCCTAAGTTGAATGCACCAATTTGTAAGTCGCTCTGGATAAGAGCGTCTGCTAAATGACTTAAATGTTAAATGTTAAAGGTCATTTTTTGGGGGTGGAGGAGGGAGGAGAGACTGAGGAAATATGAAAATATTCTGATGCTCTATGAATGCAACAACATCATAACGAAAACCCATATCCTGCCGCAACAGCCATCACAACAGCCATCACAACAGCCATCACAACAGCCATCACAACGGCCATCACAACAGCCATCACAACAGCCATCACAACAGCCATCACAACAGCCATCACAACAGCCATCACAACAGCCATCACAACAGCCATCACAACAGCCATCACAACTGTCACCAGTCACCACACCCCAAAAGGTGTGATGAAAATGTGTATTTTGAATTAAATAAAAAACACATTTATAATAGTATTTTATAGTTGATATAATTAATTATTTTATTTAAGGAAGACACCCGATGGATTGTTTTTTACGGTTGGCTCTACAGTCCTAATGGGATGTTGGGGTGACTACTATAGACTCAGGCTTAGTAATTCAGCATACGAATAGAAGTATTGATCTGATTCCAAATCCAACTGGATATTTCCTTTAGACTGAGACAGATGACAATAAATGTGTTTTTTTTGCAGAAGGAAATGGAGACAAAAAGAGCAGGAAGACAGTGCAGATGTTTAGCTGTGCGATATGGCCATACAGTGGGGAGAACAAGTATTTGATACACTGCCGATTTTGCAGATTTTCCTACTTACAAAGCATGTAGAGGTCTGTAATGGTTATCATAGGTACACTTCAACTGTGAGAGACGGAATCTAAAACAAAAATCCAGAAAATCACATTGTTTGATTTTTAAGTAATTAATTTGCATTTTATTGCATGACATAAGTATTTGATACATCAGAAAAGCAGAATGTAATATTTGGTACAGAAACCTTTGTTTGCAATTACAGATCATACGTTTCCTGTAGGTCTTGACCAGGTTTGCACACACTGCAGCAGGGATTTTGGCCCACTCCTCCATACAGACCTTCTCCAGATCCTTCAGGTTTCGGGGCGGTCGCTGGGCAATACGGACTTTCAGCTCCCTCCAAAGATTTTCTATTGGGTTCAGGTCTGGAGACTGGCTAGGCCACTCCAGGATCTTGAGATGCTTCTTACGGAGCCACTCCTTAGTTGCCCTGGCTGTGTGTTTCGGGTCGTTGTCATGCTGGAAGACCCAGCCACGACCCATCTTCAATGCTCTTACTGAGGGAAGGAGGTTGTTGGCCAATATCTCGCGATACATGGCCCCATCCATCCTCCCCTCAATACGGTGCAGTGGTCCTGTCCCCTTTGCAGAAAAGCATCCCCAAAGAATGATGTTTCCACCTCCATGCTTCACGGTTGGGATGGTGTTCTTGGGGTTGTACTCATCCTTCTTCTTCCTCCAAACATGGCGAGTGGAGTTTAGACCAAAAAGCTCTATTTTTGTCTCATCAGACTACATGACCTTCTCCCATTCCTCCTCTGGATCATCCAGATGGTCATTGGCAAACTTCAGACGGGCCTGGACATGCGCTGGCTTGAGCAGGGGGACCTTGCGTGTGCTGCAGGATTTTAATCCATGACGGCGTAGTGTTTTACTAATGGTTTTCTTTGAGACTGTGGTCCCAGCTCTCTTCAGGTCATTGACCAGGTCCTGCCGTGTAGTTCAGGGCTGATCCCTCACCTTCCTCATGATCATTGATGCCCCATGAGGTGAGATCTTGCATGGAGCCCCAGAACGAGGGTGATTGACCGTCATCTTGAACTTCTTCCATTTTCTAATAATTGCGCCAACAGTTGTTGCCTTCTCACCAAGCTGCTTTCCTATTGTCCTGTAGCCCATCCCAGCCTTGTGCAGGTCTACAATTTTATCCCTGATGTCCTTACACAGCTCTCTGGTCTTGGCCATTGTGGAGAGGTTGGAGTCTGTTTGATTGAGTGTGTGGACAGGTGTCTTTTATACAGGTAACGAGTTCAAACAGGTGCAGTTAATACAGGTAATGAGTGGAGAACAGGAGGGCTTCTTAAAGAAAAACTAACAGGTCTGTGAGAGCCGGAATTCTTACTGGTTGGTAGGTGATCAAATACTTATGTCATGCAATAAAATGCAAATTAATTACTTAAAAATCATACAATGCGATTTTCTGGATTTTTGTTTTTAGATTCCGTCTCTCACAGTTGAAGTGTACATATGAAAAAAATTACAGACCTCTACATGCTTTGTAAGTAGGAAAACCTGCAAAATGGGCAGTGTATCAAATACTTGTTCTCCCCACTGTACGTGTGAAATACAGAGGTCCAATGCAAGTTACTATCTCGTTGGGCCTCAACAGTTTGATAATTAGCCTAGTAGCATAGCCTAGCCTAGTAGCATAGCCTAGTAGCATAGCCTAGCCTAGTAGCATAGCCTAGCAGCATAGCCTAGCCTAGTAGCATAGCCTAGTAGCATAGCCTAGCCTAGTAGCATAGCCTAGTAGCATAGCCTAGCCTAGTAGCATAGCCTAGTAGCATAGCCTAGCCTAGTAGCATAGCCTAGTAGCATAGCCTAGTAGCATAGCCTAGTAGCATAGCCTAGCCTAGTAGCATAGCCTAGTAGCATAGCCTAGCCTAGTAGCATAGCCTAGTAGCATAGCCTAGCCTAGTAGCATAGCCTAGCCTAGTAGCATAGCCTAGTAGCATAGCCTAGCCTAGTAGCATAGCCTAGTAGCATAGCCTAGCCTAGTAGCATAGCCTAGTAGCATAGCCTAGCCTAGTAGCATAGCCTAGTAGCATAGCCTAGCCTAGTAGCATAGCCTAGTAGCATAGCCTAGCCTAGTAGCATAGCCTAGTAGCATAGCCTAGTAGCATAGCCTAGCCTAGTAGCATAGCCTAGTAGCATAGCCTAGTAGCATAGCCTAGCCTAGTAGCATAGCCTAGCCTGGGAAATAGACCTAGCTGTTGCGGTAGCACTATTTTGAAAACAATTAATGCTTAACAGAAATAAAATCATTACTTTTAAATCAATCCAAACTGCATCTGGGCTAGAATCAGTCTACAGGCAGTGTAACGCATCACAGACATCCTGATGCTCTCACTACAGAACAGATACTACAGCCCATATGGACTATACAGCGATAACTGGCCGCATGCCACTATGGCCGCCCAGAGTGGTAGCATATTGCAGCACGTTCAGTTGGGCCTCAATAATTGAGCATAGCAGGTTTGTATGAAGGTCTGCTGTAGCTCAGTTTGGTAGAGCATGGCGCTTGCAACGCCAGGGTTGTGGATTTGTTTCCCACGGGGGGGCCAGTATGAAAAATGTATGCACTCACTAACTGTAAGTCGCTCTGGATAAGAGCGTCTGCTAAAATGACTAAAATGTCAAAAAAAAATGTCTGGTTATTAAATGGGGTAAATAGTTTAATCCATTCTCTGTTTCATTAATTTATTCACAGGCAAAACATCATACGTCATCAAGTTTAAAATCAATACAATCGGCTATGCTAGTTGAGATTCATAGGTTAATTTAAATATAACGATGTTAGCTAGTCAGCTAGCTTGCTAAATAGAGATTTTCGTTTGTCGGTATACATAATCTTTTGTCTCTACATTAACTAACATATTCCTCTTAACTGTAAATGTTTTGCATGATTCTTTTTGAAGTTATAATTACCTACATTTGCTTCCATCCTAGCATTTTTTGTCAGCCATCTTTGCTGAAGCAACTCTCCGGCCTTTGGTTGCAGAGCTTCATGGGAGTTTTGGGAACCACTCAATTGGATTGGTCATCGCCCCACATTCGCCGCTGGTGATTTGCATAATCCTGAACTTTTTCTCAACTTCCCAAGCCACATTCGCATTGCCCAACGGTCCCCGCCCACTCCGCTTTTCATCACTTTCCTCTGTGACAGGAGAGGCTATACGGACAAAATTGATGACGTATATTGCGCAGCTAAGAGTTGAGTGTGGCGACGAATGGATTCGGTTCTGTCAGTCAAGGTGATGATGAGCCCTTCCCAGCTAGCTAGTTTATGCTAGTCAGCAACAACCGCAGCATGGCGCTAGTTAAAACTTGTAAAAGAAAGTGATGTTTATTTCAATGGGCGAGGGAGAATTAACTTGTAGTATTGGTCACCATCTGGATGTCACCGTGACATGCCAATTAGCTAACTAAGGACAAGCCGGTTCGAATGACCAGTGCAACGGTGTTGTCACTGCACCAGCCAATTTGTTCCAGCCCAACTTGATTTTATTTTGAGTGAGATAGCAGCCTACACGAGAAATAACAACGTAATATTGGTAGTAACCATCTGGATGT
This sequence comes from Coregonus lavaretus, assembly GCF_964263955.1. Taxonomy (NCBI): domain Eukaryota; kingdom Metazoa; phylum Chordata; class Actinopteri; order Salmoniformes; family Salmonidae; genus Coregonus; species Coregonus lavaretus. The sequence goes on from NC_140001.1 coordinate 5,092,060, forward strand.
CATGTGATACAGTCTACTGCTCAATGGGGAGAGTTTGCGCTACAAAGCCGGCAACACAACAACACCGAGACACGGTGTCCTTCGCTCCTGCTTGCCGACTGCTGCCCTGCAATAAGGAGAAGGAAGTAGCTAGTTGGTGTAGCCAACATCAGGCCAAGAAGACGGCTAACGCACATTTATTGTAGTGATTTACACCGAAAATGTACAACTACGGTATTAACGTTTACGATTTCTTTCTTTTTTTTAAGAACATTTACTCCGATAAAAACGGAATGATTCTAAACGCTCTCTCAACTTTTCGAATTCTCGCTGAGGTTTCTAGCCACAGAGTATAAACTAGCTAGCTGGGAAGGGCTCATCAGGATGACTGACTGAACTGACTGAACCCAATCCGTTCCTCTTCAATCGACTCTCGCTGCACATCACACGTCATCAATTTGGGCACCAGGCGTGTCCGTGTGGCCTCTCCCCTCTGTGACCCAAAGCTGGAGAGTTGCTTATGCAAAGATGGCTGACAAAAATACTAGGATGAAGCAAATGTAAGTAATTATAACTTAGTAACGGTTACTGTAGTTGTAAGTGCTCTTTGAAACCAGGAAATGACAGTAAAAACACGACTTGTTAAACATTCAACCGTGCCAGCCCACTCTTAATGTCTATTCAGTTCGACTTGCCGTTCGTTCGGCCAATAACTGTGCATAAAGATAACAAATGGTTCCCAGTAGTCAAAACAGTTTGCGCATACATTCTGACAACATTTTTTGAAGTTGTTGTTGGTTTTCGTGTTTGACGTTCAGCAGGGGGTTTTCCTGCCAAAGTTCGGTAGCCAAAGTCTACGCCCCTTCATCGGTGATTGGTCAAGAATAGATATTCTTAAATTAAGTGTTTGTTGTCATTCAACGACAGACGGCTAGTTTCCATGCACATTTTTTCACTTGAGAAATACTGTACCAAACATTTTATTTCGATGTAAAATTGCGCAACTAAGACCTCCTATGCAAAAACGTTGTCACGCTCCTGCTCCCTCCCTCCGGCACTCGACGACGCCGGACTACAAACCACTGAACCTGGAAACCCACCTTACGCACACCACACCTGGCAACCAACATTGCGCACACCTGGCAACCATCATTGTGCACACCTGCTCCCCATCGTTAAGCACACCCAGACTTCATCACCACCCTGATTACTCTCCCTTCATATAGCCCTCAGTAGCCTCAGTCATCAGTCAGAATTAGTTTTGGTTACGTTCAGTACACTTCTCCTGTTTTGTATTTTGTTCATGTTTATTATTATTAAACTCACCTTCTGCACCTGCTTCCTGACTCCCTGCGTATACGTTACGAATGTCAAAAAATGTCTTGACTTACCTTAGATTGATTCTGACTATTTTGAGGAAGTGTTACTGTATGCTGTTACATCATCTCAAGAGGGACAAACAGTAATATTGCTGCTTTTTTTCTAGTTTTTCAAGCGAATGTCTTTTTAAGGGAGTATGCGAGGCACAAAGGTTCGCTTCGCTATTCCCAAGTTCTGCTAGGAGCAAACCAAAAATAGTATGCGGACACCTTTACAGAACTCATACTTACAGAACTCAAACTGCCGCCACTCCCTCTGCAAAACCATTGCCTCATCAAGCAGGGGTGCACCTAACAAACAAACTGGTTGTAATCTCCATTTCCAGCTAAGGCTATACAAACATCTAGAAGCAGACTAATAATCATCATACAATATTCACAGGCCTATCCTAAAACAAACCAGCACATTCTCAATAGCAGACATGTCAACAAACAACATAATAAATCGACAAAATGACAGAACCCGCGTGGTTCTAGAATCTTCAGCACACATCCGCTGCCGGCCTCGTAATGGAGCGGAAAAGCGCCAACGAACCCCGCAAACAAAGTAAGAACTCAAAATGAACAGAAAATAACTTCACTAGAATTACACAGATACATTGAGGGAAAACATTTATTTGATCCCCTGCTGATTTTGTACGTTAGCCCACTGACAAAGACATGATCAGTCTATAATTTTAATGTTAGGTTTATTTGAACAGTGAGAGACAGAATAACAACAAAAATATCCAGAAAAACGCATGACAAAAATGTTATAAATTGATTTGCATTTTAATGAGGGAAATAAGTATTTGACCCCTCTGCAAAACATGACTTAGTACTTGGTGGCAAAACCCTTGTTGGCAATCACAGAGGTCAGACGTGTCTTGTAGTTGGCCACCAGGTTTGCACACATCTCAGGAGGGATATTGTTCCACTCCTCTTTGCAGATCTTCTCCAAGTCATTAAGGTTTCGAGGCTGATGTTGGGCAATTCAAACCTTCAGCTCCCTCCACAGATTTTCTATGGGATTAAGGTCTGGAGACTGGCTAGGCCACTCCAGGACCTTAATGTGCTTCTTCTTGAGCCACTCCTTTGTTGCCTTGGCCGTGTGTTTTGGGTCATTGTCGTGCTGGAATACCCATCCACGACCAATTTTCAATGTCCTGGCTGAGGGAAGGAGGTTCTCACCCAAGATTTGATGGTACATGGCCCCATCCATCGTCCCTTTGATGCGGTGAAGTTGTCCTGTCCCCTTAGCAGAAAAACACCCCCAAAGCATAATGTTTCCACCTCCATGTTCGGTGGGGATGGTGTTCTTGGGGTCATAGGCAGCATTCCTCCTCCTCCAAACACGGCGAGTTGAGTTGCTGCCAAAGAGCTCGATTTTGGTCTCATCTGACCACAACAATTCCACCCAGTTCTCCTCTGAATCATTCAGATGTTCATTGGCAAACTTCAGACGGCCCTGTATATGTGCTTTCTTGAGCAGGGGGACCTTGCGGGCGCTGCAGGATTTCAGTCCTTCACGGCGTAGTGTGTTACCAATTGTTTTCTTGGTGACTATGGTCCCAGCTGCCTTGAGATCATTGACAAGATCCTCCTATGTAGTTCTGGGCTGATTCCTCACCGTTCTCATGATCATTGCAACTCCATGAGGTGAGATCTTGTATGGAGCCCCAGGCTGAGGGAGATTGACAGTTCTTTTGTGTTTTGTCCATTTGCGAATAATCACACCAACTGTTGTCACCTTCTCACCAAGCTGCTTGGCGATGGTCTTGTAGCCCATTCCAGCCTTGTGTAGGTCTACAATATTGTCCCTGACATCCTTGGAGAGCTCTTTGGTCTTGGCCATAGTGGAGAGTTTGGAATCTGATTGATTGATTGCTTCTGTGGACTGGTGTCTTTTATAAAGGTAACAAGCTGAGATTAGGAGCACTCCCTTTAAGAGTGTGCTCCTAATCTCAGCTTGTTACCTGTATAAAAGACACCTGGGAGCCAGAAATCTTTCTGATTGAGAGGGGGTCAAATACTTATTTCCCTCATTAAAATGCAAATCAATTTATAACATTTTTGACATGCGTTTTTCTGGATTTTTGTTGTTGTTATTCTGTCTCTCACTGTTCAAATAAACCTACCATTAAAATTATAGACTGATCATTTCTTTGTCAGTGGGCAAACGTACAAAATCAGCAGGGGATCAAATAATTTTTTTCCCTCACTGTAACTGGGCATTTGCTAACAAGTACTTCAGTCATACACCTGTTTAAAACCAGTAACAAGTTTTGCTTGCTGTGACACGTTCTACCTAGTGCAGCCGAACACACATACTGGATAAGAGTGTCAGCTACATATCAAATGTACATAAAGACACAAGGTAGAGTGATACTCGTAGGCTCCTCAATATTGCAGGGCCGTGCACAGACCTTTGGAATGGGGCAGGTGCTCAAAGAGGGAAAAAAACGCAACATTTTATTTTACCATTTTTGTTTCTGCAAAAACACTCATCCAACTGTAAGCAAGCTACCTAGACTATTGCTCACAGAGAGGGCAAATAGGGGCGGGCTTTCAGACGATCATAGCAGATATAGATGACGTAAACCAGCTAAGTAGTTAGCTACTAAGGTCTATTGATTTTGCTGATGTTTGCAAATGGTGTAATAGATGAACTTTACTCTGCTTTGCTGAAGCATTTGGAAAAGCATTGCTACATAGGTTTCTTGGAATAGAGGACATTTGGAGATATGTGAAAGCCGGGGATTGGTTTATTAAAATCACGCCATATTATGTTACATAGGATATAAATACCAGGTTCTGAACAAAGGGAGGGAGAGAGACAACATATTGGATCAACAGATTGGCCGTTTCTCTCCAGATATAACTGCAGATATCTGTAAATTAATACTGTGAACTTTGATACAATACATCTTTATAATCAAAGAACAGTGTAAGCGGACTTCTTATCATCACAGCATAATTAGCAACGTTGACTTGGACACCACATTACTGTAGCTAGCTAGCTGTTAGCTAGCTGTTAGCTATGCGGTTGTAACAATGTTACTACTGTTTACATGTGATTGGAGATTGTTCTGTTAGCTATGCGGTTGTAACAATGTTACTACTGTTTACCTGTGATTGGAGATTGTTCTGCTGCTAACATCAGCGTTGTAGACCTACTGAAAACAGTCTAATGAACCCGTCCCTGTCCCTGACCTGTCCCTGACCGAGAGACAACATACAACTGAAAAAGTAGCCAGTGTTTCACTACAAATACTACTGCTAGGCGCCGGTAGCTTCTGCTGGTCCAGCAGCAGGACGAGTGCAGTGCATGAGGAGCGGGAGAAGGGGAATTTAACAAGATTCAAAAATGAGAAATGATCTAGTTTGATGGGACATTCTTAACAGAACAGGAGAGAAAAGAGACTAAAAGTTAAATAAAAATGTATTAATAAAAAAAATGCTACCAATCTGAAAGGGCACTTTCCTCATAGGAGGGCAAAAGGAAAAGGTGCTCAGGAATCCCTGGAGTCCTATCTATACATAAATAAGATATGATGTCATTACTTGGCATTTCCATGACAACGAGGTGAATTCCATGCCTTCAGGTGTGTCTTCCATCCACTCACCTAGCCTGATCCCAGATGTGATTGTGCTGTCTTATGACAATGACCATCAATTGGCAAGGAAGCAGAAACAGCTCTGGGACCAGGCTACTGCTCAGCTATGCTCCTATTTGAATCAAGGCCAATCCCACATACTGTCGTTTTGGATGAGACACCAATTAATGTAAGCAGATTAAGAACCACAAACATTTGTGATTTTCCCATGTTTCCCATTGTTTTGAAGGGCTCGTAAGTAAGCATTTCACTCTTAGTCTACGCCTGTTGTTTACGAATAAACATTTGATTCAATGATTTGATGTCAGTACTGGTAGTGGAGTGTCATGAGTCTGCCAATCAAGGCACTATGAGTCTGGCAATTGTGCGGAAAAGCACAAAGCTCCGTTACATTTCTGAGAATTAGACTGAAATGAAAGGAAAGAACAATCTAGTATTTACTAGAACAGCTCACCACAGACCACAACGGTTAAGTCCTCAACGGAGTATTATGTACATTTCCTTGTTTAATATTTTTTTATTTAACCTTTATTTAACTAGGCAAGTCAGTTAAGAACAAATTCTTTGTCACGACTTCCGCCGAGGCTGCCTCCCCTCCTTGTTCGGGCAGGTTTCGGCGTTCGTCGTCACCGGCTTATTAGCTACTGCCGATCCATTTATCATCACTCCACTTGTCTTGTCTAATTAATCACACACACCTGGTCCTTATCCCCAATTAGTCATTGTATAAGTGTTCCCTCTGCTTCCTTGTCTGTGTGGGTGATTGTTTGTAGTGAGCTGTGTGTAGCTCGGTTGAGCTACCCTTACCTTGTTGTTGCCAGGGTTGTATTTTTCCCCTGTGCCTGAGTGTTGTTGTCGCATGCTTGCGCAACTGTTTATCGACGGAATAAACTCTTTGGATGCATATTACGCTCCTGCGCCTGACTCCTCCTATCCGGCCAAACCCGGACGACGCTGGGCAAATTGTGCGCCGCCCTATGGGACTCCCAATCATGGCCGGATTGGGATACAGCCTGGAATCGAACCAGGGTCTGTAGTGACGCCTCTAGCACTGAGATGAAGTGCCTTAGACCGCTGCGCCACTCCGGAGCCTAAACGTAGTCCTACCCAATCAAATCGGAATATTTTGGATAACAGCAATGCAAAAGTATAATTATCTGGTGAATCAAAGTTTAATTACATTGTAATTAATGAGTGGGGAAGGTGTTAATTCTTCTACATGCTTCTTCGGTTCCATACATGATCTACATCATCCCACAATACATTCTCAACGGTGTGGCATCAAAAACAACAAGGATCCTATTCCTTAAATAGTGCACTACTTTTGACCATAGGGGAATACAGTGCCATTTGGGACTCTGGACAACGATGTATTGTTACATTTAAATGATCTTTGATTACAGCGATATATTAGAATGAAAACCCATTGGCTTGAGAAACAAGTTGTATTCCGACGATTTGGCAAGGACTTATAAGTTTTATTCTTAATTGAAGGTGACGGTTAAAACAAAACAAAATAACTGTTTAAAACCACTGAGGTGTTGGAAGTGATCAGCGAAAGAGAGGCCGTAACGAACCGCCGAGGTATTATTGCAACAGAAGATACAAACAGTTAGACAGGAAACGTAAGAACTGTGCTATTGACTAAACAACAGATTATCAAAGGAAGTAGACCAAATAATAACAACAATGTATGTGTCTCACAGCGTCTGTTTAACGTAGCATAGCCTTATCAAACGACTCACATAGAGGATATGGGGATTTCTTGATTAGCAATGATTAGGCTAAGCCATGACTGTGTCTGCTAGAGTGACTGAGACTGAAACTCAACAGTGACTCACAGGAGATGGTAAAGTGCAGTGATAAAAACAAATCCACTATTGGCCAACGTTTATTAACTATATGGGAATGTCCAAGGGGGATATATATACCGACTCAAGTCAGAAATTGGATTTTGGACTATATTTAAACATTTCTTATAGGAATTTATAAGGAATTTTAAAGCAGCGTAGATTGTCATTTCATTCTCAACATACTTCCTCTCAAGGACATTGAAGTGATTACGTTGTCATTACATTGTTTCATCGGATGAACAAAATACTCATTATCGATAATTGGAGAGGCGTCAAGAGAATCAAGCCGCCTCAAGAAAGAGAAACCTAAGGAAATATTAGTCACAATAACAGTGATTCATCGTCCACTAATTACGTCTATACTTCATCATTACCGTAATAACGGTTGTTTTAGCTTGTTTTGTTTGTTCTGAGAAAGCATTGTTTGTCATGAGCGACATCCCTATAGTTGAAATGGAGTGTGTTGTCCAGATATGAACAGTATCTATCAATCAGGTCTCGAGGCCATGTGTGTCAAGTCAAACGGCACGCGAGAAATGTGTGACTGTGTGTGTGCGTGTGTGTGTGGAGGGCGGGGGGGGGGGGGGGGGGGGGGGGGGATGAATACGTCCAATGCCATTGGTTGTGTAGATACAAAACATTAAGGACACCTGCTCTTTTCATGACATAGACTGACCAGGTGAAAGCAATGATCCCTTATTGATGTCACTTGTTAAATCCACTTCAATCAGTGTAGATGAAGTTTGAGGATACAGGGTATGGATTTGTAAGCCTTGAGACAGTTGAGACATTGTATATCTGTGCCATTCAGAGGGTATATTGGCAAGACAAAATATTTAAGTGCCTTTGAACGGGGTATGGTAGTGGGTGCCAGGTGCACCGGTTTGTGTCAAGAACGGCAACGCTGCTGGGTTTTTCACGCTCAACAGTTTTCCCGTGTGTATCAAGAATGGTCCATCACCCAAACCATCACCCAAACGATATCCAGCCTACTTGACACGACTGTGGGAAGCGTTGGAGTCAACACAGACCAGCATCCCTGTGGAACGCTTTCGACACCTCGTAAAGTCCATGCCCTGACGAATTGAGGCTGTTCTGAGGACTAAAGGGGGGTGGGGGTACAACTCAATATTAGGAAGGTGTTCCTAATGTTTGGTGTACTCAGTTTAGAGCCATATAGAGATATATTATGGCTTTATGTCTCAACCTCAAATGAATGTAAAATATATAAGCACCACATAAAATCTGGAAATTATACGGCGCTTATCTTTTCCATTCTTTTTGGAATTAAGGTTATGCAGAGCTTTGTGGATGAGTGATTATTATGATACAACTACACTGCTCTCTGTGATGACCATGTCCTGATTTTCTCCTAGTGGGTTATGGTTGAGTCATTCCACAGATTAAGGCCTGTATGAAGAGTGTGCGTGTCTGCTTGTGTGCGTGCGTGTGCGTGCGTGCGTGCGTGCGTGCGTGAGCGTGCGTGAGTGTGCGTGTGTGTGTGTGTGTGTGTGTGTGTGTGTGCGTGCGTGAGTGTGTGTGTGTGTGCGTGCGTGCGTGCGTGCGTGCGTGCGTACGTGTGTGTGCGTGCGTGCGTGCGTGCGTGTGTGTGTGTGTGTGTGCGTGCGTGCGTGTGTGTGTGCACGCTGCTTCCTCCTCCTCCCTATCAGTGACAGCTCACTTAAGCGATTAAGGAATTAAAGATCTGGGGTTTAATGGGTCCTGAGTCTTTTTTTCAGTTGGCCCTGTAGAAACATGTTCTGCATAGACAGGCCCTCCGCTCCACTGTTTCACTGGATTAGAGAAGAAGTCAGGATTAATCAACTTTAAAAAGCTGCAGGGCCCCAGCAGGTGATGAAGTCATCATGAAGAAGAAGTACCTTTTTAACTTCTCTCTGTTACAGAGAGATGTCAGAGAGGAGAGAGCGTGTGTATAGGGAATGGTTTAATATAGGGAAACATCGGCTTGGGAAAACGTCGGTTAGGCACAACGGATAGATGTCAACGAATATGGAACAGTCGTTTTACATTTCCACCGCTACTGTTGGTGCAGAAGTCAAAGAGACAGGCCAAAGTATGGCTTCAGAACGAAGCCTCTTAACTCTGTGTGAGTGTGGAAGCCTACTTATTTACATTTCAGATTGATTTGAATGATTAGTAAAAGTTGGAAAGCCACTATTAATTAAACCCAATGTGTCCTACATCAGTGCTGTGGGATGACTGATTATATATGGTCCCATGAGCACCAACATGCAAAGTTCATAGGAGAATGTCAAATTGGGTATTTTAAAAAATAACTCTACAAATTAGGAATAAGTAGTGAAATGTAGGTTATTTTGTGGGTTTTAAACAACTAATTGACCAACCTCAGTTCAATTATTTGAATTCCATTTTATTCGGGTTTTTTTGTGTGAGCTCGATGTGCAGTTTCTCTCGAGATAAATCAGATCAAGCACCGAACTGTGCGATGTTGTACGGAGATGTAGTTTCCAACAGACTAATGTTCTACATAGTTTGGCATAGAAAACGTGGTAATTAACTACAATGACCATAATCCATTGCGCGCCTGCCTACTTGTCCGCTCTGTGTGGAGTGGACACTGGAGAGAAGAGAGAACGCCAGATCGCGAGGGATAGAGAGCAGTTGCTTCACGAGGAGATCTCTACCTGAAAATACATGATCTAAGTGATGGATAGTTGGGATTCAGCAGTCATAAATGTATGCCTTATTTACTTTGAAGAACTACTAAAATAGTGATTTAGTCAGACAGCATAGGCAGCAGATCTATAGAGATGAGATGATGACTTGGAATTAAATAATAGTAATCAAATAAAATAAATATATTATACACAACAACTAAAATATTATATTAAAGTAAAGTCATGTGAATAAATGATGGTTAAAAGTGATCAGCAGTAATGGGCAGTCACTACCATCATGGGACTTTTATTAATTGTTTTATTCTGTGTTGTTATGTTTAGGTTACATTTATTTGCACCAAATAAAATAAGTGATAAACAACAATACAGATTTAAAAAATAACAAATAAAATAAAAACGGTTGTGCTGATGTGGTTGGAAGCCCAAGGGCTTATATAAAAACCAAACCACTACCTTTACTTGTTACATCTGTGAACTTTCATTATCCTGCCTCCTCATGCATCAAAATAAATATTGAAACCGAAATCGAACTGACCTCAAAAACGACTAATCGTTTCAGCACTAGGAATAAGCAAAGGTTTTGATATCAGGTCAAACAGATGGAAAAAGGGGTCTTAGAAAACATCTACCAGAAAAAGTCTGAAAAGGTTTTAGAAATACATCAAAACCCAGTAGTGTTGAAGTGAAGAGCCCATCCAACTAATATCAACACTTAGATTTATTTTTGGAGAAATGTGCCTTGTGCCTTGAAATTCCATTACCAAAAACCTATTATCTTCAACAAATTTTATAATGTATCTTCCTCATGAGGAGGGAGGATAATGAACGTTCACAGAAGTAACAAGTCATGACAGCGCTAACAATTAGTTATAGTGTTTCTACTGATATCAAGTGTGTTTATGAATTATTAAGTGATTAAAACTCGTAATTCCGATACCAAATTGGTAACGGAATTTCAGAAAAAACAGTAACAGAATTTCTGCAGTCAAATTGGCTACAATATAAATCATAGTAGTCACAAACCATAGTTTGGTTCCCAAGTTTGGACAGTAGAGCACAGTAGAGTACAGTAGAGTAGAGTAGAGCACAGTAGAGCACAGTAGAGTAGAGTAGAGCACAGTAGAGTACAGTAGAGTAGAGCACAGTAGAGTACAGTAGAGTAGAGCACAGTAGAGTACAGTAGAGTAGAGCACAGTAGAGTACAGTAGAGTAGAGCACAGTAGAGCACAGTAGAGTAGAGCACAGTAGAGTAGAGCACAGTAGAGCACAGTAGAGTACAGTAGAGTAGAGCACAGTAGAGTACAGTAGAGCACAGTAGAGTAGAGCACAGTAGAGTAGAGCACAGTAGAGTAGAGCACAGTAGAGTAGAGTAGAGTACAGTAGAGCACAGTAGAGTACAGTAGAGTAGAGCACAGTAGAGCACAGTAGAGTACAGTAGAGTAGAGCACAGTAGAGTACAGTAGAGCACAGTAGAGTAGAGCACAGTAGAGTAGAGCACAGTAGAGCACAGTAGAGTACAGTAGAGCACAGTAGAGTACAGTATAGTACAGTAGAGTTGTGGGTTCGATTCCCACGGGGGGCCAGTATGAAAAATAAAAAAATGATGTATGCACTCACTAACTGTAAGTCGCTCTGGATAAGAGCGTCTGCTAAATGACTAAAATGTAAATGTAAAATGTAGAGTACAGTATAGTACAGTAGAGTACAGTAGAGTAGAGTAAAGAAAAGTAGAGTATAGTTCAGTACAGTACAGTACACCGTAGAGCACACTAGAGTTGAGTACACTATAATGTACTGTACTGAACTCTACTGAACTGTTCTGTGCTGTACTGAACTGAACTCTATTGTACTGTGCTGTACTTTGATGTCCAAACTTGTCAAACACAGACATCTATCACTTGTTCAGATTTGGTCCGGTCCAGAACAAACAAATCTGGTCTTGTTTGGGGGCAGAGCTAAATAAAATAATAACCAATGTGCAGAATAATACCCAAATATGTAAAGGAGGATATTGCATATTTGTGCCTTTGTGTACCTATTAAGGATACATCACCATGAAGACAATGATATTTATATCCATAATTTTTCATTTCTGTGTAGTACAGATCAGGGACCCATGAATAAATTCCATTACCGAAATTCCGTTACTGTATGCCATGACACACAGTCAACGTGGCATGACACACAGTCAACGTGGCATGACACACAGTCAACATGGCATGACACACAGTCAACGTGCCATGACACACAGTCAACGTGGCATGACACACAGTCAACGTGCCATGACACACAGTCAACGTGCCATGACACACAGTCAACGTGCCATGACACACAGTCAACGTGCCATGACACACAGTCAACGTGCCATGACACACAGTCAACGTGCCATGACACACAGTCAACGTGCCATGACACACAGTCAACGTGCCATGACACACAGTCAACGTGGCATGGCATACAGATGTCAGATCTTATCTTGATCACTCTATTGTCAGGGAGAAATTTCCCCGCTGCATCAGGATATTCAAATGAGCCTGGCGATTCCTTGAAAATGTGCAGTTCTCTTTCTCTCCATGCGGGGGGCAGTCAAGTCATTGGGATCAGGCCTGCTATCAAAATAATATTATCTCTCCGCTCACTCAAACGCTAGGTCCTATTACTGCAACACTCAAATGTACAAAAATGTATCTGAAATGCAGCCATACACATCAGCAACTGGAGTTTTATATAGCTTAATAACACAAGAGAGATATTGGTCTCCACTAGGCTATGGCATACAAGTGTGAAGTGTATCCTAAGTTTACAAATGAACTGTCAATATTGACTTCCATCATGGCCTGGGGTGGTCTAGCAGTTAGGGCTGCTGCCTTCAGGGCTCGCTTATAGGCCTACTGTGTTGGAGTGGGTTTGATGCCGAACCACGCCCCTCTGACACAAATAACTCCACCCCCCCCATGTGACTTGATTTATACTGAACAGAAATATCCATATTGACATTTTGTTTATATTCTATGTCTGAATAATGTGCGCATTGCCTGACTAAATAGACTGCATGCACCAGCAGATGCTCCCCACACAAACACACTAATGAAGTCTGTCCGTAGCTTGTCAGTCTTTGAGATGTTGAAGAGTTATTGAGGGGTTATTATATCATGTTTCACAAAAAAAGCAAGCAGAAACTGGGTTCCCATTGTAATTGAATGCTTTGTATGGAAAAACAAGTTGAAGCCAACATTTGATGTTGTCTTGCTTATAATAATCGCACACGGTTTTACCACAAAAGAAAGCAACAGACTAGTGCGACAGACTAGCGCGAAAGACTAGCGCAACTGACTAGCGCAACGTGGGTCAACAGACTAGTGCAACAGACTAGCGCAACAGACTAGCGCAACATGGGTCAACAGACTAGCACAACATGGATGAACAGACTAGCGCAACAGACTAGCGCAACATGGGTCAACAGACTAGCACAACAGACTAGCGCAATAATTGAAATGTCAGGAAACAAACGAAAGCAGCTAGCTATAAAAACTCAGCAGAAATGAAATCACAGAAATAATTATATTGGAGCAGAATAACTTTAAAACCATAACTTCAATGACCTTTCAAGGACCAAATAGTCTGTGTAGAGGAAATGTTTGATTTTCAAGGTAGGCTATTCCATGGCATTATGACTAAATTGCACATTGTAAATATTAAACTAAAACTTAGAACTTTTGAAATACACTACATGACCAAAAGTATGTGGACACCTGCTCGTCCAACATCTCATTCCAAAATCATGGTCATTAATATGGAGTTGGTCACCCCTTTGCTGCTATAACAGCCTCCACTCTTCTGGGAAGGCTTTCCACTAAATGTTGGAACATTGCTGCGGGGACTTGCTTCCATTCAGCCACAAGAGGGTTAGTGAGGTCGAGCACTGATGTTGGGCAATTAGGCCTGGCTCGCAGTCGGCATTACAATTCATCCCAAAGGTGTTCGATGGGGTTGAGGTCAGGGCTCTGTGCAGGCCAGTCAAGTTCTTCCACACCGATCTCAACAAACCATTTCTGTATGGACCTCGCTTTGTGCACGGAGGCATTGTAATGCTGAAACAGGAAAGGGCCTTCCCCAAACTGTTGCCACATTGTTGTAAGCACAGAATCATCTAGAATGTCATTGTCTGGTACAGCATTAAGATTTCCCTTCACTGGAACTATGGGGCCTAGCTCGAACCATGAAAAACAGCCCCAGACAATTATTCCTCCTCCAACAAACTTTACAGTTTGCAGTATTGCATTCGGGCAGGTAGTGTTCTCCTGGCATCCGCCAAACCCAGATTCGTCTGTCGGACTTCCAGATGGTGAAGTGTGATTCATCACTCCAGAGAACGTGTTTCCACTGCTCCAGAGTCCAATGGCGGCGAGCTTCACACCTCTCCAGCCGACGCTTGGCATTGCGCGTGGTGATCTTAGGCTTGTGTGCGGCTTCTCGGTTCATGGAAACCCATTTCCTGAAGCTCCTGACAAACAGTTCTTGTGCTGACGTTGCTTCCATCGGAACAACTTAGTCCTTTTTTAACAGACTATGGGCAATTTATCTATTTGACAAGCATTCTGTACAATAGAAATAAAGTATTTCCTTGTTAACCATGGCAAATCTACTGTGGAAATTTACCAGACAATTTGTATGAATGGAAACCAATGTTGGTGTAGTCTACTGTTACTATTTTATTAAATTCCTATTTATGTTATCCAAAAGTATCTGTTATGGCCATTTCTTATCAAGATCAGGGGATAAATATCCCTGGACTATCCATATTTGAAATGTGTAACTATACTGAACAAAACTATAAAAGCAACATGTAACAATTTTCAAAGGTTACAGTTCATACAAAGAAATCAGTCAATTGAAATAAATTCATTAGGCCTTAGTCTACGGATTTCACATGACTGGGCAAGGGCACCCACTGGGCACCCACTGGGGAGCCAGGCCCAGCCAATCAGAATTCGTTTTCCCCCACAAAAGGGCTTTTTTTACAGACAGAAATAATCCTCAGCACACCTTCATACGATCCCGCAAGTGAAGAAGCCGGACGTGGAGGTCCCTGGGCTGGCGTGGTTACAAGTGGTCTGTGGTGTGAGGCTGGTTGGACTTACTGAGAAATTCTCGTTGGAAGCGGCATTTGGTAGAGAAATGAACATTTCGTTCTCTGGAAACAACTCTGGTGGCCATTCCTGCAGTCAGCATGTCAATTGCACGCTCCCTCAAAACTTGAGACATCTGTGGCATTGTGTTTTGTGACAAAACTGCACATTTTAGAGTGGCCTTTTATTGTCCCCACCACAAGGTGCACCTGTGTAATAATGTTTAATTAGCTTCTTGATATGCCACACCTGTCAGGTGGATGGATTATCTTGGTAAAGGAGAAATGCTCACTAACAGGGATGTAAACACATTTGTGTACAACATTTGATAGAAATAAGCTTTTTGTGTGTATGGAACATTTCCGGGATCTTTTATTTCAGCTCATGAAAAATGGGACCAACACTTTACATGTTGCGTTTAGTGTATTTTGAATACATTTCATTGGTCAAGGGGTTGTGAAAAGTTCATACAGACTTAAAGGGGAAGCAATAGTATCGATTCAATAAAAAAATAATTTTAAAAAATAAGCGGCTTTCATCCGACAGCGAAGATATTATAATATAATAAACAGTATCTATGTATCTAATATCTAATATCTATGTAACTGAAGTGATTTGGTCAAATGTAACAGAGTAAAAAGTAAGTTACGACCTTCAGAAATTACTTGGGTAAGCGTAGAAGTAGAGCCCACAGAGAGTAACTAGAACAGGACTAGTTCCTCCAGACAGTACAGCCCACAGAGAGTAACTACAACAGTACTAGTTCCTCCAGACAGTACAGCCCACAGAGAGTAACTAGAACAGGACTAGTTCCTCCAGACAGTACAGCCCACAGAGAGTAACTAGAACAGGACTAGTTCCTCCAGACAGTACGGCCAACAGAGAGTAACTAGAACAGTACTAGTTCCTCCAGACAGTACGGCCCACAGAGAGTAACTAGAACAGGACTAGTTCCTCCAGACAGTACAGCCCACAGAGAGTAACGAGAACAGTACTAGTTCCTCCAGACAGTACAGCCCACAGAGAGTAACGAGAACAGTACTAGTTCCTCCAGACAGTACAGCCCACAGAGAGTAACTAGAACAGTACTAGTTCCTCCAGACAGTACAGCCCACAGAGAGTAACTAGAACTGTACTAGTTCCTCTAGACAGTACAGCCCACAGAGAGTAACTAGAACAGTACTAGTTCATCCAGACAGTACGGCCCACAGAGAGTAACTAGAACAGTACTAGTTCCTCCAGACAGTACAGCCCACAGAGAGTAACTAGAACAGTACTAGTTCCTCCAGACAGTACGGCCCACAGAGAGTAACTAGAACAGTACTAGCTCCTTCAGACAGTACAGCCCACAGAGAGTAACTAGAACAGTACTAGTTCCTCCAGACAGTACAGCCCACAGAGAGTAACTAGAACAGTACTAGCTCCTTCAGACAGTACAGCCCACAGAGAGTAACTAGAACAATACTAGTTCCTCCAGACAGTACCGCCCACAGAGAGTAACTAGAACAGTACTAGTTCCTCCAGACAGTACAGCCCACAGAGAGTAACTAGAACAGGACTAGTTCCTCCAGACAGTACAGCCCACAGAGAGTAACTAGAACAGGACTAGTTCCTCCAGACAGTACAGCCCACAGAGAGTAACTAGAACAGGACTAGTTCCTCCAGACAGTACAGCCCACAGAGAGTAACTAGAACAGGACTAGTTCCTCCAGACAGTACAGCCCACATAGAGTAACTAAAACAGTACTAGTTCCTCCAGACAGTACGGCCCACAGAGAGTAACTAGAACAGTACTAGTTCCTCCAGACAGTACGGCCCACAGAGAGTAACTAGAACAGGACTAGTTCCTCCAGACAGTACAGCCCACAGAGAGTAACTGGAACAGTACTAGTTCCTCCAGACAGTACAGCCCACAGAGAGTAACTGGAACAGTACTAGTTCCTCCAGACAGTACAGCCCACAGAGAGTAACTAGAACAGTACTAGTTCCTCCAGACGGTACAGCCCACAGAGAGTAACGAGAACAGTACTAGTTCCTCCAGACAGTACAGCCCACAGAGAGTAACGAGAACAGTACTAGTTCCTCCAGACAGTACAGCCCACAGAGAGTAACTAGAACAGTACTAGTTCCTCCAGACAGTACAGCCCACAGAGAGTAACTACAACAGCACTAGTTCCTCCAGACAGTACAGCCCACAGAGAGTAACTAGAACAGTACTAGTTCCTCCAGACAGTACAGCCCACAGAGAGTAACTAGAACAGTACTAGTTCCTCCAGACAGTACAGCCCACAGAGAGTAACTAGAACAGTACTAGTTCCTCTAGACAGTACAGCCCACAGAGAGTAACTAGAACAGTACTAGTTCCTCCAGACAGTACGGCCCACAGAGAGTAACTAGAACAGTACTAGTTCCTCCAGACAGTACAGCCCACAGAGAGTAACTAGAACAGTACTAGTTCCTCCAGACAGTAGAGCCCACAGAGAGTAACTAGAACAGTACTAGTTCCTCCAGACAGTAGAGCCCACAGAGAGTAACTAGAACAGTACTAGTTCCTCCAGACAGTACAGCCCACAGAGAGTAACTAGAACAGGACTAGTTCCTCCAGACAGTACAGCCCACAGAGAGTAACTAGAACAGTACTAGTTCCTCCAGACAGTACAGCCCACAGAGAGTAACTAGAACAGGACTAGTTCCTCCAGACAGTACAGCCCACAGAGAGTAACTAGAACAGTACTAGTTCCTCCAGACAGTACGGCCCACAGAGAGTAACTAGAACAGTACTAGTTCCTCCAGACAGTACAGCCCACAGATAGTAACTAGAACAGGACTAGTTCCTCCAGACAGTACGGCCCACAGAGAGTAACTAGAACAGTACTAGTTCCTCCAGACAGTACGGCCCACAGAGAGTAACTAGAACAGGACTAGTTCCTCCAGACAGTACAGCCCACAGAGAGTAACTAGAACAGTACTAGTTCCTCCAGACAGTACGGCCCACACACACACTATCAGATTGATGGCATGTAAATATCAGATTTATGACTTGTAAATATCAGATTGATGATTTGTAAATATCAGATTGATGACATGTAAATATCAGATTTATGACTTGTAAATATCAGATTGATGATTTGTAAATATCAGATTGATGACATGTAAATATCAGATTTATGACTTGTAAATAACAGATTGATGATTTGTAAATATCAGATTGATGACATGTAAATATCAGATTTATGACTTGTAAATATCAGATTGATGATTCGTAAATATCAGATTGATGACATGTAAATATCAGATTTATGACTTGTAAATAACAGATTGATGATTTGTAAATATCAGATTGATGACATGTAAATATCAGATTTATGACTTGTAAATATCAGATTGATGATTTGTAAATATTAGATTGATGGCATGTAAATATCAGATTTATGACTTGTAAATATCAGATTGATGATTTGTAAATATTAGATTGATGGCATGTAAATATCAGATTTATGACTTGTAAATATCAGCTTTATGATGTGTAAATATCAGCTTTTTGACTTGGAAATATCAGCTTTATGACTTGTAAATATCAGATTTATGACATGTAAATATCAGATTTATGACTTGTAAATATCAGATGTATGACTTGTAAAGATGGACAGGTCATCTCCTTCTGAACAGGCAACTGTAAAGTCAAAACTCCACATCTCTTCTCATCATCCTTCCTTTTCCATGATGGAGAGAGCGAGAGAGAGCGAGAGAGAGAGGGATGATCCTGGCTGGATGAGAAGGTAATTGTCGCTGCTGCTTGGCCCGTCAGGATTAATGTGAGTATTCCACACAAACACATGCAGGCACACACACGCACACACACACACACACACACACACACACACACACACACACACACACACACACACCCCAACAGGCCATGGTGTAAATCAAAGTGGACAGGGCCTCCGTTAGGGAAGATTGACCTGTTAAGAGTCTCAATCAGAGCAGTTAGCACGGCTTCTGTTTGATTGGTGTGTGGCAGCACACACACACACACACACACACACACACTCACACACACACACACTCACACACACACTCACTCACACACTCACTCACTCACACACTCAGTCACACATACACTCACTCACACACTCACTCACTCACACACTCAGTCACACACACACGGCGCGGGAGAAGGGAGGAACAGTTTGTCATGTCTTGTTTTCTCCCACAGCAGGAAGTTGAATGTGCCCAACTCTCAGATGCTAATTGTTTTTGCGGTTCGATTTCGGTAATGCATCTCTATTGGTTTTTATATCTTGTTGAGGTAGAGATGATCTCTATTGGTTGTTTGAGGTAGAGATGATCTCTATTGGTTGTTTGAGGTAGAGATGATCTCTATTGGTTGTTTGAGGTAGAGATGATCTCTATTGGTTGTTTGAGGTAGAGATGATCTCTATTGGTTGTTTGAGGTAGAGATGATCTCTATTGGTTGTTTGAGGTAGAGATGATCTCTATTGGTTGTTTGAGGTAGAGATGACATAAGGCTCTTGTCTTTACTGTGTTCTCCTCAATATTAGTATTTTTTTATGTATGCAATGTTGCCCATACTTTTTAGATAAGTAACATATATTAATTTTTTATTTTATTGTGGTTGAACAGCCACAGATGAGGTCAAACCTCTGTCTCCTCCTTTAATCAACTATCTTCTTTCCAAACCCCTCCATCTAAAGTCGTCACCATGTTGTCATGTTGCAGCAATGGAAGAGAAAGGTCTAAATGGAGAACAGATGTATCATATTTACTTCCCCTGTTACCACCAGACTAAAGTTGGATGAGTCAACGTTGTTCTCAGGTTATTCCACTACACCTCATCAATGTAATTGCATCAAATCAGAGTTTATTGGTCGTGTACACAGATTTGCAGATGTTATCGCAGGAGCAGTGAAATCCTTGTGTTTCTAAGTCCAACAGTGGTACCTCTTGATTAACTGTGTATCTTACACATGGTACAGAGTATCCCTCAGCCACCTTCTAAAAAGACATGATATACTGCCTCTCCAAGAACACTTCCCTCTAGCATCAAATCATCTGTCATGTGTTGAGGCTGTGATTGTTGTTTTCAACATCTTTCTCCTTCATTTTCTCTCTCTCGCTCTCTTGCTCTCCCTCTCTCCTACCTTTCCTCCCTCTCTCCCTCTCTCTCTCTCTCTCTCTCTCTCTCTCTCTCTCTCTCTCTCTCTCTTCCCCTCTCTCTCCCTCTCTCCTTCTCTCTCCCTCGCTCCCTCTCTCCCTCTCTCCCTCCCTCCTTGGCTCTTGTTTTTCCTCTGTTTGTGTTTGCCTGACAGGCAGCCTAGCGCTGGCAGCTTTGTCCGTCAAGTGGCACCTGCTCCTCCTGATCGTTTGCTCAACTTCCCGTCCAGAGCTGTGTAGATTACTGTCAGTGTTGTTCTCCAGCCATCTTCTTCAACATTCACACACACACACACACACACACGCACACACACACACACACACAAACAAACACACACAAACAAACACACACAGACGCAAACACACACACCCCCCTCTGATCAAATGTCTCCGAGGCCCTGAGAGGTTGGGCCGACATCGGGTCTAACTGCAAATCTGGCACACACAGACACACACAGAGATATATCAGTTTTGTTTAGTTTGTATACATGGCAGCTGAAAAAAAATAAATTGCATATACAAGTACAACCAAACAATAATTCAATACATTGTGACAGTTAGGAACTGAAGGGATGCTGGATGGTGATCTGGGAGAAGAATATAGGATGGTATTGACAGTGATTATATGTATATGATAGGATGGTATTGACAGTGATGGTATATATATGATAGGATGGTATTGACAGTGATTATATATATATGATAGGATGGTATTGAGAGGGATGGTATATATATGATAGGATGGTATTGACAGTGATGGTATATATATGATAGGATGGTATTGACTGTGATTATATATATATGATAGGATGGTATTGAGAGTGATGGTATATATATGATAGGATGGTATTGACAGTGATTATATATATATGATAGGATGGTATTGAGAGGGATGGTATATATATGATAGGATGTTATTGAGAGTGATGGTATATATATGATAGGATGGTATTGAGAGTGATGGTATATATATGATAGGATGGTATTGAGAGTGATGGTATATATATGATAGGATGGTATTGAGAGTGATGGTATATATATGATAGGATGGTATTGAGAGTGATGGTATATATATGATAGGATGGTATTGAGAGTGATGGTATATATATGATAGGATGGTATTGACAGTGATGGTATATATATGATAGGATGGTATTGAGAGGGGATGGTATATATATGATAGGATGGTATTGAGAGTGATGGTATATATATGATAGGATGGTATTGAGAGGGATGGTATATATATGATAGGATGGTATTGAGAGGGGATGGTATATATATGATAGGATGGTATTGAGAGTGATGGTATATATATGATAGGATGGTATTGAGAGGGGATGGTATATATATGATAGGATGGTATTGAGAGGGGATGGTATATATATGATAGGATGGTATTGAGAGGGATGGTATATATATGATAGGATGGTATTGAGAGGGGATGGTATATATATGATAGGATGGTATTGACAGTGATGGTATACAGCGCCTTCGGAAAGTATTCAGACCTCTTGATTTTTTCCACATTTTATTACGTTAGTCTTACTCTAAAATTGATTAAATGAATAACAATCTACACACAATACCAGTGCTAGCTGTGCCACTAGAGATCCTGGTTCGAATCCAGGCCGGCCGCGACTGGGAGACCCATGGGGCGCACAATTGGCCCAGCGTCGTCCAGGGTAGGGGAGGGAATGGCCGGCAGGGATGTAGCTCAGTTGGTAGAGCATGGCGTTTGCAACGCCAGGGTTGTGGGTTTGTTTCCCACGGGGGGCCAGTATGAAAAAATAATATAAAAAATAAAAATAAACGAAGACAAAATGAACAATAATAAAACATTTTTAAAAAATAACTATAAAAATAATGTATGCACTCACTAACTGTAAGTCGCTCTGGATAAGAGCGTCTGCTAAATGACAAAAAAAAAAAAAACTTTCCGAAGGCACCGTATATGAATATGAATATGCTATGCAATAAGCCATAGAGGCGGCAGGTAGCTTACTGGTTAAAGCATTGGGCCAGTAACCGAAAGGTCGCTAGCCGTGATGCCACTCTCCGATGGTGTCTCGGGGGAGTTAGGACATGCCAAAAAACACATTTCCAATTCACACATGCATAT
>NC_140001.1:5118952-5122973 GCF_964263955.1 Coregonus lavaretus
GACTCAGTGGTAGACGTAACATAGTGAATGAATATCCCTCCATTTACGTTATGTTTCACATGGTATGTATTAATTTGTGGATGTCCATCATCCATTTCGTATGATATGTTACAAATTTGGGCAATATGTTACGAATCTGCAACATGTATGATGTGTTACAAATTCCAATTTGTTGTTGCTAACGTTAGCTAGGTGGCCAACGTTAGCTAGGCTAGGGATTGGGGTTAGGGGTTAAGGTTAGGGTTAAGGGTTAGGGGTTATGGTTAAGAATTAGATTAAGGGGTTAGGGTTAGGGGAAGGGTTAGTCAACATACTAGGTAGTTGCAAAGTAGCAAAAAAGTTATAAGAGCGAAAATTGCTCCAGATTTACGTTGACTATTTTATGTCTAGTCTATGAGACCAGGCTGCACTAAGATCATGTTAAAGCACCCTGACAGTAATGAGTAGAGAGGGATGTGTGGTCCAGGGGAACAGGAATTAAATGGGCACGCTTATGATACCAGTAAACTCTGGCCAATCTCCGCAATATTCAGCTGGACATTGAGCTGCAGTGTCTGGGCTTTAGTCTGACCTGTGTTACACTAATGTGAAGCGTCATGCCATCTTACTAGGGGACGGATACAGAGGAGCTGGGGAGACTAGGGACCTGGACCCAGCACTCTATTAGAAGTTAGCGAGGACGCTAACTGCTCTGCTCTGCACGAGGACAGACCACTGCCAAACATTTTCAATGAGTTACACACTTGAGTTGGCAAAGGAACATTTGGTGCTCGTTGCAGGACCGTCTTTCCCTCGCAACCCCACCTCCTCAGTGTTGTGCAAAATCACCCCCCCCCCCCCCTGTCCTTCTTTATATCTCTCTCTCTCTCCTCTCTCTCTCTCTCTCTCTCCTCTCTCTCTCTCTCTCTCTCTCCTCTCTCTCTCTCTCTCTCTCTCTCTCTCTCTCTCTCTCTCTCTCTCTCTCTCTCCTCTCTCTCTCCTCTCTCTCTCTCTCTCTCTCCTCTCTCTCTCTCTCTTTCTCTCTCTCTCTCTCTCTCTCTCTCTCTCTCCCCTCTCTCTCTCTCTCTCTCTCTCTCTCTCTCTCTCTCTTTCTCTCTCTCTCTCTCTCTCTCTCTCTCTCTCTCTCTCTCTCTCTCTCTCTTCTCTCTCTCTCTCTCTCTCTCTCTCTCTCTCTCTCTCTCTCTCTCTCTCTTCTCTCTCTCTCTCTCTCTCTCTCTCTCTCTCTCTCTCTCTCTCTCTCTCTCTCTCTCTCTCTCTCCTTTGAGGTCTAGTGTATGGGAGAGATTAAAACTCAAGGCAGGGGAACTGAACACAATCAACTCTTCTGGCTGGTTTCCTGGTAACACGTCTCAAATTCTTTACCCTATAAGGCCTGAGTAATCAACGTGTTTCCCCAAAACCACATCAGACACATGAGACGGGGGTTCGGCAGCGGGGCTCGTGTCAAGGCTGAAGTATTTAAAAAAACATAAACAAAGGAGGCAGGAATGAAGGTCCGAGGAGGGAGGAGAGAGAGGGTCTTCTGAGGTAAATCAGCTTTGACATCCCTACACACACACACACACACCACACACACACACAACACACACACACACACACACACTGCCTGATTTGATGGCCTGTGCTTATCCCTTTCTAACGTGACAATAACGAGGTTGATGACCGGAGTGTGTGACCCCTAAGAATGCCCTCAGGGCTGATGCCCCCCAGGGAGACAAAGTGATTTGTTAAAACAAAGGTCTGGGGTCAGGGTCATGATGGTAGTATCATCTTAAGCCTTGTTCACACTGGCAGTTTGAAGTGACTCACACATTTTTCCCGCATATCCAATTCAAATCTGTTATTTTTCCTGCAGACTGAACAGCCAAAAAGCACATGGTATCTGATATTTTAAACCACATTTCAAACCACCTTTGTAGTCGGTTTGAAGTCAGATGTGACTTGTGCCAGAACGGTTAAATCTGATTTATTTGCCCTTAAGTGGATTTTATACTGTTATTTGGCATATCTTGTTGCTTGCTAGCTACTCTGTTGACAGTTTGACAAGACCATGAAATAACTAACTAGTTTGTTAATTGTTTACAAACAAATTAGTGAATGTGCTAGAAAGCTAAACAGCTAGCTAGCTAGCTAAGTGACTGTTGTGGCTAGCCGAAAATGACTTGTTTTGAAAGTTGGGGATCATCTTATCAATTGAGGCTTTAAAAGTGTTCTTACATTTACGTCATTTAGCAGACGCTCTTATCCAGAGCGACTTACAGTTAGTGAGTACATACATTTTTTTTTCATACTGGAATCGAACCCACAACCCTGGCGTTGCAAATGCCATGCTCTACCAACTGAGCTACATCCCTGCCGGCCATTCCCTCCCCTACCCTGGACCAATTGTGCGCCTCCCCTTGGGTCTCCCAGTCACGGCCAGCTATGACAGAGCCTGGATTCGAACCAGGATCTCTAGTGGCACAGCTAGCACTGCGATGCAGTGCCTTAGACCACTGCGCCACTCGGGAGGAGTGATTTTGAACATTCAAAGCAACTGGGAAACATCCATTGCAGGAAATGTTGTCACCTTCGCTTGCTACATGACTTCTGAGTGACAGGAAGCGGTAGCAGGAGCACCACCAATCGGTCTGCACCACTGTGCACCCACCCATCATTACTATGACAACTAGTCATGTCAGCAAACGACTGCTGTCTGAACACACACAAATCCCATCTGGTCACTTGTAACTTGCTGTTTGGACGGTCAGTAGTCCAAAACGGATTTGAAAAACAAAAACTGATTTGAGCATTTGAGGCCTGCAGCGTGAGCAAGGCTTTAGTGATCCCCTTGAGCTGATGGCTTACATGTCTCTAAGGAGGGAGAGGAGGTTCAAAACAATTCCAGTTAGCCATGGTTATCCATACTATTGCTGACCCAGGTCAGAGGTTAGGTCAAAAGCTAACAGATCCTTGTTGACTTGAGGCAGGGTTAGGGGTCGATTCAAAGTGAGTCAAAGTGAAGGCAGTCAATTCAGGAAGTGAACTGAGGTTCCAATTCAATACAAAAGGGCATCCTTTTTTTAATGACTTCTCAATAAAACTGAAAAGGATAAGCTTTTTATTAGAAAATATTAATTAATATAAAATTTTAATTTTAAATCCCTTCCTGAATTGGCTGACTTCTATTTGAATCGTCTTCAACCTTGACCTGTGACATGAGGCATACTGGGGTATGGTGGGGTGCCTTTGGGCTCTGATCTGCCCCATAAGCCTATTTGGAGGGGCAGCTCAGGGGCATCTCTGTACTCTTCTGCAGTGGTGTATGGGAGTTTTTTTAAAGAACATTTCATCAAAATCAAAATGATCCTGTTTTTCTTGCCCCTTATTAGCAAATGTCCCCCCTTTGTTTGAAAATAAGTCAAAATACCAACAATATTCCTCTGCGTGCTGTGTAGATATTTCCTTGTCAGTTGCTATTGAACAAGCTGGTATGATGGATGGGTTCTTACTGAGTAAAGACTTGGTCACTGGATGTCAAAACAACTCGTTAGCATTCCGCTAAGAATTGAACACTTTTTATTCACTTTTTGAAATATTCTCTCCAGACAGTTACCAAACAAGGTATTTAACATCAAACTCTCCAAACTTGTCTTTGACTGCATGTTTTCAACGACTGTGGGACCTCCCTTTGTTGTGTTGCTCTACTGTCTTTCCCTCTTGGTCTCTCTTTCTCTCTGTTTTTCTGTTTCTCTCTGTTTTTCTGTTTCTATGTCTCTTTGAAATGAAACTTTGATGCACTTTTAGAGCGCAGGGGACTCCTATTCTGGGCCACATACACACACACAGACACACACACACACACACACACACACACACACACACACACACACACACACACACATCACAAGCTCCAAAGCCCCCTGTTCTACAGCTGCGCACCACACTGTTATTTTTGAAATTATATTTTGCCCCTCACCCTCTCTCTGTCAGTCTATTCCCCCCTCACTCTCTCTCTCTCTCTCTCTGTCTGTCTGTCTGT
>NC_140001.1:5123173-5292181 GCF_964263955.1 Coregonus lavaretus
AGCAGTCTACAGCCGTTTCCTCACGTAGACAGGCAACACAGTCCTCATAGTGCCGGATGCTGACTATAGCAGTCTACAGCCGTTTCCTCACGTAGACAGGCAACACAGTCCCTCCATAGTGCCGGATGCTGACTATAGCAGTCTACAGCCGTTTCCTCACGTAGACAGGCAACACAGTCCTCCATAGTGCCGGATGCTGACTATAGCAGTCTACAGCCGTTTCCTCACGTAGACAGGCAGCACAGTCCTCCATAGTGCCGGATGCTGACTATAGCAGTCTACAGCCGTTTCCTCACGTAGACAGGCAGCACAGTCCTCCACAGTGCCGGATGCTGACTATAGCAGTCTACAGCTGTTTCCTCACGTAGACAGGGCAACACAGTCCTCCATAGTGCCGGATGCTGACTATAGCAGTCTACAGCATATTTTAAGTTGATTAATTTGCCTCACAGCTCCTCCAGACCCCCCCTGCCACTGGCTCACAGCAGCTGACCTGCGAAGGGCCTTCCTGGGTTTCATTCAAGGATAGTGACCCTATCAGCTCCTGATTAACGGACATAATTAATATAGAAAAATGTTTCATATCATTTGTTTATTTGCATGGACTTATATTAGAACACACAACACAAATCTGCAGAGATACACTAGATATACACTAGATATACACTAGATATACACTAGATATACAGTAGAGATATACTAGATATACACTAGATATACACTAGATATGCACTAGATATACACTAGATATACACTAGATATACACTAGATATACAGTAGAGATATACTAGATATACAGTAGATATACACTAGATATGCACTAGATATACACTAGATATACAGTAGATATACACTAGATGTACACTAGATATAACCTAGATTATACAGTAGAGATAGACTGGATATACAGTAGATATACAGTAGATATACACTAGATATACAGTAGAGATAAACTAGATATACACTAAATATACACTAGATATACAGTAGAGATATACTAGATATAACTAGATATACACTAGATATACACTAGATATGCACTAGATATACACTAGATATACAGTAGATATACAGTAGATATACACTAGATATACAGTAGAGATAGACTAGATATACAGTAGATATACACTAGATATACACTAGATATACAGTAGATATACAGTAGATA
Source organism: Coregonus lavaretus (assembly GCF_964263955.1). NCBI lineage: Eukaryota > Metazoa > Chordata > Actinopteri > Salmoniformes > Salmonidae > Coregonus > Coregonus lavaretus. The sequence continues at coordinate 5,124,342 of NC_140001.1, forward strand.
TACACTAGATATAAACTAGATATACACTAGATATACACTAGATAACAGTAGAAATAGACTAGATATAAAGTATATATACAGTAGATATACACTAGATATACACTAGATATACAATAGATATACACTAGATATACACTAGATATACAGTAGAGATAGACTAGATTTACACTAGATATACACTAGATATACAGTAGAGATATACTAGATATACACTAGATATGCACTAGATATACAGTAGAGATATACTAGATATACACTAGATATACACTAGATATACAGTAGATATACACTAGATATAAACTAGATATACACTAGATATACACTAGATATACAGTAGAAATAGACTAGATATAAAGTATATATACAGGTAGATATACACTAGATATACACTAGATATACACTAGATATACACTAGATATACACTAGATATACAGTAGAGATAGACTAGATTTACACTAGATATACACTAGATATACAGTAGAGATATACTAGATATACACTAGATATGCACTAGATATACAGTAGAGATATACTAGATATACACTAGATATACACTAGATATACACTAGATATACAGTAGAGATAGACTAGATATACACTAGATATACACTAGATATACACTAGATATACACTAGATATACACTAGATATGCACTAGATATACACTAGATATACAGTAGAGATATACTAGATATACAATAGATATACACTAGATATACACTAGATATGCACTAGATATACAGTAGAGATAGACTAGATATACACTAGATATCAGCTAGAGATAGACTAGATATACACTAGATATACACTAGATATACAGTAGAGATAGACTAGATATACACTAGATATACACTAGATATACAGTAGATATGCACTAGATATACACTAGATATACACTAGATATACACTAGATATCACTAGATATACATTAGATATACACTAGATATACACTAGATATACACTAGAGATTGACTAGATATACACTAGATATATACTAGATATACACTAGATATACACTACATATGCACTAGATATGCACTAGATATACACTAGATATACACTAGAGATAGACTAGATATACACTAGATATACACTAGATATACACTAGATATACAGTAGAGATAGACTAGATATACACTAGATATACACTAGATATACACTAGAGATAGACTAGATATACACTAGATATACACTAGATATACACTAGATATACAGTAGAGATAGACTAGATATACACTAGATATACACTAGATATGCACTAGATATACACTAGATATACACTAGAGATAGACTAGATATACACTAGATATACACTAGATATACACTAGATATACACTAGATATACAATAGAGATAGACTAGATATACACTAGATATACACTAGAGATAGACTAGATATACACTAGATATACACTAGATATACACTAGATATACACTAGAGATAGACTAGATATACATTAGATATACAGTAGAGATAGACTAGATATACACTAGATATACACTAGATATACACTAGATATACAGTAGATATACAGTAGAGATATACTAGATATACACTAGATATACACTAGATATGCACTAGATATACACTAGATATACAGTAGAGATAGACTAGATATACACTAGATATACAGTAGAGATAGACTAGATATACACTAGATATACACTAGATATACAGTAGAGATATACTAGATATACACTAGATATACACTAGATATGCACTAGATATACACTAGATATACACTAGAGATAGACTAGATATACACTAGATATACACTAGATATACACTAGATATACACTAGAGATATACTAGATATACACTAGATATACAGTAGAGATAGACTAGATATACACTAGATATACAGTAGAGATATACTAGATATACACTAGATATACACTAGATATGCACTAGATATACACTAGATATGCACTAGATATACAGTAGATATACAGTAGATATACACTAGATATACACTAGATATACAGTAGAGATAGACTAGATATACAGTAGATATACAGTAGATATACACTAGATATACACTAGATATACACTAGATATACACTAGATATACAGTAGAGATAGACTAGATTTACACTAGATATACACTAGATATACACTAGATATGCACTAGATATACACTAGATATACAGTAGATATACACTAGATATACACTAGATATACAGTAGAGATAGACTAGATATACAGTAGATATACAGTAGATATACAGTAGATATACACTAGATATACACTAGATATACAGTAGAGATAGACTAGATTTACACTAGATATACACTAGATATACACTAGATATACAGTAGAGATAGACTAGATATACACTAGATATACACTAGATATACACTAGATTTACACTAGATATACACTAGATATGCACTAGATATACACTAGATATACAGTAGAGATATACTAGATATACAATAGATATACACTAGATATACACTAGATATGCACTAGATATACAGTAGAGATAGACTAGATATACACTAGATATGCACTAGAGATAGACTAGATATACACTAGATATACACTAGATATACAGTAGAGATAGACTAGATATACACTAGATATACACTAGATATACACTAGATATACAGTAGATATGCACTAGATATACACTAGATATACACTAGATATACACTAGATATACACTAGATATACAGCAGATATACACTAGATATACACTAGATATACACTAGAGATTGACTAGATATACACTAGATATATACTAGATATACACTAGATATACACTACATATGCACTAGATATGCACTAGATATACACTAGATATACACTAGAGATAGACTAGATATACACTAGATATACACTAGATATACACCAGATATACAGTAGAGATAGACTAGATATACACTAGATATACACTAGATATACACTAGAGATAGACTAGATATACACTAGATATACACTAGATATACACTAGATATACAATAGATATACAGTAGAGATAGACTAGATATACCCTAGATATACACTAGATATGCACTAGATATACACTAGATATACACTAGAGATAGACTAGATATACACTAGATATACACTAGATATACACTATATATACACTAGATATACAATAGAGATAGACTAGATATACACTAGATATACACTAGAGATAGACTAGATATACACTAGATATACACTAGATATACACTAGAGATAGACTAGATATACATTAGATATACAGTAGAGATAGACTAGATATACACTAGATATACACTAGATATACACTAGATATACAGTAGATATACAGTAGAGATATACTAGATATACACTAGATATACACTAGATATGCACTAGATATACACTAGATATACAGTAGAGATAGACTAGATATACACTAGATATACAGTAGAGATAGACTAGATATACACTAGATATACACTAGATATACAGTAGAGATATACTAGATATACACTAGATATACACTAGATATGCACTAGATATACACTAGATATACACTAGAGATAGACTAGATATACACTAGATATACACTAGATATACACTAGATATACAGTAGAGATAGACTAGATATACACTAGATATACAGTAGAGATAGACTAGATATACACTAGATATACAGTAGAGATATACTAGATATACACTAGATATACACTAGATATGCACTAGATATACACTAGATATGCACTAGATATACAGTAGATATACAGTAGATATACACTAGATATACACTAGATATACAGTAGAGATAGACTAGATATACAGTAGATATACAGTAGATATACAGTAGATATACACTAGATATACAGTAGATATACACTAGATATACAGTAGAGATAGACTAGATATACAGTAGATATACAGTAGATATACAGTAGATATACACTAGATATAAACTAGATATACACTAGATATACAGTAGAGATAGACTAGATTTACACTAGATATACACTAGATATACACTAGATATACAGTAGAGATAGACTAGATATACACTAGATATACACTAGATATACACTAGATATACACTAGATATACACTAGAGATAGACTAGATATACACTAGATATACAGTAGAGATAGACTAGATATACACTAGATATACAGTAGAGATATACTAGATATACACTAGATATACACTAGATATGCACTAGATATACACTAGATATGCACTAGATATACAGTAGATATACAGTAGATATACACTAGATATACACTAGATATACAGTAGAGATAGACTAGATATACAGTAGATATACAGTAGATATACACTAGATATACACTAGATATACACTAGATATACACTAGATATACAGTAGAGATAGACTAGATATACAGTAGATATACAGTAGATATACAGTAGATATACACTAGATATACACTAGATATACACTAGATATGCACTAGATATACACTAGATATACAGTAGATATACACTAGATATACACTAGATATACAGTAGAGATAGACTAGATATACAGTAGATATACAGTAGATAAACACTAGATATACACTAGATATACACTAGATATACACTAGATATACAGTAGAGATAGATTTACACTAGATATACACTAGATATACACTAGATATACAGTAGAGATAGACTAGATATGCACTAGATATACACTAGATATACACTAGATATACACTAGATATAGACTAGATATACAGTAGATATACACTAGATATACAGTAGAGATAGACTAGATATACAGTAGATATACAGTAGATATACAGTAGATATACAGTAGATATACACTAGATAAACACTAGATATACACTAGATATACAGTAGAGATAGACTAGATATACAGTAGATATACAGTAGATATACACTAGATATACACTAGATATACACTAGATATACACTAGATATACACTAGATATACAGTAGAGATAGACTAGATTTACACTAGATATACACTAGATATACAGTAGAGATATACTAGATATACACTAGATATACACTAGATATACACTAGATATGCACTAGATATACACTAGATTTACACTAGATATACACTAGATATGCACTAGATATACACTAGATATACACTAGATATACAGTAGAGATAGACTAGATATACACTAGATATACACTAGATATACAGTACATATACACTAGATATACACTAGATATACAGTAGAGATATACTAGATATACACTAGATATACACTAGATATACACTAGATATACACTAGATATGCACTAGATATACACTAGATATACAGTAGATATACACTAGATATACACTAGATATACAGTAGAGATAGACTAGATATACAGTAGATATACAGTAGATATACACTAGATATACACTAGATATACACTAGATATACACTAGATATACAGTAGAGATAGACTAGATATACAGTAGATATACAGTATATATACACTAGATATACACTAGATATACACTAGAGATAGACTAGATATACACTAGATATACAGTAGAGATATACTAGATATACACTAGATATACAGTAGAGATATACTAGATATACACTAGATATACACTAGATATACACTAGATATGCACTAGATATACACTAGATATACAGTAGAGATAGACTAGATATACACTAGATATACACTAGATATACAGTAGAGATATACTAGATATACACTAGATATACACTAGATATACACTAGATATGCACTAGATATACACTAGATATACAGTACATATACACTAGATATACACTAGATATACAGTAGAGATAGACTAGATATACAGTAGATATACAGTAGATATACACTAGATATACACTAGATATACACTAGATATACAGTAGATATACACTAGATATACAGTAGAGATATACTAGATATACACTAGATATACACTAGATATACACTAGATATACACTAGATATGCACTAGATATACACTAGATATACAGTAGATATACACTAGATATACACTAGATATACAGTAGAGATAGACTAGATATACAGTAGATATACAGTAGATATACACTAGATATACACTAGATATACACTAGATATACACTAGATATACAGTAGAGATAGACTAGATATGCACTAGATATACACTAGATATACACTAGATATACAGTAGAGATAGACTAGATTTACACTAGATATACACTAGATATACACTAGATATACAGTAGAGATAGACTAGATATGCACTAGATATACACTAGATATACAGTAGAGATACACTAGAGATACACTAGATATACACTAGATATACACTAGAGATATACTAGATATACAGTTGATATACAGTAGAGATAGACTAGATATGCACTAGATATACACTAGATATACAGTAGAGATACACTAGATATACACTAGATATACACTAGATATACACTAGATATACACTAGATATACAGTAGAGATACACTAGATATACACTATATATACACTAGATATACACTAGATATACACTAGATATACAGTAGATATACACTAGATATACACTAGATATACACTAGATATACACTAGATATACACTAGATATACAGCAGAGATAGACTAGATATGCACTATATATACACTAGATATACACTAGATATACACACTAGAGATACACTATAGATACAATGGGGCTCTCGAGTGGCGCAGCGGTCTAAGGAAATGCATCCCAGTGCTAGAGGCGTCACTACAGACCCTGGTTCGATTCCAGGCTGTATCACAATCCGGCCGTGATTGGGAGTCCCATAGGGCGGCGCACGATTGGCCCAGCGTCGTCCGGGTTTGGCCGGTGTAGGCCGTCATTGTAAATAAGAATTTGTTCTTAACTGACTTGCCTAGTTAAATAAATGTTAAATAATTTTTTTTAATAAAAATACACTATAGATACACTAGATATACAGCAGTCTGTGGACACCGCTTCAAATTAGTGGATTCGGCCATTACAGCCAAACCCGTTGCTGACAGGTGTATAAAATCGAGCACACAGCCATGCAATCTCCATAGACAAACGTTGGCAGTAGAATGGCCTTACTGAAGAGCTCAGTGACTTTCAACGTGGCACCGTCATAGGATGCCACCTTTCCAACAAGTCAGTTCGTCAAATTTCTGCCCTGCTAGAGCTGCCCCGGTCAACTGTAAGTGCTGTCTGTTATTGTGAAGTGGAAACGTCTAGGAGCAACAAAGGCCTAGCCGCGAAGTGGTAGGCCACACAAGCTCACAGAACGGGACTGAAGCGCGTAAAAATTGTCTGTCCTCGGTTGCAACACTCACTACCAAGTTCCAAACTGCTTCTGGAAGCAATGTCAGCACAAGAACTGTTAGTCGGGAACTTAATGAAATGGGTTTCCATGGCCGAGCAGCCGTACACAAGCCTAAGATCACCATGTGCAATGCCAAGCACCGGCTGGAGTGGTGTGAATCTTGCCTCCATTGGACTCTGGAGCAGTGGAAACACGTTCTCTGGAGTGATTAATCATTCTTCACCATCTGGCAATCCAACGGACGAATCTGGGTTTGGCGGATGCCAGGAGAACGCTACCTGCCCCAATGGATAGTGCCAAATGTAAAGTTTGGTGGAGGAGGAATAATGGTCCGGGGCTGTTTATCATGGTGGCTGAATGGAAGCAAGTTCCTGCAGCAATGTTCCAACATCTAGTGGAAAGCCTTCCCAGAAGAGTGGAGGCTGTTATAGCAGCAAAGGGGGAACCAACTCCACATTAATGCCCATGATTTTGGAATGAGATGTTGAACGAGCATACTTTTTGTCAGATAGCACATAAAATGATTACCTGTTTTGTCATTTGATATTACATTATGAGTTAAATATTAGATTTAATTTACAGTCAAAAGACATTTAATCAAACCTCAAATTACACATAGTAAAAAAACGTAAAAGGCAGTTGAGAAGTTACTCAAAACAGAGACCATGTTGCTCTTATTCTTCAGACTATTGTCATTTTAATTATGACAGACAGGATAGAATGTACTCCTTAACGTGTGTGTGTGTGTGTGTGTGTGTGTGTGTGTACAGGATTTTTTCCTTAATCTGCCAAATGAGAATTTAATGTCATGCTAAATGAACGACAGGCCCCTGTTGGTTAGGGCTGATATTGTCACCGACCTGACTGACTGTGTGATGGGAGACACAGACACATTGCGCTGTCAAATATAAAGGTGTGTGTGTGTGTGTGTGTGTAAACACACTGGGTTGACACGACGGTCGAGGGTTTAATCCACCAAACAGACGAATGAGTGAATATGTAGTCCCCTGTAGCTCAGTTGGTAGAGCATGGCGCTTGCAACGCCAGGGTTGTGGGTTTGATTCCCACGGGGGACCAGTATGAAAAAAAAAAACATGTATGCACTCACTAACTGTAAGTCGCTCTGGATAAGAGCGTCTGCTAAATGACTAAAATGAAAATATTGTCTTGTCATGGGATTATGAACCTCAACAGTGTTGTCACCATTTACCTCTTTAGATGAACACAAACCAGAAAACCAGAAAACAAAAGCATTAAGGACAAACAAATATTTTTAATAATGTCATCTTGCCCAATTCATTAATCAAGTTCATAAGGTTTATTTATTTACATTATTCAGATTAGTTGACATTGTGTTGACAAATGACACTTGTCACTGTGAATGGTTGACCTCACAACTAGTCCACAATTAGCGTTCATGAATTTTGTCCTGTCTCCTTGGCTGGGGCCACATACTGTATGTATTTGACACAGGAGTGTGTGTGCGTGCAGGTGTCCATGTCTGTGTCCATGTGTGTGTCCATGTCTGTGTCCATGTGTGCGTCCATGTGTGTGTGTGTCCATGTGTGAGAGTGTGTGTGTGTCCATGTGTGAGAGTGTGTGTGTCCATGTGTGAGTGTGTGTGTGTGTCCATGTGAGTGTGTGTGTGTGTGTGTGTGTGAGTGTGTGTCTGTGTGTGTGTCTGTGTGTGTGTGTGTGTGTGTGTGTGAGTGTGTGTGTGAGTCTGTGTGTCCATGTGTGAGAGTGTGTGTGTGTCCATGTGTGACAGTGTGTGTGTGTCCATGTGTGAGTGTGTGTGTGTCCATGTGAGTGTGTGTGTGTCCATGTGTGAGTGTGTGTGTGTCCATGTGAGTGTGTGTGTGTCCATGTGTGAGTGTGTGTGTGTCCATGTGAGTGTGTGTGTGTGAGTGTGTGTGTGTGTGTGTACAGCGCTACTCTTAAACCTCTGGTAGTAAACAAGGCCATTTGTGTGGTGAGATGATGAGTGTGTGTGTGAGGGGTGGGGTTGGGACACACACACACACTCTGTTCAGGTTGGGCCGGCCCCCTTGCCTCCACTAGCATCATGATACGGTGCTCTGGTCCCAGCTAAGCAGATGGCTTCTGATTGGGCAGGCTTAGCGTCTCTAATTCAGGGCAGTGTATGGGAACAGGGCCTTATCATGCTTGGCTAGGCAGGACTGCATGGAGCGCAGGTTGGCATTTACTGGGATGACTCATGTACTGAAGGCAGCTCTGCAGAGTGGTCACTAGCTGGCACTGCCACAAAGTCATACAATCTGATTTTAAATCTAACTAACCTTAACCCAAACCTTAACCACACTGCTAACCCTAATGCCCAACCCTAACCTTAAAATTAAGACCAAAGAGCAATTGTTTTTTATTTTGTATTATATAGCGAATTTTGACTTTGCAGCTGGCTCATCTAGCGGAAATTGCTCAGTTATTCATAACAATAAACGTCGACCTGCGCACTGAGCAGGAGGACATTTACTACTGTCACGACTTCCTCCGAAGCTGCCACCTCTCCTTGTTCGGGGCAGGCTTCGGCGTACGTTGTCACCGGCCTTCTAGCCACTGCCGCTCCTCATCTCATCATTCCATTGGTTTTGTCTTGTTCATTACACACACCTGGTTTCATATCCCCTCATCAGTACCTGTATAAGTGTTCCCTCTGCCCCCTTGTCTTTGTGTGTGATTGTTTATTGTGAGGATAGTGAAGCTCGGTGGAGCTCCTTGTGTTTTGTATCGCCGGGGTATTTTCCCTGTGTCCCTTGGTGGTTCCAGTGCGCCTGTTTTGTGCACTGGACTGTTTTGATGCATTACTGCGTAACTCTGTTTCCCTGAATAAATTATGTTATTCTGTGATTTACCCTCCTGCGCCTGACTCCTTCAAATCACCCATCACAACTATTAAGAACACATGAATCTTTTTAGGGTTTGGGGGCCCTGGAATGTATACAGAGAATTGACTTCACTTCAATAAAAAAGGAGGTAAAAAATGATGAGAATAAAAGAAAAGAATTGAATGATATGAAATTCTGATTGAAAATCAAAAAAATGTCTCCTTCCTTCTCCTTCCTTCTCTTTTATTCTCCTTTCCATCAGAATGAGTATTCTTAAATGTTTCGTTCTCTCATGACTGCGTCTGGGTAGGCAACTGCTGTAGATTCAGCCGTGGGCCGATTTGTGTTTGAATGGATGGTCGGGGGGCCGGAACATAAATATAATAATTTTTACACTACAAATTGACCACAGCTAAGCCCAAAAAATAGATTTTATTTGAAAATAACAATCATTTCAGACCTTGATGACACATTCGTTTTTAGAGGCTTTGCCACGCGGTCCTCCTGTTGCCAACCCCTGTATATGATTTTCTCTTGGTGCCATTTCACGATTGGTAAAATAAAAAAAACACATACAAAACAAAACACAGTCAGTGAATGATTTTACTGCAGTTTTGCTGTGAGGAAGTTGCAGCATATAATTCTAGAGCAATTCTATTCTATAGTTCTACTGTATTGTAGTAGAATATCCTATTGTAATTCTACTGTAATGCCCAGTGGACACTTGAACCTTTTATGTTACAATTCTCCAGCAAGGTTCAACAAAATCGTGATAATTGTCCAAATTAATAAAAGTTATGAGAAATATGAATAAATAAAGCTGTTGTTAATCCTTTGGTTTATTTCATTGTAGTAAGGAGAGATGGACGAAGAAGGGTATTTAACCTTTATTTATACATATTAGTGTTATTGAGATAAAACCTACGGAGAAATAAAGACAACTATAACGTATAATCTGAGATTGAATTGAACATCTGTTATGAGAACATTGTAAAGGCTACAGGACTCAGACATACTGTAATTTACACCACTCCTTTCTGTGGACATTTGGTTAATAAGGGTAATCAGATCAGTGACAAATCAGATCAGTAGTCACAATCTAAATCTGAGTCTCCAAAAAAAGCTGCTATAAAGATACACTGTTTTATTACTTATTTTGTTGGCTTTATCCCAAAGACAGGAATGCACTGCTTTCAGGATTTATGGAAGCAAATTAGTCATATTGTAATTTAGATCCACTGTTCCGTTATTATGCTATATCTATGTAGTCACTTGATCAGGCCTTGAGGTCACCAGCCAGCAGAGCTCTTATGGTGAATGGCTGATAGAGATACAGGACACTATGTTTCACGCAGTAGAACGCTTTTAAACAACTAATTGACTGAAGTCCATTTTGTTTGTGTTTTTTTCTGTGAGATCAATGCGCAGTTTCTCTAGAGATAAATCAGATCAAGCCCGAACTGTGTGATGTAGTTGGGAGTTGTAGTTTCCAACAGGCCAATATTCTACATAGTTTAACGCAGAAAACGACGTAATTAACTACAATGACCATAATCCATTGGGCGCCTACTTGTCCGGTCTGCGTGCAGCAGACACAGAGAGGGAGAGACTGAAGAACGCGCAATAGAGAGGGACAGCGAGCAGTTGATTAGTGAGGTACCTCTATCTGAAAATACATCATCTAAGTGATTGATAGTTGGTTTTTAACAGTCATTAAAGTATGCCTTATTTACTTTGAAGAACTACTAAAATAGTGATTTAGTCAGACAGCATAGGCAGCAGATCTATACAGATGAGATGATGACTTGGAATTAAATAATAGTAATCAAATCAAATAAATATAATATACACAACAACTAAAATATTATATTAAAGTAAAGTCATGTGAATAAATGATGGTTAATAAGTGATAAGCAGTAATGGACAGTCACTACCATCATGGGACTTTTATTTATTGTTTTATTCTGTGTTGTTACAGCATTTAACCCACATAATGCATAGTGCATTTAATATATATGTGCTTTTTCATACGGGTCATTCCATGAAAAGAGTGCCTTTTGTGTCCCTTTTGATATTTAAAGTAATCACTGTGCACCAATATTGAATTTTAAAAGCCTGCTATATTAAATGAAGTGCCCTTTAATATAGACCACATGGAGAATTTAAGAAATTAAAATACATTTTAATATGATTAAAGACTTGCTAAAGTGCTAAAATTCTGCATTTTGACACGTCCCTCCTCCTTCAACCCCCAACCCTGTGTCACTTCTAGGAAGATTTCAACCCACTTAATCCCAAAATATGTCCAAGTTTCACCATCATTGTAAAGCCCTAGTTATTTGTATTGCTTTGACAAAGTCATTTCTGAACATTATTATTGATTTCATGTGATTAGTGATTCATTTACTTATGTCCCTCATTTTAGGGTCAACTATGTTACATGAACTTAACTCTCATTTTAATACGGTGAAACTATCTTTTCCTTTTAAATATATTTTTTCCAAAAGAAACATATAACATCTAATAGTCAAATCATAGTGTAAAAGCCGGTGAGCTGATTCTACTATTTTTGGCAATTTTCTGGTGTTTTGTGGTGGAAAACTGAGAGGGTCGAGCATAACACCTCAACCCTGTTACCCATAGATAGGACAGGCTAGAAATGTAGTACTTTTTAATTTATTTATTTTTGCATTCAATTGTGCCTCCCTGTTACCCACAGCAAGCTTCCATTCCCCCTGTCACAAAGGTTTTTATGGCTGGAAATCGTCAACCCTGTTATGGTCAACCATCTTACTTTATTTGGCACTTAATAGGCAATTACTATAGTCTTTTTTTCATTTAACCCCTTGAGATGGGACATTATTATTATTATTTTTTTTTTGGCAGAATGTTAAAAAAAAGTGCTCTTTGTGGCAGAATGTTAAAATGAGGTGAAATCAAACGGGTTTTTTGGACCAAGTTACACTTCTCAAAAAGCACCGAATTGGTGGAACTACACGTATAATATACCATTTAGCAGACACGTTTTTCCAAAGCCACTTACAGTCATGCGTGCATACATTTTTATTTATTTTTTTGTGTATGGGTGGTCCCGGGGATCGAACCCACTACCTTGGCGTTACAAGCGACGTGCTCTACCAGCTGAGCTACAGAGGACCACACAGTTCGTATACTAAATGCAACATATTTGTTCAGACCACCAGAGTTCTGCTGGTTGCTGCTATTTTCTCTGTCTATGTTCAAATGGCTCGAATGCAAATGATCCACTGGCGCCAACCAAATGAACCAGCCATAGGACATGACAACATCAGATAATAAATCACATAGTAGGCTACTCACTCACTGGTCTTAAACAGCGGTTGTCTCTAACACAGATTATCATCATCAGCCGGTTGGCCCAGCGATGGAGCGGCTCCCCACCATCTCCATAACGATGACGCTTGGCCCTTTGCTCGGGACGAATCGCACGGGCCGGGCAGGTGTCTACTAGGTTCCCTCCCGCCTCCCTGCTGCGTAAAGTCGCGTGTGGGCACGCTTCAAGTCGTTTGTGGAGCGCAGCGTTAAGGGAGGGAACAGTAGCTGTGAAAATAACACTTGAGATGCTGATAATGGTAAGGAGACAGAATTATATTGATGTCCATATTATCCATGGGACATTTATATTGCTGACTTCACTTGAACTTCAATAAGCTACAAACAATAATAGTTAGGCTATTCCTAATAAAATCCCATAACATAAATAATACGTGTAGCTACAATTCAATATTTATCGAAAAAAAAATACAGAAGAAAAAAACACAAACCTACTCTGACAACTAGTTGGATTAAAACTCCTTAATTTGTCTCCTATAAAATCCTATATATGGGTTGATGTTGTGCTCCCGCCACCGGAAACTATGATATAGGCCTAATAATAAAAAGGCGCTCTGCAAGGTTATGGCACTCAGTATGTAGCCTGTGTATTGCCTATAAATCTCATCAAATGACAGTCGGCCAGTGAAGAGTTAAATGGAGGAGACGCCTAGTGACACGCCTCATTGGGCATATTATGTGCTGCAAACAAAACGTGTGTGTGTGTGTGTGTGTGTGTGTGTGCGTGCCAGACAGCCAGTGCATCGCGCCCCTTCTACATGCCTCTCCCTCTCTGCTCACACTCTCTCTCTCTCTCTCTCTCTCTCTCTCTCTGCCTCTCTCTCTCTCTCTCTCTCTCTCTGCCTCTCTCTCTCTCTCTCTCTCTCTCTCTCTCTGCCTCTCTCTCTCTCTCTCTCTCTCTCTCTCTCTCTCTCTCTCTCTCTCTGCCTCTGCCTCTGCCTCTGCAGCGAAGGACTATATCTGCGGCACCACTGTCACTTTCACGACCACACAGGGACATGTACTGACGCGGAGAGGAGGACGCACCGACACCTGCTCTCCAAGGCGGCGTATTAATTCCAGCATCACTTCTGTGGATTATTATTTATTTTCAACAAAAAGGTACGTAGCCTACAGCCTACATTTGGTATGCGCTTAATGGGTGGTTTGTTGGGGAACGAGAGAACGACAGGCAGACACCACCACAAAGTAGTAGCGTAGGCAGCATCCTGGCTGCGGTCTATGAATGGACCATCGTGTAAGGCTGGCTACAGCTCTCGGCAGATGTAGGGGGGGCGAGGAGACAAGCGGCAATTTAGCTCTTGCATTGATCTAGGACAGTTTTTTAGACTGACAAGGCACCCAGATTTGGGAGTAAAACACGCTCTGAAATAAAAGGCAGAAGGTCGAATGGGTTGGCCTCATCCGTTTTATGGATGCGCATACATTCCGCCTGCTATTCTCTCTCATTTAGCTCAGATGCATATTCATTGGACCTTTTGTGTGGTTTTTCCCTTGTGAGAGAGCGACCTTTTAAGTCACAAAAGAACCGGCTATATAGGGGATGGGAGCGAAAAATGGCTTTTCTGAAAGCGTTAGGTCTCTAGTTGAACGGCTGCATTTGGTGGATAATATAGAATTGCCTAAATAAGAGGAGATTATATTGCTCCAAACTATTTTCTCTCCACCAATCCAGCTGAAGAGAAAAGTTACTTTTGTTCGAGGGCCGGAACGTTTCTTGAATGATAATATTTGAGTAAAGAGGTCTGAAAGAGGATAACTCCAGTTGATTTTGCTTTTAGTCTTTAGACACAATAAGAAAATGAATGGAAAACAAATGATCCATCATCACACAGCAGAAAAGGAGCAACATCTAATGGAATGGTGACACGTAGGCCTGTGCAATATTATATTCAACTTGTCAGTGTTTTAAAACCTTGTTGTTACATGTTTAACATGAATGCCGAATTATCTTTACATGCCAAATGTTATTAAGTATAAGTTCATAATCTCTTGAGATCTACACGCACGTTTTATATAGCGTGAAGGGGGGTACGCCAAGGTAGCACGATTTGGAAGAAAAAATAAATAAACGCATTATCTGTTGAATAGCATATGTGCATAACGTTTATATCGGCCTAGCCTATAAAATGACATAACTTGCAAAAATAACACATGGAATTAGATAATACGACGTGCAATCAGTATCTTTATAACATTCTATTATTTACCAGATATTCCTCTAGACGCGGCTGTTTTAGCAATACACGCAGTGTCCACCGTTGTGTTCTTCGGGCCTAAGCTTAATTGAATTAAACATGTGGCAAAGCAAATGTATATAGATCACAGCTGCATAATGCGGTGCAGGCCAGAGGAACTGGTCTTCACGTCACCGGTAAATACACACATTCAGAAGGTAAATTAGAAGGAAAAAAATACTCCTTGAGCAGCCTTAATTACAGTCTCGAGAGGGAAAGTGGTGGATTATGGTAATGTGTGGACATACGTTCAGAGCGCGTGTAGAATGGAGCGAAAGGTTAGATGACATGAAATCAGTGACTTTGACAGTCCACTCCAAATCCATTCGATATGCTCTAATTTATACGGACCTCACCATTTCTTACTGCAATTTTTTTTTTCTTCCACAGGCTATAATTAGTTTACACGCTTTTAGAAATGAGGGTTTGAGGTGGATGTAGCTGCAGTTTGAATTTCCAATAGCCTATAATAAAAACATTTGTAATAATAATACAATGACAAACGTAATTAATATTATAATTATCAACAATAATTTGGAGGCAGGGATAATGTATTATTATAATTGGCATTATTATCATCCAATTGATGTGCTATTGTTATTGTTGTTGTTGTTGATGTTTTTCATTATTAGGCATTATTATTAACATAATAATTAATACCGTTCTTACTATTCCGTTTAGACCCGTGCAATTATTTCCTCACAATTACCAGCTATTCCAACAGCACATGGGAATACCACGGGAAATAGGCAAGCAACCATGCTCTTTGAAATGGATAGGCCGCTCTCATCGTACAATAGACTTCAATTAATTAAAACGCCCGGTCCCCCCAAAAAAAGGCCCTTTCCCAGTCCAGCCCGGCCTTGACAGCTGGCTCCATGTATTTAGCCAACCTTCTCATGAAGTGCCAATTTATTTGACCTCCTCATCATCGAGACCATTTGTATATTGTATTTTTATTCATTCTCTCTCTCTCTCTCTCTTTCTCTTTGTCTGTCCGCAACCAACAGCCAACGATGGAGGAATCCAGCTCACATAAGTTGGTTTGGGACGGCGACGCCAAAGCCGTGCAGCAGTGTCTAACGGATATATTCACCAGCGTCTACACCACGTGTGACATTCCGGAAAATGCAATTTTCGGCCCTTGTGTATTGAGCCACACGTCGTTGTATGACAGCATAGCCTTCGTAGCACTCAAATCAACGGACAAACGAACTGCGCCGTACATATTCAGGGTAAGGAAATAATACTATTGTGATTTTCGAGAATGATAATAGTGATAATGTTCTATATTTACGATTTTATTACATCTCCTTATTCAGACTGAATTAAATTGTCTGCCATGGTTGATTTATCATTAGGTCTATTGCACCCAGAGTAGGCGACATTGAAGATACAAATATGTTTTTTCATTTCTATTTCTTATGACATTGGTGTGACGCCTATATTATTTGTATTAGACCCAACTGGACGTGTTATCTTACAAGATAGCATGCAGGTATAATGCATTTTGATAGTTGCACAACCAAAACACATTCAAAATAGCCTATATATTTATTTTTGGCCACAGCCTATGCGTAAACGGTAAGAATGAATGCTGAAGCACGGACTTCTCGTTTGGGTCCAACTAACGAATTTTCCTCGCTTTCTGTCACCGTTCAACGCGCAGGTGGACACGTCAGCAGCCAACAGCACGTCGGACGGCTTGATGTGGCTGCGGCTCGTGCAGTCGGCGCGGGACCGGGACGAGCAGAACCTCGAGTCCTACGTGAAGAACGGACAGCTGTTCTACCGGTCTCTCCGGAGGATCGAGAAGGACGAGGAGCTGTTGGTCTGGTACGGGAAAGACCTGATTGAGCTGCTGCTGCTCAGCGCGAGTAAAGCACCGGTCAAGGCCAAGGGTGAGTTGGTAGCCTACTAGCTTGGCCGGGTAGTGGAACAGACCTAGAAGGTTTGCACTGAAGCGTTCCGTTTCAGTTGGCTGTTTTGTAGTTTCGGTCTCGCCTTTCTTGATAATGATCCATCAAAAATAATTCCAATAGTCTTGTAGCTCATATTCAGTTTATATTCAAATTGATAAAAGAGGAAAATAACAGCTTTTGTCAAATAAGACTACATTGTACATTTACAATCATTTACACCAACAGTTGAGGGTAAATAAATTGCGTAAATTAGGTGTTCCAAAAATAAATGCAATAGGCTTATTTCTGTATTTATAATTTATAGTTTACAATAATCAGAAGATGATAGTCCTATTTCAGCTTTACCAAAACATTACAGAACCCACTACTGTTTTTTTAAGGAAGATACTGTATATTAGCAAGCTTTTTTATTCTTTCTGAATGATTTACATTCTTTTCCTTCTGTTCATTTCCAGGGTCCGCTCCCTACTCCTGTCCTGACTGCAACCAGCGCTTCCAGTTTGAGTTCCCCTTCCTGGCCCACCTGAGGTTCCGCTGCACCAAGAGACTACAGAGCATGGCAGCAGGCAGTGTGGACGAGGAGGTCCACAGTAAGGAGCCAAGCACAGAGCGCCCTAACCCCAACACTACCACCACCACACCCACCAGAGCTAGCCCTAAACTGGGCCGCTCGGAGGGGGACAGCGCCAAACCCTCCACAGACTTCCATAACCTAGCCAGAGACCTGGAGAACAGTCGGACCAGTCCGCCGAGTGACCGTGAGGCTGAGATCCGCAGCGAGAGCTCTGGGAAGAGGAAGTTCTCCGATGTGGAGGACAGGGAGAGGGATGGTAGCAGGGCCTCTCTGAGTCTGTCTCAGTCCCTCAAGTCTAAGGAGGAGCTGGCTAGCTCAGCACAGAACTATCGGGGAGTGTACGGCCTGGAGGAGAATCGACGAGGGCCGACGTTCTCCCCTCCAGGGTCGGGGTCCACCGAGTCGGGTGGTGAGGGTAAACGCAGTGCCTTCACCGAGGTCAAGAAGTCTCCACAGAGCTTAAAGACGCACAGCGGCAGCACCAAAAACCTCCAGAGCTCCAATGCCGAGAACAAGGACGGAGGTCGGCCCAGCCCGGGCAGCAACCCTCCCCAGGAGAAGCATCTCAACATCAGGCAGGTTCTGTCAGAGACCCAACCTCCCCAGTCCCAGACCCGCATGGAGTCCTCTCCGCTCGGGAGCGCCTTCACCTCCGTAGTCCAGCAGGGTGGGGGCAATGGCGGGCAGAGGAAGAGCGCCTTCAGCCAACCCTCCCGCCACTCTACCTCCTCCTTCTCCCAGATCTCTCCTCTGGTCATGACTACGCCCAAACTCCTGGACTGCCACCCGGCGGTGGGCGACACCATCTCTTCCTCCAGACTCTACCAGGCAGACCACCTGGCCGCCAAACTCCACGGCGCAGAGCTGGGCGCCAACTGCCCAGTGCCAGGAGCCATGTCCAAGCAGAGCCCGTTCCTCTACGCGGCGGCTGCAGCCACAGCCTTCTGGCCCAAGAGCCAGGGCCCCATCCAGCTGCAGATGCCCTCAGCGCTAACCTTACTACCACCCTCCTTCACCTCTCTGTGTCTGCCCGCCCAGAACTGGTGCGCCAAGTGCAACGCCTCCTTCCGTATGACCTCTGACCTGGTGTACCACATGAGGTCGCACCACAAGAAAGAGTTTGCCATGGAGCCAATGGTCAAGAGGAGGCGTGAAGAGAAACTGAAGTGTCCAATCTGTAACGAGTCGTTCAGGGAGAGGCACCACCTCTCGCGTCACATGACCTCCCACAACTGATTTTTAGATCAATAACATACCGTTTTCACACATGCTAGGGCGAGCTGAACTAAGCTGAGCCGAGCCGAGCTGTACTGTACTGCACTGGCCTGGTTACGGAATTGCATTTGATTAAGAAACCCTTGCTTGAAAGGACAGTGTGTAAAGAATATACGGTAGGCGAAGCAGAACAGTAAGGTTTGGCCATCCACTGAAGCTTCTGGGACGGACCGTAAAAGACAATGGGAAAATAGTATACCCCTGCCAGGCCAGCACAGCACGGTTTGGGTCAGCACAATAGTGGGAAAGGGGTATCACATCACAGACCATGGGGAGAAACTTTTTTGCTGACTGACTGACTGACTGACTGACTGACTGACTGGCTGACTGGCTGACTGGCTGACTGGCTGTCTGACTGTCTGGCTGACTGACTGGCTGGCTGACTGGCTGACTGGCTGACTGACTGACTGACTGACTGACTGACTGACTGGCTGGCTGGCTGACTGACTGACTGGCTGGCTGACTGGCTGGCTGTCTGGCTGACTGACTGACTGACTGACTGGCTGGCTGACTGACTGGCTGACTGGCTGGCTGACTGGCTGGCTGACTGGCTGACTGGCTGACTGGCTGGCTGGCTGGCTGGCTGACTGGCTGGCTGACTGACTGGCTGGACATACACCACTTAAAGGAGCACTTGTTTTCAACACAGACAGTTGTTATGTTCCTTGAGTTTGTTTTTGGTTTCTTCTTCAAATGTCATGTTTGTTTATTTGAGTGTATGCAAATGCTTTTTTGACTTGAGAAATGAATCTATTTATCTTATGAAGCACTTACAATTTTGGGAAATAAGGGACGATAAGAATATGTGTATTTAAATGTACAGTAAGTTGTATTTTATATTATATAAAGACATATATAGAAAATGATAAATAAAAACAGTTGCATTACATGGTTTACTATTCAATACGTTTTTTCATGTCCACCTTAAATGTTGAATAATATTGACACAAACTGGGATATGACGTCAGACAGACTGACTATATTTCAGATTGCATGTGTAATAATGCTTATTGATATAAATAAGATGCAGTCTATACAGTTACAATGTAAATACCTGTTTTGTTTGAAATACAAAAGTGTAATATTTTGTGTCAGTGGGGAATACAGTAGTTTCAGTGTTTCTTCCTTCATGCTGAAATGTACTACTTGATAGTTTACCTAATCATGTTGAATGCTTTGACAATAAAATAGCTTTATTTTCATCTCTATGTGTGGAACCTGTGTTTATACAATATAACAATGTAAAGAAATTACATTTACCAAGGTTGTAGATAGGAATATAGACAATCGATATGAATCCACATCATACACGACTACAAAGGGTTTAAGGTGCCTAACTATATCATATATATATATATATATATATATATATATATATATATATACTATATCATAGACCTACTTGGAGCTCGTCGTGTAATGCGAATATTATCTGGTCAAAAGATTAGCTAATTCTTTTAAAACAAGTAAATGTTTTAGGCTGAAAATGGTCATAAATCCATCTCAAAGACATGACGATCACTGTATTATGGTCCCACGTTTATTTCAGCCTTTGTACATATAAAGAGTAGGCCTTCTGTTTCGCCCATTCGTAAAATGCTGCGTTGGCTAATAAAACAATATGATATTGTGGCCCAGGATGTAGTCTAGTCTAGTGGCCCAGGATATATGAAAAGAAGATCAGGCTTCTGACAATTAAAACACATTTTCTGCAGTCCTATTCTGTCATCACACGAGGGGTGTAGGCTTAGTGTAGACCATGTCTGCATTGTCGGATTGTCCTGATCCCGAGAGATCTGGGCCTCGTTTCCCAGAGCATTTGTAGCGTTAAAAATCATAGTTAGAACCATCTTACGATGTATCTTTAGTAGCCGAGCTGTTTCCCAGAGTCTTCGTCAGTAACATGCTTCGTTAATAGCGTGGCTCTTAAAAATCTTCACACATCTTTGAGTGATCCAGACCAGAGTTTCCCAAACTCGGTCCTTGGGCCCCCCTGGGTGCACGTTATGGGTTTTGCCCTAGCACTACACAGCTAATTAAAAATAATCAAAGCTTGATGATGAGTTGGTTATTTGAACCATCTGCCCCAGGACCGAGTATGGAAACCCTAATCCAGACCACTCATAGAGCAGGCAAAGTGCATCATTAGGTTTTTATCTCCGATAAACATAGAGAACCAAGAGGCTATCTGTCTGACTGTGACTGCGGATAACTTCAGAACGAAGTTAACTACAAATGCACAGTTCCCAAAGTTTGTGCAATTGTTACAAACAAGCGAAGGATAAAACAATGCTTCAAATAAAAACCGAGATGACTGCATTATACAATACATAGGCTACATGAGCCTATATAGGCTATTTCAATCATATTTAAATCAATTTCACGTTCAATCAATTGAGTTATAGTTTGCGACAAGGCTACTGTCTGTAATTTGTGCCTCAATGTGTTTCATGGTGTGTGACAACATGTGCGCAATGATGTGCCCAATCTGGGATTCAGCCTAGTGCATTATTATTGGGGAAGCATAATAAGCCGCCTCAGTAGCCTATTTGCAGCCATAGGTGGTAATATCTCCCTAGGAGCTGATCCGTCTTCATTATTGTGGAATAATTATATTGTTAAATTAAGATTTGAATGGAAAAAGCAGATTAGAGAGCCGGGAAGCTTTTCTTTCCATCCTTTCAGTATCGACACACGATCTAATGACCCATTGCGAACGTTCTGTCTCTACATGATTGTTTGGGAAACGCTTAAAAAGTTGGCTCATAAATAACGATGCATCTGGTACGATCATCGTAACGCTTAAATTCCATCGCAACTGGGAAACGAGGCCCTGTATAATCATGATCATAATAATCATAATCATAATTTCACCAGAAATATTATATTTTTACTGTTATGTCATGATTTCTTTATGATTAAGTCAAATGAAAATCACCATTATTATTATTGCGCTGCACAGCGCAACACAGAATTAGGTATATCGTATCTCTAGATAAAGTAGCATAATACAAATAATAGCTGATATACAGCGAGAAAAGCTTTCTCCAAGAAAAGTGCTATAGCAGCTCTCCATGGCTACTTCATGGGCGCAAACAGCTTCAAGTTGGATAAAAGCACGTTCCCTCCCTAAACTCCTTCCCACAAGAAGCAATGCAGAACCTGTACTAGTACAGTTCTTCTTCTGTATTCGCCTAATAGTTGTACTTTTATTTACTTCTAATGAAAATAAAAATGTAATCCCATTAACATTATCGATGCCTTCACCGTATCAGGCTACCAATGGCATCTCGTTAAATCCACAGAATATCAGCAACCACACCTGCAAATGTTTTCGATGAATAAAATAATAAAATTAGATAAAATTGAAGAAGAAAAAAATATCAACCACTACTAATGCCTGACGCATTGCAAATGATCATACCCGTCTCGTGTATTTTTTGATAACCCCCTAGGCCTACTTTCCGTTTCTCATAAGCTTATAATAGGCCTACTGGCTACATCTATATAATATGGATATAAGAAATCCATTGCATTACATTAAAATCTATTATTCCACGTGAAATCACAAGTCCTGTCTTTTTAGGGGTGTGCGTTGATTTACAGCGACATTAAGTTTCCTTTTCAGTAAAGTGCAGTTAGAACACATGTCCGCTATTTACACTTTATGATCATGAACAAATGCAAAACATGTGTAAAACAAGGTGAATGGAATACAGCCTAGTCCTACCCATGGATTGAAATCCACTAAAGCCTAGGGGGATGCTTAAAAATATAGATTTAAATTATAAAACGAATGAAATTATTAGGATAAAATCGTTATTATTGTCCAATAGTTTAGTCTAGTTATCATTTGCATTTTATAAAGGGGAGAAAGACGCACCATTGGGAACCCTGAAGTAGACGCTGAAACGTCGAAATATAGCTCAACAGTGACATCAAGCGGAGAGAGTGTGAATTACAGACAATTCTACAGCAGCAAATGTCATTGTCCTCAGAGCCAGCCCTCAAACGGCGACAAATGAATTCCCACCTTTATCTAGCAATCACCTCACAGAGCCAGGTGGACATAGCACAGTCCTCAACACATATCAACAATTCACTCTGGAGGTGAATAGATGATAATTGTAGATCATTATTAAGCATCTGTCATTCTGGTAGACTTCGGCTACATATTGTCTCTCCATGGATCATATGAATACTCCACTGTAAGGTCCTTTTACACCACCAGTCAGTCACAAATGCATTATGGACATTATAGTCAATGTAGAGTAAATCCTAACCAAACCAACAGCTATAGATCTAAAACACCTATCATTTGTCAATGGAGTAAACAGGTCAATTGAAAAGAGACAGAGTGATAGACAGATACTGAGAAATCTCCATTACCCCCCCACCACACACAAACACCACCACACACACACACACACACACACACACACACACACACACACACACACACACACACACACACACACACACACACACACACACACACACACACACACACACACACACACACACACACACACACACACACACACACACACACACACACACACACACACACACACACACACACACACACACACACACACACACACACACACACACACACACACACACACACACACACACACACACACACACACACACACACACACACACACACACACACACACACACACAGACACACACACACACACACACACACACACACACACACACACACACACACACACACACACACACACACACACACACACACACACACACACACACACACACACACACACACACACACACACACACACACACACACACACACACACACACACACACACACACACACACACACACACACACACACACACACACACACACACACACACACACACACACACACACACACACACACACACAGTATTGTGTGGATAAAATCACTAGGGAAGCCAGAAAAAAAGCCATATTACAACCTACGTGTTGTGACAATTGCGTTGTTTGCTCTGTAACCTGTTAGTTCATATGCCTTGACACCGTGATATAGAGGCCTAAAGGCCGAGACAATAAGACACAGTGGCAGAATAAATTCAACCACACCTTTGTTTCATCACAAAAGCGGAGAGCAACATCTATCCGGTGGGAGCAACATCTATCCGGTGGAGTCCACAAAGCATATTGTGGACTCCCCCCCACTAGCCTGTGATATTTAATGCCCCATGCTTGGCTGCTGGTGTCCCCACCAGCCTGTGATATTTAATGCCCCATGCATGGCTGCTGGTGTCCCCACCAGCCTGTGATATTTAATGCCCCATGCATGGCTGCTGGTGTCCCCACCAGCCTGTGATATTTAATGCCCCATGCATGGCTGCTGGTGTCCCCACCAGCCTGTGATATTTAATGCCCCATGCTTGGCTGCTGGTGTCATTGTTCCCTTTCCTGAGCCTCTCCTGTCACATATGTCCCTACATCACTCAGCGCTGTGGAGGTGGCTCTAGTACGGTGTTGCTAGCCTTGCTGGCTCACTAACACATTTCTCTCTCTCTCTCTCTCTCTCTCTCTCTCTCTCTCTCTCTCTCTCTCTCTCTCTCTCTCTCTCTCTCTCTCTCTCTCTCTCTCTCTCTCTCTCTCTCTCTCTCAATTCAATTTTGAATTTAAGGGCTTTATTGGCATGGGAAACATATATTACAGTTTTTCTCAATTGTTTACACACAAATACTGGTACTTGAGACACAATGACCACAACATGTAACTCATGCACCAACCCCCCTGAATCAATTCTGCTAAACTACAAGCACAATTCCTGCTTTACACTCAAATTGCAGTTCTACAACACACTTTTTTCAAAACACTACACACACATCTTTGCATTTGGCACAATTTTCATGCAGAAAATCTATTGTTTTCACAATGAACACACTGCCATTCAAATATGCACACTGACTCATCACATGGGCAAACACCCGTCACACAGTTTTACAATTAGCAATCAGAGCTTTAGCATAAAAGGGCAACAGGTGAGCTCTTCTGTTTTGGAGCAATGGATGCCAACATTGGAAACAGAGGCAGAGCCAGAGGAGTGAGAGTAAGAGGAGGAGGACGGGGAGGACGAGGACGAGGAAGGCCAAGGACCGTAATCTCTGATGAGATCCGAGCCACTTTGGTTGATCATGTGGTCAACCATGAGGTACACTGTAGCATCCATTATCCGGACATTCCGAAATGAGAATAGGTAAGAAATCTACTCTCACTAGAAAATTGCAGTACTGCATATCAATACAGTACTCAATGAGTACAGTAGTGCAGTATTGCCTGTGGACTGTTCTGTAGGACTGTAAAAATAAAGTATGTTTCAAGTATTTGGGAAATGTATTTCTACTTTGTATTTACAGCATTTTACTATTTGTTTGGCAGAACTGAAAGATTACCAATACAAGGTGGTCGGGAACGTGTTCTGTCTCCTGAACAGGAAACTGAAATCATGAACATGGTCCTAGAAAAGAACGCCATAACATTACGGCAAATACAAAGAAAAATAATAGAAAACAATGAGATATTTCAAAATATTGATAGGGTAAGCTTATCAACACTGGACCTTGTCTTGCGCAGAAATAATCTCAGGATGAAGCAGGTCTACAGGGTGCCATTTGAACGCAATTCAGAAAGAGTCAAAGAATTGCGATATAACTATGTGCAAGTGACTCCTATACAATCCCACAATTGATGCATACTCTCAACACTGTATAAATTATACATATTTCAGTATTGTAATCATAATGATTGTGCTTCACATTAGTGACCACTCCATGTCTATTTCTGATATTGTCATGTGTGTTTCAGAGAGTCCTTGAGCTAGAGGTGGCTGCAGTGGAGCACCAGTTCATCTTCATTGATGAGGTTGGATTCAACCTCACAAAAAGACGAAAGAGGGGAAGGAATATCATCGGCCAGCGTGCCATTGTTCAAGTCCCTGGCCAGCGCGGAGGGAACATCACAATGTGTGCAGCGATTACCCTCCACGGCGTCATCCATCACCATGCTACCCTTGGCCCCTACAACACCGCACATCTGATCACATTCCTGGACACCCTACACAACACACTCATTCCAACAGATCAGGTAGATGGCCCAGAGCAGCTCAGGTACGTTGTCATTTGGGACAACGTAAGTTTCCACAGGGCTGCTCTGGTTCGTAACTGGTTCACTGCCCACCCACGCTTTTTAGTTGTTTATCTCCCTCCATATTCTCCATTCCTCAATCCTATTGAGGAATTTTTTTCTGCCTGGAGATGGAAAGTGTATGACCGAAATCCACAAACGCATATACCTCTTCTCCAAGCTATGGAAGACTCATGTGGAGATATAGCAGCTGATGCTTTTCATGGCCGGAATTGCCATGCTAGGCGATATTTCCCCCACTGCTTGGCCAGGGAAAACATTGCTTGTGATGTGGATGAGGTGCTGTAACTGTATACATTAAATTCTTCTGTTTTGTATGTAGACCACTGTATGTGCAACTTTGTGTTGGTTGGGAATGGGATGTACACTGTGTACATTGTTTTTGTGGGAAAAATAAAATATATTTGTTACCGTGTATTTGTGTGTTCTGAGTATAAAAACAATATTCTCAAATATTTTACACACACACTTATGTATGTATTGTCTGTAGTAATGGCAACACTGAACCAAAAAAAGGCCTAAGTCATTATGATGAATGGAGAAGAAGTGTTTTCCATTCATCATATTGTTTTACATTGAGCACATCAGTGTTCAACTGGTTCTTATAAATGTCTATTCATATGATGGTTTGTGTGTGTCATTTGAAAACAAAATACCATTTTGATAAGAAATAACATTGTTTTGAATATAAAGTTTCATTTTGCTGGAGAATTTAGGGGTTTTGCCCATTGTGTGTGTGTTTTTTGATTTGTGTGTAGAGTTCTGAGAATATGAGGCATGCTTTCAGAAAATGTGTGTAAACAATCGAGAAAAACTCTAACATTGCCAAAGCAAGTGAAGTACAGTGAGGGAAAAAAAGTATTTGATCCCCTGCTGATTTTGTACGTTTACCCACTGACAAAGACATGATCAGTCTATAATTTTAATGGTTGGTTTATTTGAACAGTGAGAGACAGAATAACAACAACAAAAAATCAGGAAAAACGCATGTCAAAATGTTATAAATTGATTTGCATTTTAATGAGGGAAATAAGTATTTGACCCCTCTGCAAAACATGACTTGTTTCTTGTAGTTCGCCACCAGGTTTGCACACATCTCAGGAGGGATTTTGTCCCACTCCTCTTTGCAGATCTTCTCCAAGTCATTAAGGTTTCGAGGCTGACGTTTGGCAACTCGAACCTTCAGCTCCCTCCACAGATTTTCTATGGGATTAAGGTCTGGAGACTGGCTAGGCCACTCCAGGACCTTAATGTACTTCTTCTTGAGCCACTCCTTTGTTGCCTTGGCCGTGTGTTTTGGGTCATTGTCATGCTGGAATACCCATCCACGACCCATTTTCAATGCCCTGGCTGAGGGAAGGAGGTTCTCATTCAAGATTTAACGGTACATGGCCCCGTCCATCGTCCCTTTGATGCGGTGAAGTTGTCCTGTCCCCTTAGCAGAAAAACACCCCCAAAGCATACTGTTTCCACCTCCATGTTTGACGGTGGGGATGGTCTTCTTGGGGTCATAGGCAGCATTCCTCCTCCTCCAAACACGGCGAGTTGAGTTGATGCCAAAGAGCTCGATTTTGGTCTCATCTGACCACAACACTTTCACCCAGTTCTCCTCTGAATCATTCAGATGTTAATTGGCTAACTTCAGACGGCCCTGTATATGTGCTTTCTTGAGCAGGGGGACCTTGCGGGCGCTGCAGGATTTCAGTCCTTCACGGCGTAGTGTGTTACCAATTGTTTTCTTGGTGACTATGGTCCCAGCTGCCTTGAGATCATTGACAAGATCCTCCCGTGTAGTTCTGGGCTGATTCCTCACCGTTCTCATGATCATTGCAACTCCACGAGGTGAGATCTTGCATGGAGCCCCAGGCCGAGGGAGATTGACAGATATTTTGTGTTTCTTCCATTTGCGAATAATCGAACCAACTGTTATCACCTTCTCACCAAGCTGCTTGGCTATGGTCTTGTAGCCCATTCCAGCCTTGTGTAGGCTTACAATCTTGTCCCTGACATCCTTGGAGAGCTCTTTGGTCTTGGCCATGGTGAAGAGTTTGGAATCTGATTGATTGATTGCTTCTGTGGACAGGTGTCTTTTATACAGGTAACAAGCTGAGATTAGGAGCACTCCCTTTAAGAGTGTGCTCTTAATCTCAGCTCGTTACCTGTATAAAAGACACCTGGGAGCCAGAAATCTTTCTGATTGAGAGGGGGTCAAATACTTATTTCCCTCATTTAAATGCAAATCAATTTATAACATTTTTGACATGCGTTTTTCTGGATTTTTGTTGTTGTTATTCTGTCTCTCACTGTTCAAATAAACCTACCATTAAAATTATAGACTCATCATGTCTTTGTCAGTGGGCAAACGTACAAAATCAGCAGGGGATCAAATAATTTTTTCCCTCACTGTAGATAGTGTGGTCCTCTGTAGCTCAATTGGTAGAGCATGGCGCTTGTAACGCTCGGGTATTGGGTTCGATCCCCGGGACCACCCATACCTAAAAATGTATGCACACATGACTGTAAGTCGCTTTGGATAAAAGCGTCTGCTAAATGGCATATTATATTATAGTTAACAAAAGTGAAATAAACAATAAATATTAACAGTAAACATTACACTCAGCAGTTCCAAAAGAATAAAGACATTTCAAATGTCATATTATGTCTATATACAGTGTTGTAATGATGTGCAAATAGTTAAAGTACAAATGGGAAAATACATAAGCATAAATATGGGTTGTATTTATAATGGTGTTTGTTCTTCACTGGTTGCCCCTTCTCTTGTGGCAACAGGTCACAAATCTTGTTGCTGTGATGGCACACTGTGGTATTTCACCCAGTAGATAAGGGAGTTTATCAAAATTGGGTTTGATTTCGAATTCTTTGTGGATCGCTGTAATCTGAGGGAAATATGTGTCTCTAATATGGTCATACATTTGGCAGGAAATTAGGAAGTGCAGCTCAGTTTCCAACTCATTTTGTGGGCAGTGTGCACATAGCCTGTCTTCTCTTGAGAGCCAGGTCTGCCTACGGCGGCCTTTCTCAATAACAAGGCTATGCTCACTGAGTCTGTACATAGTCAAAGCTTTCCTTAGGTTTGGGTCAGTCACAGTGGTCAGGTATTCTGCCACTGTGTACTCTCTGTTTAGAGCCAAATACCATTCTAGTTTGCTCCGTTTTTTTGTTAATTCTTTCCAATGTGTCAAGTAATTATCTTTTTGTTTTCTCATGATTTGGTTGGGTCTAATTGTGTTGTTTTTGTTGTCCTGGGGCTCTGTGGGGTCTGTTTGTGTTTGTGAACAGAGACCCAGGACCAGCTTGCTTAGGGGACTCTTCTCCAAGTTCATCTCTCTGTAGGTGATGGCTTTGTTATGGAAGGTTTGGGAATCGCTTCCTTTTAAGTGGTTATAGAATTTAACGGCTCTTTTCTGGATTTTAATCATTAGCGGGTGTCGGCCTAATTCTGCTCT
Source organism: Coregonus lavaretus (assembly GCF_964263955.1). Classification (NCBI taxonomy): domain Eukaryota; kingdom Metazoa; phylum Chordata; class Actinopteri; order Salmoniformes; family Salmonidae; genus Coregonus; species Coregonus lavaretus. The sequence goes on from NC_140001.1 coordinate 5,154,414, forward strand.
GCATGCATTATTTTGTGTTTTTCGCTGTACACAGAGAATATTTTTGCAGAATTCTGCATGCAGAGTCTCAATTTGGTGTTTGTCCCATTTTGTGAATTCTTGGTTGGTGAGCGGACCCCAGACCTCACAACAATAAAGGGCAATGGGTTCTATAACTGATTCAAGTATTTTTAGCAAGATCCTAATTGGTATGTCAAATTTTATGTTCCTTTTGATGGCTTAGAAGGCCCTTCTTGCCTTGTCTCTCAGATTGTTCACAGCTTGGTGGAAGTTACCTGTGGCGCTGATGTTTAGGCCGAGGTGTGTATAGTTTTTTGTGTGCTCTAGGACAACGGTGTCTAGATGGAATTTGTATTTTTGGTCCTGGCAACTGGACCTTTTTTGGAACACCATTATTTTTGTCTTACTGAGATTTACTGTCAGGGCCCAGGTCTGACAGAATCTGTGCAGAAGATCTAGGTGCTGCTGTAGGCCCTCCTTGGTTGGTGACAGAAGCACCAGATCATCAGCAAACAGTAGACATTTTAACTTCAGATTCTAGTAGGGTGAGGCTGGGTGCAGGTTCTAGTGCCCTTGCCAATTCGTTGATATACAGCTGTGGAAAAAATTAAGAGACCACTGCAAATCTTTCTTAAACAAGCATCTCTACATGTATGACAGCCATTCCATTCCAGTGTCTGTTTAATTCCAACACAGGCACACCTCATTCTACTGAATTAGATACTAATTAGGTGATCACCTGAACCAAATCTTATTTAACGAGGAAAAGTATAAAAACCACTGCTGTGGTTATCACTATCCTCTTGCAATAGGACCAGCTGGATGGCAAAAACATTGCTAATAGTACCTCAAAAGTAATATTAATCAAAAAATAACTATTGACCATGCCAAAAGAGTTGAAAAGGAAGGTTTTGAGTGAGGAAAAGAAGGGTTCAATTCTGGCTTTACTGGCAGAGGGATACAGTGAGCGTCAGGTTGCTTCCATCCTTAAAATTTCAAAGACGGCGGTTCATAAAAACAAGGTCAAGCAGCAGACATTGGGGACAACAAAGCTACAGACCGGCAGAGGGCGAAAACGACTCTCTACTGACCGGGATGACCGCCAACTCATTCGAATGTCACTCAACAATCGTAGGATGACATCAAGTGACCTACAAAAATGGCAGCTGGGGTGAAGTTCACGGTGAGGACGGTTCGAAACAGGCTCCTAGGGGCAGGGCTGAAGTTGTGCAAAGCTAGAAAAAAGCCCTTCATCAATGAAAAGCAAAGAAGAGCCAGGCTGAGTTTTGCAAAAGACCATAAGGATTGGACCGTAGAGGACTGGAGTAAGGTAATCTTCTCTGATGAGTCCAATTTTCAGCTATGCCCAACACCTGGTCGTCTAATGGTTAGACGGAGACCTGGAGAGGCCTACAAGCCACAGTGTCTCGCACCCACCGTGAAATTTGGTGGAGGATTGGTGATGATCTGGGGGTGCTTCAGCAAGGCTGTAATCGGGCAGATTTGTCTTTGTGAAGGATGCATGAATCAAGTCACGTACAAGGTTGTCCTGGAAGAAAACTTGCTTCCTTTTGCTCTGACATTGTTCCCCAACTCTGAGGATTGGTTTTTCCAGCAGGACAATGCGCCATGCTACACAGCCAGGTCAATCAAGGTGTGGATGGAGGACCACCAGATCAAGACCCTGTCATGGCCAGCCCAATCTCCAGACCTGAACCCCATTGAAAACTTCTGGAATGTGATCAAGAGGAAGATGGATGGTCACAAGCCATCAAACAAAGCCGAGCTCCTTGAATTTTTGCGCCAGGAGTGGCATAAAGTCACCCAACATCAATGTGAAAGACTGGTGGAGAGCATGTCAAGACGCATGAAAGCTGTGATTGAAAATTAGGGTTATTCCACCAAATATTGATTTCTGAACTCTTCCTAAGTTAAAACATTAGTATTGTGTTGTTTAAAAATGAACATGAACTTAATTTCTTTGCATTACACTTTTGTTACTTTGACCAGTTGTCATTTTCTGCAAATAAATCCTCTAACTGACAATATTTATATTTGGAATTTGGGAGAAATGTTGTCAGTAGTTTATAGAATAAAACAAAAATGTTATTTTTACCCAAACACATACCTATAAATAGTAAAACCAGAGAAACTGATAATTTTGCAGTGGTCTCTTAATTTTTTCCACAGCTGTATATGTTGAAGAGGGTGGGGCTTAAACTGCATCCCTGTCTCACCCCACGGCCCTGTGGAAAGAAATGTGTGTGTTTATTGCCAATTTTAACCGCACACTTGTTGTTTGTGTTCATGGATTTTATAATGTCATATGTTTTTCCCCCAACCCCACTTTCCATCAATTTGTATAGCAGACCCTCATGCCAAATTGAGTCAAAAGCTTTTTTGAAATCAACAAAGCATGAGAAGACTTTGTTTTGGTTTGTTTGTTTGTCAATTAGGGTGTGCAGGGTGAATACATGGTCTGTCGTACGGTAATTTGGTAATTTGGTAAAAAGGCAATTTGACATTTGCTCAGTACATTGTTTTCACTGAGAAAATGAACTTGTCTGCTGTTAATGATAATGCAGAGGATTTTCCCAAGGTTGCTGTTGACACATGTCCCACGGTAGTCTGTCTACACTTTTACGGATTGGGTGATCAGTCCTTGGTTCCAAATATTGGGGAAGATACCAGAGCTAAGGATGATGTTAAAGTGTTTAAGTATAGCCAATTGGAATTTGTGGTCTGTATATTTTATCATTTCATTGAGGATACCATCACCACCACAGGCCTTTTTGGGTTGGAGGGTTTGTATTTTGTCCTGTAGTTCATTCAATGTAAGTGGAATTCAGTGGGTTCTGGTAGTCTTTAATTGTTGATTCTAAGATTTGCACATGATCATGTATATTTTTTTGCTGTTTGTACTTTGTTATAGGGCCAACAAGATTGGAGAAGTGGTTTATCCATACATCTCAGTTTTGGATAGATAGCTCTTCGTGTTGTTGTTTGTTTAGTGTTTTCCAATTTTCCCAGAAGTGGTTAGAGTCTATGGATTCTTCAATTACATTGAGCTGATTTCTGACATGCTGTTCCTTCTTCTTCGTTTCTCTCTCTCTCTCTCTCTCTCTCTCTCTCTCTCTCTCTCTCTCTCTCTCTCTCTCTCTCTCTCTCTCTCTCTCTCTCTCTCTCTCTCTCTCTCTCTCTCTCTCTCTCTCTCTCAATTACATTTCAATTTAAGGTCTTTATTGTCATGTGAAACATATGTTTACATTGCCAAAGCAAGTGAAATAGATAATAAACAAAAGTGAAATAAACAATACAAAATTAACAGTAAACATTACACTCACATAAATTCCAAAAGAATAAAGACATTTCAAATGTCATGTTATGTCTATATACATAGTTATAATAATGTGCAAATAGTTCAAGTACAAAAAGGAAAATAAATAACCATAATCACGTCCTCTCTCCCTCTCTGTCTCACAGGGTCATGACCTGTCTGTCGTTTGTTTCTTGGATTGGCCAAGAGGAGGTTACACCTGTCACCTCGCTTCAAACGGTTGTCTCTGGTGTGTGTATGTGTATGTGTATGTGTGTATGTGTGTGTGCATGTGTGTGTGTGAGAGAGAGAGAGTGTGTGTGTTTTCATACAGCATGTAAAATGTTTCACACCACAAATCCAATCTATTTTATACTGTAATTAAACCTCGACACGCAATTGTCAGCCAACTCTAATGTTACCCTCCTCTTCAGTGTCAGCCAGCCTGCCAGTTTAGTGGAGTCTGCCCCTAGCACAGTCAGTGTAGTCAGCTCAGTTTTTCCCACTTGGACCGTGTCTGTGCCTCGATCTAGGTCGGGCAAAACTAAATATGGCGGTGTTCGCTTTAGCAATCTCACTGGAATAAAGACCTCCTCCATTCCGGTCGTAAATGAAAGAGATTGTGATAATACCTCCCATCTCAAAATGGCACTTCTTAATGTTAGATCCCTCACGTCCAAGGCAGTGGTAGTCAATGAGCTAATCACTGATCATAAACTTCAATATTCATAAGTAGAATCCCACAGACCCACTCCAAAAGGCTTTTGGAACTCAGTGGGTTTTGTCCAACAAGTCTTGGGCCCTACGCATTGTCACAATCATACCCTGGATCGAGTTTTGTCCCGTGGAATAGATATTGTGGATCTAAATGTTTTTCCTCATAACCCTGGATTATCAGACCACCATTTTATTACAAATAATTTGCTTAGACCCCAACCAAGGATTATCAAAAGCTGCGCTATAAATTCTCGGACAACCCAAAGATTCCTACATGCCCTTCCAGACTCTCTCCACCTACCCAATCAGTTAACCCCCAAACCGAGGAGCTAGACTTAACCTTGCGTAATACCCTAGATGCGGTCGCACCGCTAAAAACAAAAACGTCACAAGAAACTAGCTCCTTGGTATACAGAAAATTCCAGAGCCCTGAAGCGCTCCACCAAATTGGAAGTCTCCCGACTAGCTTGGAAAGACAGTATCGTGCAATATCGAAAAGCCCTCACTGCTGCTTGATCAGCCTACTTTTACAACCTGATTAAGGAGAATAAAAACATTCCCAAATGTATTTTTTATACTAACTAAAAAGCAGTGTTCCCCAAGTGATGATGGCCTTCACTTCAGCAGTGATGAATTCATTAACTTTTTCAAAGAAAAGATCATGACTATTAGAAAACAAAGTCTCTCTGAACTCTCTGAATATGCGTTTCTCCCAAATTCAGTTGTCCTGAGTCTGCACATAACTGCCAGGACCTCTTACACTCTAGTTTTTTTTATCCTGTATCTCTCGACACATTCACTAAAATAGTCATGGCATCTTCCATCTACTGGACCCTATTCCAACTAAACTACTGAAAGAACTACTTCCTGAAACAACTACTTTGGCGGTCACACAACAGAAATTTGAGCAGAAATCCGACTTCCCTGACCTGACCTGACGTGGATCCTTTGTTTGAACTTCCCGAGGCAGCTGTTTTCACCAAAACGCCTATTCTGCCGATGGAGGAGAAGCAATAGAAGGAGTGGGGTCGTAGTCAGACTCTGGCAGCGTGCATACCATCCACCACTTCTGAGTATATTTCTCGCTAACATTCAGTCCCTGGACAACAAAAATAGACGAGCTCAGGGCGAGGATCTCCTTCCAGAGAGACATCAGGCACTGTAACATACTCTGATTTACAGAATCATGGCTCTCTCCAGATATATTGTCCGCGTCCATTCAGCCAGCGGGGATCTCCGTCCATCGCATGGACAGGAAGAAAGAACTCTCAGGGAAAAAGAAAAGCGGAGGTGTATGTTTCATGATTAACAACTCATGGTATGATTGTGGTAACATACAGGAACTCAAGTCCTTCTGTTCTCCCGATCTGGAATACCTCAACATCAAATGCCGACCACATTACCTACCGAGAGATACCACGACGGCTCTCAAGGAACTACACTGGACTATGTGCAAACTGGAAACCGCATTTATTGTAGCTGGGGACTTTAATAAAGGAAAACTGAGGAAAACGCTACTGAGATTCTATCAAAACATCTCCTGTGCTACAAGTGCAAAATGGACCCTGGATCATTGCTACTCTCCCTTCCGGGATGGCTACAAGGCCCGCCCTCCTTTGGCAAATCAGACCACGCCTCCATTATGCTCCTCCCCACCTATAGGTAGAAACTTAAACAGGAGGCTCCAATGGTAAGGACTGTTCAATGTTGGTCAGACCAATCAGAATCTATGCTTCAAGATTGTTTTGATCACGCAGATTGGGAAATGCCCTCAGAGAATAGTATTGACGTATATACTGACTCTGTGACGGGGTTCATCGGTGACGGGGTTCATCAGGCAGTGCACAGAGGATGCTGTTCCCACTGTGACGATTAGAACTTATCAAAACTACGAACCGTGGATAGACGGCAGCATTCGCGCAAAACTGAAAGCGCGAACCACCGCATTTAACCATGGCAAGGTGACTGGGAACATTGACGTTTCCAAACAGACCAGCTACAACCTCCATATGGCAATCAAAGAGGCAAAACGACAGCACAAGGACAAAGTGGAGTTGCAATTCAACGGCTCAGACACCAGACTTATGTGGCAGGGACTCCAGACAATCACGGATTATAAAGGGAAAGCCTGCCACATCGGGGACACCGACCCCTCGCTGCCAGACGAGCTAAACACCTTCGCCTAATTCGAGGAAAACAACATTGAACCACCGACGCGGGCCCCCGACGCTGACGAGGACTGTGTGCTCTCCTTCTCCATGGCCGACGTGTGAAAGTCATTTAAGCGTGTTAACCCTCACAAGGCTGCCGGCCCAAACGGCATCCCAAGCCGCGTCCTCAGCGCATGTGCAGACCAGCTGGCTGGTGTGTTTACGGACATATTAAATCTCTCCATATCCCAGTCTGTTGTCTCCACTTGCTTTAAGATGTCCACCATTGTTCCTGTACCCAAGAAAGTGAAGGTAACTCAACTAAATGACTATCGCCCTGTAGAACTCACTTCTGTCATCATGAAGTTCTTTGAGAGGCTAGTTAAGGACCATATCACCTCCACCTTAACCGACACCTTAATTTGCATACAGCCCCAACAGATCCATAGATGATGCAATCTCATTTGCACTCCACATGGCCCTCACCCACCTAGATAAGAGGAATACCTATGTGAGAATGCTGTTCATTGACTACAGCTCAGCGTTCAACACCATAGTGCCCTCCAAGTTCGTCACCGAGGTTAGGACCCTGTGACTGAACACCTCCCTCTGCAACTGGATCCTGGACTTCCTGATGGGCCGACCTCAGGTGGTGAGGGTAGGCAACATTATCCTTCGCCACGCTGACCAACAACACAGGGGCCCCACAGAGGTGTGTTCTTAGTCCCCTCCTCTACTCCCTGTTCACCCACGACTGCATGGCCACGCGCGACTTCCAACACCACCATCAAAGTTTGCTGACGATACCACGGTGGTAGGCCTGATCACCGGCGACGATGAGACAGCCTATAGGGAGGAGGTCAGAGGTCAGAGACCTAGCAGTGTGGTGCCGGAGCAACAACCTCTCCCTCAACGTCAGTAAGACCAAGGAGCTGATCGTAGACGACAGGAAACGGGGCGGTGACCACGCCCCCATCCACACCGACAGGGCTGCAGTGGGATTTAATGGATATAAATTGGTCCACACACACAGTTGTGAAGAAGGAGCGACAGCGCCTCTTCCCCTCAGGAGGCTGAAAAGGTTTTGCATTGCTAAGAGTTGTGAAAATTGCAGTGAAGTGATTTTCTTTTTTTTTAATGTGTAAAACCCAGACTCCACTGGGACAGTTAAGACTGTTACTGATTTCCTTCCTATGGTTCTTCATAGCGGTTTCAGTTATATGCCATTTAGCACAAACACTCCCTCCCCTCTCCTCTCCTCTCCACTCCTCTCCTCTCCTCTCCTCTCCTCTCCTCTCCTCTCCTCTCCTCTCCTCTCCTCTCCTCTCCTCTCCTCTCCTCTCCTCTCCTCTCCTCTCCTCTCCTCTCCTCTCCTCTCCTCTCCTCTCCTCTCCTCTCCTCTCCTCTCCTCTCCTCTCCTCCTCTCCTCTCCTCTCCTCTCCTCTCCTCTCCTCTCCTCTCCTCTCCTCTCCTCTCCTCTCCTCTCCTCTCCTCCCTCCCTCTCCTCTCCTCACCCCTCTCATATCCCCTCCATTCCCCCAACACTGAGTGGAGGGAAAATCAGTCACTGTTTGTTGCTGTTACAAGACAGACCAAATAGGAAGAGAAGACAAAAGACTTGTAAAGAAAGCTGTTGTGTATAATGTATAATGCAATGACATCATCCAGGAGAGAATCAATTATATATATACACTGAGTATACCAAACATAAATAACCCAACCCCCCCCCCCCCCCCCATGGACTCTACAAGGTGTATAAAGCATTCCACTAGGATGCTGGCCCATGTTGACTCCAATGCTTCCCACAGTTGTGTCAAGTTGGCTGGATGTTCTTGATACACACAGGAAACTGTTGAGCATGAAAAACCCAGCAGCGTTGCAGTTCTTGACACAAACCGGTGCGCCTGGCACCTACTACCATACCCTGTTCAAAGGCACTTCAATCTTTTGTCTTGCCCATTCACCCTCTGAATGGCACACATACACAATCCATGTCTCAACTGTCTCAGCGCTTAAAAATCCTTCTTTAACCTGTCTCCTCCCCTTCATCTACGCTGATTGAAGTGGATTTAACATTTGACATCAGTAAGGGATCATAGCTTTCACCTGGATTCACCTGGTCAGTCTATGTCATGGAAAGAGCAGGTGTCCTTAATGTTTTGTACACTCAGTGTAGGTTTTCTGTTAGGAGTTAACTATACATAAACTCTGTCTCTGCCCTGTGGGGATTGACTACTCATGAAAAGTATGTTTGACATGTAAATATCTTCAAAGAAAGACTGATAGCCTCTGCATGGTCATTCAACTTTTAGCAGAGGCCAGAAATTCCAACCATCCCTTTTAAAATCTCTTGGACATATACTTGTCGATGACATCCCCTGCAAAGTGAGTGTAGATACAGTATGTTCATGAAGGCAGGGTAAAGTGACTAGGCGTCAGGATAGATAATAATAAGGTATTTGAGGTAGATATGTACATGAAGGCAGGGTAAAGTGACTAGGCATCAGGATAGATAATAATAAGGTATTTGAGGTAGATATGTACATGAAGGCAGGGTAAAGTGACTAGGCGTCAGGATAGATAATAATAAGGTATTTGAGGTAGATATGTACATGAAGGCAGGGTAAAGTGACTAGGCATCAGGATAGATAATAATAAGGTATTTGAGGTAGATATGTACATGAAGGCAGGGTAAAGTGACTAGGCATCAGGATAGATAATAATAAGGTATTTGAGGTAGATATGTACATATATAGCTATACATAAACTCTGTCTCTGCCCTGAGGGGATTGACTACTCATGAAAAGTATGTTTGACATGTAAATATCTTCAAAGAAAGACTGATAGCCTCTGCATGGTCATTCAACTTTTAGCAGAGGCCAGAAATTCCAACCATCCCTTTTAAAGAGTAAAATAAAGAACAGACCCCTGTATACAGACACACACCCTAGTCCACACACAGTGGATGAGATGATCAAATGAAACATAGCAGTCTGTGAAATAAGGCGATCTGGGATTACAGTGGTGAATGCATGTGAAGGCAAAAAACATTCAGATGAATTATAGCTTGTTGTCACTGTCTCTCTTTTCTCATTGTTGAAAATCCATAAATTATAAAACAACAAAAAATTATCTACAAATAAATGGCAACACTTTATTTTGATAGTTGAAACCCTAACTCTAACTCTAACCCTAAACTTAACCCTCATCCAAACCCTAGCCCTAACCCAAATCCTTACCCAAACCCTTATTCTAAAATCTAACCCTAACCGTAACCCTTATCCAAACCCTAGCCCTAACCTAAATCCTTACCCAAACCCTTATTCTAAAATCTAACCCTAACCGTAACCCTTATCCAAACCCTAGCCCTAACCTAAATCCTTACCCAAACCCTTATTCTAAAATCTAACCCTAACCGTAACCCTTATCCTAACCCTAGCCCTAACCTAAATTCTTACCCAAACACTTATTCTAAAATCTAACCCTAACCGTAACCCTTATCCTAACCCTAGCCCTAACCTAAATCCTTACCCAAACCCTTATTCTAAAATCTAACCCTAACCGTAACCCTTATCCAAACCCTAGCCCTAACCTAAATCCTTACCCAAACCCTTATTCTAAAATCTAACCCTAACCGTAACCCTCATCCAAACCCTAGCCCTAACCTAAATCCTTACCCAAACCCTTATTCTAAAATCTAACCCTAACCGTAACCCTCATCCAAACCCTAGCCCTAACCTAAATCCTTACCCAAACCCTTATTCTAAAATCTAACCCTAACCGTAACCCTTATCCAAACCCTAGCCCTAACCTAAATCCTTACCCAAACCCTTATTCTAAAATCTAACCCTAACCGTAACCCTTATCCTAACCCTAGCCCTAACCCAAATCCTTACCCAAACCCTTATTCTAAAATCTAACCCTAACCGTAACCCTTATCCAAACCCTAGCCCTAACCCAAATCCTTACCCAAACCCTTATTCTAAAATCTAACCCTAACCGTAACCCTTATCCAAACCCTAGCCCTAACCTACATCCTTACCCAAACCCTTATTCTAAAATCTAACCCTAACCGTAACCCTTATCCAAACCCTATCCCTAACCTAAATTCTTACCCAAACCCTTATTCTAAAATCTAACCCTAACCTTGGTAACCAGTTGCTTATCAACAGATAATGTGTTGATTGCAATGTAAGTCCATCTACAGGACTATTTGGACTATCCAAATAAAGTGTGACCACTTAGGCTACACATCTACATGTACTGCATGTATAGATATGTAATGTCTGTGCACCGAACCTTGGCTACAGTTCACAGTGATTTAATGTCTATTCTATTCTATTCTCTTTTAATGATATCCTATTCCACCACAGACAAACCACTCATCTACATGTATAGTAGACTATAGGCTGAATGTGGATGTATTTACATCTATAGTAGTGTTCACTTCCCTGGACTTTGTCCACATGTTGTTGTGTTACAGCCTGAATTTAAAATGGATTACATTGAGAATTTTTGTCACTGGCCTACACACAATACCCCATCGTGTAAAAGTGGAATTATGTTTTGCTAAATGTTTACAAATTAAAAGCTGAAATGTCTTGAGTCAGAAAGTATCCAATCCCTTAGTTATGAAAATACTAAATACATTAAGGAGTACAAATGTGCTTAAAAAGTCACATGAATAAGTTGCATGGACTCATTATTTGTGCAATAATAGTGTTTAACATGATTTTTTTATGAGTACCTCAGTTCTGTATCCCACACATACAATTATCTGTAAGGTCCCTCAGTCGAGCAGTGAATTTCAAACGCAGATTCAACCACAAAGACCAGGGAGGTTTTTCAATGCATCACAAAGAAGGGCACCTATTGGCAGACATTGAATATCCCTTTGAGCATGGTGAAGTTATTAATTACACTTTGGATGGTGTATCAATACACCCAGTCACTACAAAGATACAGGTGTCCTTCCTAACTCAGTTGACGGAGAGGAAGGAAACGTCTCAGGGATTTCACTATGAGGCCAATGGTGACTTTAAAACAGTTACAACATGTAATGGCTGTGATAGGAGAAAACTGAGGATGGATTAACAACATTGTAGCTACTCCACAATACTAACCTAATTGACAGAGTGAAAAGAAGGAAGCCTGTACAGAATTAAACTATTCCAAAACATGCATCATTTATGTCCTGAATACAAAGTGTTGTGTTTGGGGCAAATCCAATACAACACATTACTGAGTACCATTCTCCATATTTTCAAGCATAGTGGTGGCTGCATCATGTTATGGGTATGCTTGTAATCGTTAAGGACTGGGGAGTTTTCAGGATAAAAAATAAATGGAATGGAGCTAAGCACAGGCAAAATCCTAGAGGAAAACCTTGTTCAGTCTGCTTTCCAACAGACACTGGGAGACAAATCCACTTTTCAGCAGGACAATAACCTAAAACACAAGGCCAAATCTACACTGGAGTTTCTTATCAAGAAGACAGTGAATGTTCCTGAGTGGCCGAGTTACAGTTTTAACTTAAACCTACTTGAAAATCTCTGGAAAGACCTGAAAATTGATGTCTAGCAATGATCAACAACCAATTTGACAGAGATTGAAGAATTCTGAAAAGAACAATGAGCAAATGTTTTATAATCCAGGTGTGGAAAGCTCTGAGAGATTTACCCAGAAACACTCACTGCTGTAATCACTGCCAAAGGTGATTCTATAAAGTTTTGATTCAGGGGTGTGAATACTTATGTAAATTATTAATTTTTTTACTTTGTCATTATGGGGTATTGTGTGTAGATGGGTGAGAAAAAACAAATATTTAATCCATTTTGAATTCAGGCTGTAACACAACATGTGGAATAAGTCAAGGGGTTTGAATACTTTCTGAAAGCACTGTATTTTTTTTCTGTGCCCTGACTGAGCCTTGACTGCAGTTCCTAGTGATTTACGACATGCAGTTCCTAGTGAGTCTTTTCCCATGTGATGCAGACACCATAACAAAGCAGGAGTGGATTCCCACTGAGACAGGAGCACATGGATGCAGCATGGAATATCACCCTCCTCTGGAGAGGAGGCAACTGGTTTGGACAACAACATTGTCTGCTTGTAGGAGACCATGACTGTGAATTAGGCTAATCAAATCACACTAAAAGAATAGCAGGTTGGGGCTACTTTCTTAAGAGTATTGTAAAATAGGACTGTTCTTTTTATGAATACATTAACCCCTACCTACACATTTACTTATTTACTTTAAAAAACCTCTCATAATATACTCCTAGCAGTATTTCTAGAGAAAAACAATTGGCATTAGAATTAATAGTTCATTATCAATATCTCACCAAAATGTACCTTGGATTCAGAAGCTCTACTCTATTGTATTTCCTCATAACCACATGGACAGAACAACACTCATGTCGGTAAATAGACTACATAAGGTAAAGAAATAAGCTATGTTGGGCTAAGCAGTGCGTGAGGCTGCCTGCGCTGCATGTGCGATGTTAAAACTGTGAAACGTCACCTGAGGAACTGTAGGGCTGTAGGCCTATCTATTTTAAACCCCAATGTCCCTCACATACACACGCAGTTCTTCAGGTCTCACCACAAAGTTTTCCCACAGCAACTCTCAGATTTCGACAGAAGACTGTCAAGGGATCTCTCTCTCTCTCTCTCGCTCTCGCTCTCGCTCTCTAGTTCAGTTATTCATTATTGGTCTGCTGTGCTGCAGATCTATTAAAACATGCCTCCTCGTGCGTAAAATGCTGAGTCCTGGCACTGAGGAAAATGTGCACTGTCAATTTCATCCTCTTTTATTTGCCTAATCGTTGCTGTTGGCAGAGCAGATCGATATTGAGCAGGACTGGTGTTTGAGAGAGAAAATCCGGATGAGAGAAAGAGCGTCCTTCAGAAGTCAGGCATGCATTGAGCAGTGAGATCATTGTGTTGGTTATAAATATCTCGGTGTGTGCCAGGCCAGCAGAAACAATCCAGCACTCCAGCAAGCAGCTACAACACCAACCTGGTCTCAGAGCATTTGGTATTATTCTGTATGTAAATCCAGGAGACTCCATTTAGTACATGTTGAGTTTCATATGGTATGTATTAATTTGTGGATGTCCATCATATGTTACAAATTACAATTCGTACAATATGTTACGAATTTTCAGAATGTACAATATCTTACGAATTTGCTAAACATGTGGTATGTTACAATTTCCAATTTCTTGTGGCTAATGTTAGCTAGGTTGCTAACGCTAATGTTAGCTAGCTCTAGGGTTTAGGGTTATAGGTTAAGATTAGGGTTAAGGTTAAGAGTTAGGTTAAAGGGTTAAGGTTAGGGATAGGGTTGTATAGTTGCTATAGTAAGTGGTTGCAAAGTTGCTAATTAGCTAAAATGCTAAAGTTGTCCCTGACTTCACATAACACTCCGATTCACCCGACCAACCACCCTCCATTCGTTTTTGCCTCAAGCTAACTTCTATCTTATGTAACCATACCAAACATAACATATCATACTCATTTGATTGTCACGGATTTACCTTTACTACGTTACATCTAGTCTATGAGACCAGTCTGACAACAAACACTGCTTCGCTGCACCTCCGAACAAGCGCTGCTGGAACTGGATGTGTTTGTGTGCGGCGTGCGCACGGTTCCTCGTGCACTGGCATGGTACACTAGAGAGCTCAAGAACCACAACAACAAAATGATAGAAGGAGAAGAAGTGGCCTAGCAGAGCCAGAGGACAGACAAGAGTTTCCTTTTTTGGAAGAATGAATGTTCCTCTCTCCCATTTTGCCTTTGCTCTGCAGTTGATTTGCGCCGCTGTGGTTGCCGTCTCTGCCGCTGTAGTCACTGGATCCGTTGGATACGTCTCCTTGGAGGACCAACTTCTGGAAGAAGGTACTATCAGTGGTTCAGGACGCAGGACTTGCAGGCTTTACTGTCGGGTTGGCATTGGTTTCCATCTCCAGATCCACACTGACGGAAGAGTCAACGGCAGTCATGAACCTAATCAGTTGAGTAAGTTATTAAACCATTCTGCTATGGCCAGGCCTCTCAAGTGGGATTATGTTAATTGCCCATAAAGTGCGAGTGGATAGAGCGAAGGTAATGCTGAAATGGAAGACTATTGCTTACTGATTCAATTGATGTGTTTCCAACATGAATGTGTGATACATTATTGCATGAAGTTGCCTATGAACTATAATGTGTATTACTATGTATCCTGAAAAAGGTGTTCATTCATATTTTGATTAGCCACTTCAACCTTAATTGTAGTATATTTAAGCAATAATGCAGGAGGAGGCGTGGTATATGGCCAATATACCACGGCTAAGGGCTGTTCTTATGCAGGACGCAACACGGAGTGCCTGGATACAGCCCTTAGCCGTGGTATATTGGCCAAATACCACAAACCCCCAGAGGTGCCTTATTGCTATTATAAACTGGTTACCAACGTAATTAGAGCAGTAAAAATAAATTATTTGTTATACCCGTGGTATACGGTCTGATACACCACGGCTGTCAGCCAATCAGCATTCAGGGCTCGACCCACCCAGTTTTTAATTACATACTGTATGTTTAACCATTACATGTTTTAGGAATAACAAATCACCACACAGCTGTGGAAGGATTGTGTCATGTCAAGCTTAAATAAATATGCTAAATAATACATACATAATTTATGAATAGGGTTCAGATTCGTAGCATATCTAGCTACCCCTGCCATTCCTACACTTATCCATAGCCTCAGGTTACTGGTTTCCCTGAGAAGCTGTTGACTGGAGCACGGACTGGGCCTGTATTCATAAAGCGTCTCACAGAAGGAGAGCTGATCTAGGATCCGTTTGCCTTTCAGATCACAATGAATGCAATTATATGAACGGGGTGGACCTCATCCTAGATCAGCACTCCGACTGCGAAACGCTTTGTGAATACGGGCTCTGGCCATCGTCGGTCTGAAATGGCTTGTTTGTGACTCTTTGGGACATTGGCCAGGTCTGTCTGTGTAACAGGTGCAGCAGAAGAGACCAGGATGTTTTGGATTGGACATCAGTATGATTGTCATCACAACAATGGAATGTGCAACATGGTTGGATGGTTGTCATTGGCTCTGTTTATTACGAAGTTGGGACATGCTAGTTTCCTAATTCCTCCTTCTGTTTCCTCAGTCTAAAAGTGTTTTGGATTCATTAAAAACAAAATTAAATTAAATATTTTTTGTTATTGCCAAAAAATGTAGCTAGTCAAATAATCTTACTCTGGATGATTATGTAATTGATGGAAAGAGTCTTGTAATCTCAAAATGCAATTTTGTATCCAGATCTAATATTAAGAAGAAGAAGAAGAAGAAGAAGATCTTATAGGCTAAGTATTATATACTATTTTGACAAGACACATTTCAAAGTCGCCTAGAGTAATTCTAGAGTACTACTTATTTAAGATCAAAACAGCAACTCTATTAATGCAGTAACAGGAATCTGAAAAGTGTCTATGTGTCTCCAGCCAACAGATACAGTACATATAAATCAGGATCTGACCTTTGGGAGATTCCACCACCCCAGATATCTACTAACTCTCATTTAGTTAGTAAGCAGTTTAAAGCTGACCATGAACATATTGTAATGCACTTTCTCTCTTTCATTTCATGATCTGCTTTAGAAGACATGTCATATTACAGTACATGGAAACATATCCGTTCTTAAAGCTACAGTCTGCCATCTGGGAATCTGTTCAGTGGTCATTTAAAGTCTTAAATTCTCTCCATTAAAAACGTAAATAATATAACGTATAAATGCCTCATGAGCTTAGCACAACTATCTTACCCTATCATAACCCACAATATAAGGTTAAATATTTCTGGCCCCATCCTTCAGCTCTACCAAAACAAGTGGCGGGTGAATACCAGAACAGAGTGAATACCAGAATGTAGCATTATGTGTCTACTGTTCTAACAGAGAGATGGGGTGTCCGTGACTGAGCACTTGACAATCGAGTCTCATATTATCATAATTAATTGGATTTCATATTGATTTCACAAAGAAATCAACTTTTTAGTTTTGTAATGTGGTCTACGCCATTAACATCAATGCATGATTAACAAGTTCTTGAGTTTTGTGTTTGTCTCAAGTTTGATACTGAAACAGGCAAGTAGGTGTTCTTATTTCTGTTTGTCCAAGAAAATACTCAGTAACACATACAATGGTAATACATTGTTATTACTATAGTGTATTACTGTTACCAAACAGGTATAAGATCAACTTAATGGAAAGTGTTACTGAGATTTGAGTTATGATTATTAAGAACATTAGTTTGCTATTACATCAGTGTAGTAACGTGGCTGTAGTTACCGAGGTAACGTCAGTGTAGTAACGTGGCTGTAGTTACTGAGGTTACGTCAGTGTAGTAACGTGGCTGTAGTTACTGAGGTAACGTCAGTGTAGTAACGTGGCTGTAGTTACCGAGGTAACGTCAGTGTAGTAACGTGGCTGTAGTTACTGAGGTAACGTCAGTGTAGCAACGTGGCTGTAGTTACTGAGGTAACGTCAGTGTAGTAACGTGGCTGTAGTTACCGAGGTAACGTCAGTGTAGTAACGTGGCTGTAGTTACCGAGGTTACGTCAGTGTAGTAACGTGGCTGTAGTTACTGAGGTAACATCAGTGTAGTAACGTGGCTGTAGTTACTGAGGTAACGTCAGTGTAGTAACGTGGCTGTAGTTACCGAGGTAACGTCAGTGTAGTAACGTGGCTGTAGTTACTGAGGTAACATCAGTGTAGTAACGTGGCTGTAGTTACTGAGGTAACGTCAGTGTAGTAACGTGGCTGTAGTTACCGAGGTAACGTCAGTGTAGTAACGTGGCTGTAGTTACCGAGGTAACGTCAGTGTAGTAACGTGGCTGTAGTTACTGAAGTAACGTCAGTGTAGTAACGTGGCTGTAGTTACCGAGGTAACGTCAGTGTAGTAACGTGGCTGTAATTACTGAGGTAACATCAGTGTAGTAATGTGGCTGTAATTACTGAGGTAACATCAGTGTAGTAACGTGGCTGTAGAGTTGAGTATTTTTTTGTTATTACACAAGTAGAATGAGTAACAGTCCCTATAAATAACTAGATCATAACTAAAATCTAAATCCTTTTAGAGGGACCAAGGTGTAAACTTTATATATCAACGAATTGGCGAGGGCACTGGAACAGTCTGCAGCACCCGGCCTCACCCTAATAGAATCTGAAGTCAAATGTCTACTGTTTGCTGATGATCTGGTGCTTCTGTCACCAACCAAGGAGGGCCTACAGCAGCACCTAGATCTTCTGCACAGATTCTGTCAGACCTGGGCCCTGACAGTAAATCTCAGGAAGACAAAAATAATGGTGTTACAAAAAAGGTCCAGTTGCCAGGACCACAAATACAAATTCCATCTAGACACCGTTGCCCTAGAGCACACAAAACACTATACATACCTCGGCCTAAACATCAGCGCCACAGGTAACTTCCACAAAGCTGTGAACGATGTGAGAGACAAGGCAAGAAGGGCCTTCTATGCCATCAAAAGGAACATAAAATTTGACATACCAATAAGGATCTGGCTAAAAATACTTGAATCAGTTATAGAACCCATTGCCCTTTATTGTTGTGAGGTCTGGGGTCCGCTCACCAACCAAGAATTCACAAAATGGGACAAACACCAAATTGAGACTCTGCATGCAGAATTCTGCAAAAATATCCTCAGTGTACAATGGAAAACACCAAATAATGCATGCAGACAGAATTAGGCCGATACCCGCTAATTATCAAAATCCAGAAAATACCTGTTAAATTCTATAACCACTTAAAAGGAAGCGATTCCCAAACCTTCCATAACAAAGCCATCACCTACAAAGAGATGAACTTGGAGAAGACTCCCCTAAGTAAGCTGGTCCTGGGGCTCTGTTCACAAACACAAACAGACCCCACAGAGCCCCAGGACAACAACAACAACAACACAACTAGACCCAACCAAATCATGAGAAAACAAAAAGAGAATTACTTGACACATTGGAAAGAATTAACAAAAAAACAGAGCAAACTAGAATGCTATTTAGCTCTAAACAGAGAGTACACAGTGGCAGAATACCTGACCACTGTGACTGACCCAAACCTAAGGAAAGCTTTGACTATGTACAGACTCAGTGAGCATAGCCTTGTTATTGAGAAAGGCCGCCGTAGGCAGACCTGGCTCTCAAGAGAAGACAGGCTATGTGCACACTGCCCACAAAATGAGTTGGAAACTGAGCTGCACTTCCTAACTTCCTGCCAAATGTATGACCATATTAGAGACACATATTTCCCTCAGATTACAGAGATCCACAAAGAATTCGAAAACAAACCCAATTTTGATGAACTCCCTTATCTACTGGGTGAAAAACCACAGTGTGCCATCACAGCAGCAAGTTTTGTGACCTGTTGCCACAAGAAAAGGGCAACCAGTGAAGAACAAACACCATTGTAAATACAACCCATATTTATGTGTATTTATTTTCCCATTTGTACTTTAACTATTTGCACATTGTTACAACACTGTATATATATATATATATATATATAATATGACATTTGAAATGTCTTTATTCTTTTGGAATTTGTGAGTGCTATGTTTACTGTTAATATTTATTGTTTATTTCACTTTTGTTTACTATATACTTCACTTGCTTTGGCAATGTAATCATATGTTTCCCATGCCAATAAAGCAATTAAATTAAATTGAATTGAATTGAGAGGCAGAGAGAGAGAGAAACACAGAGAGAGAGAGCTCATCCCTCGGCAGTAGTACTGTAGATGACTTTATCACTGACCTCAACCCAGAGTCTCTCAGAGCGTTCACAGTCAGCCCATTAACACCCCTATCAGATCACAGCAAAATCACAGTCTACCTGAACAGAGCAACGCTAAACCATGAGGTATTGAAGCTGAATAAACTGCATGATATTAAGAACTGCTATAGCTGGAAGGAGGTAGTGTAGAAACCTACCAAAAAACAATTAGGCAACAACAATTCCAATTTCTCCTAGACAAATTCCTGTTTCCCTGCAATAGTGAAGGTTTAGAATTAGCAGTACGAAGCCTGAACAATATATTTGACCTATCAGCTAACATATCAAATCAAAATAATTCTAGCAGAAAACCTAACAATGAGAAATGGTTTGATGAAGAATGCAAAAACCCAAGAAAGACATTGAGAAACCTGTCCAACCAAAAACACAGAGACCCAGAAAACGAGAACCTACGTCTTCACTATGGTGAAACACTAAAACAGTACAGAAATACACTAAGAAAAAAGAAGGAACAGCGTGTCAGAAAACAGCTCAATGTAATTGAAGAATCCATAGAATCAAATCACTTCTGGGAAAATGTTTGTTACAGTATTTTACTGTATTGCCTTTTTTCTTACTTTAGTTAATTTTTTACTTTAAAAAAAATCTGGTTAAAGGCTTATAAGTATTTCACAGTAAGGTCTACACCTGTTGTATTCGGTGCATGTGACACATACAATTTGATTTGATTTGAAATTGGAACACGCTAAACAAACAACACGAAGAGCTATCAACAATCAGCTATTAAACAACACAAAGAGCTATCAACAATCAGCTATTAAACAACACAAAGAGCTATCAACAATCAGCTATTAAACAACACAAAGAGCTATCAACAATTAGCTATTAAACAACACAAAGAGCGATCAACAATCAGCTATTAAACAACACAAAGAGCTATCAACAATCAGCTATTAAACAACACAAAGAGCTATCAACAATCAGCTATTAAACAACACAAAGAGCTATCAACATGGAGATGTATGGATTAACCACTTCTCCAACCTTTTCGGCCATATAACAAAGAACCAAGAGCAAACACATATGCATGATCAATTGCAAAACTTATAATCAGCTATTAAAGACTACCAGAACCCACTGGATTCTCCAATTATATTGGATGAGCAGAAAATAAAAAATAAACTCCAACCCAAAAAAAGCCTGTGGTGTTGATGGTATAACTAAATTAAATGATAAAATATACAGACCACAAATTCAAATGTCTCTTCAACATCATCCTTAGCTCTTCTTCGCATCTTCACCAATATTTGGAACCAAGGTTTGATCACCCCAATCCACAAAAGTGAAGACAAATTTGTCCCCAATAATTACAGTGGACAGTAACCTCAGAAAAATCCTCTGCTGTATCATCAAAAGAAGACTCCAACATTTCCACAGTGAAAACAATGTCCTGTGCAAATGTCAAATTTGCTTCTTACAAAAATACCGTACGACAGACCACGTATAAACCCTCTTATTGACAAACAAATAAAACAACACAAAAGCAAAGTCTTCTCATACGTTGTTAGCTTTTGACTCAATTTGGCATGAGGATCTGCTATACAAATTGATGGAAAGCGATGTTGGGGGGGGAAGTTAAAATTGGCAATATAAACACAGATTTCTTTCTTCAGGGCCGTGGGGTGAAACAGGGATGTAGCTTAAGCCCCACCCTCTTCAACATACACTGAGTGTACAAAACATCAGGAACTCTTTCCATGACATAGACTGACCAGGTGAAAGCTATGATCCCTTAATGATGTCACTTGTTAAATCCACTTCAATCAGTGTAGATGAAGGGGAGGAGACAGGTTACAGAATGATTTTTAAGCCTTGAGACAATTGAGACATGGATTGTGTATGTGTGCCATTCAGAGGGTGAATGGGCAAGACAAAATATTTAAGTGCCTTTGAATGGGGTATGGTAGTAGGTGCCATGCACACTAGTTTGAGTGTCAATAACTGCAAAGCTGCTGGGTTTTTCATGGTCAACAATTTCCTGTGTGTATCAAGAATGGTCCACCACCCAAAGGACATCCAGCCAACTTGACACAACTGTGGGAAGCATTGGAGACAAAATGTCCATGCCCTGACGAATTGAGACTGTTCTGAGGGCAAAAGGGGGTGCAACTCAATATTAGGAAGGTGTTCCTAATGTTTTGTACACTCAGTGTATATATCAAGGAATTGGTGAGGGCACTAGAACAGTCTGCACCTTCATGATGTAATGTTTACTGTACATTTTTTAAAATGTTTTTTTGTTGATGATGTTTTTTGTTTCTTCTCACATTTGTTTATTGTTTATTTCACTTGCTTTGGCAATGTAAACATATGTTCCCCATGCCAATAAAGCCCCTTGAATTGAATTGAGAACGAGAGAGAGAGCGATAGAGGCAGAGAGAGAGAGAGAGAGAGAGAGAGAGAGAGAGAGAGAGAGAGAGAGAGAGAGAGGCAGAGAGAGAGAGAGAGAGAGAGAGAGAGAGAGAGAGAGAGAGAGAGAGAGAGAGAGAGAGATAGAGGCAGAGAGAGATAGAGGCAGCGAGAGAGACAGAGAGAGAGGCAGAGAGAGAGAGAGAGAGAGAAAGAGAGAGAGAGAGAGAGGCAGAGAGAGAGAGAGAGGCAGAGAGAGAGCGAGAGAGAGAGAGGGGGGGGGGGGAGAGAGACAGAGAGAGACAGAGAGTGACATAGAGAGACACAGAAATAACGAAACAAAGAGAGGAACCCTAGAAAATCCAAGAAATAGCATATTGATGTATTGTTGTGATGATGATTCTGTTTCTATTCTCAGGTGTCCTTGAGCTCTTTGCGGTTTCTCAGGGGGTCATCGGTATCCGAGGAGTCTACAGCAACAGATTTCTAGCCATGAACAAGAGAGGAAGGCTGCATGCCGTCGTAAGTATCCCAATAAGTACCCCATTTATTATATAGTGCACTACTTTTGCCCAGGGCCCATAGGGTGCCATTTATGGTGTCATTTTGCAGAAACTACATTGTTTCTTTTCATGAAATGAATTTGTCCTGAACACTAAAAGAGATGAAAGCCATAGTACGACCCCAGATCTGTTTGTGCTGTGTTGCCAATGGGACCAGGCTAGAACCAGGCTAGAAAGTCATGGCACAGACAACAAATGTGAACCATCTTGAGAATTGCTGATTTACTTTCCTTTTTTTACCATGAATTGCTTCAAATGACTTTAAATCTGCACCCAGCAGTCAGTCAGCTAGCCAGCCAGCCAACCAGCCAGGCGGGCAGCCAGGCGGGCAGCTACACTGCTGTTTGTAAGCTGGCCAGCCAGTCATCTAGCTCTGCTGACAGTCATCCGTAGGGAGCCTGGGCTTGGCCTGGCTGGGTAGATAGATACAAGCCTCTTCCTGTTAGCATGTGTTAACGGGCAGTCCAGATTAGTCCAATCTGGGAAGGCCGATAATATATCTAGAGAGAGAAAGAGAGAGAAAGATACAGCGACAGAGAGACAGACAGGCAGACAGAGCGAGCGAGCGAGTGAACGAGACAGAGGGAGAGAAAGAGTGAGTGAACGAGACAGAAATAGGGAAAAAGTGAGTGAACTGGACAGAGAGAGGGAAAGAGTGAGTGAACGAGACAGAGAGGGAGAGAAAGAGTGAGTGAACTAGACAGAGAGAGAGGGAAACAGTGAGTGAACTGGACAGAGAGAGAGGGAAAGAGTGAGTGAACTGGACAGAGAGAGGGAAAGAGTGAGTGAACGAGACAGAGAGGGAGAGAAAGAGTGAGTGAACTAGACAGAGAGAGAGGGAAAGAGTGAGTGAACGAGATAGAGAGAGCGAGAGCGAGAGCGAGAGCGAGAGCGAGAGCGAGAGCGAGAGCGAGAGCGAGAGCGAGAAACAAAGGGATAAATGTGAAGAAGTCCTGTAAGCCGCTGCAGACACAGTGGACAATTAGAGTTTGTCCAGCTGAATAGGATCCATCAGTGGTGAATTAGTCTGGATTCTCCTCGCTCGCTGCGCACACACACACACACACACACACACACACACACACACACACACACACACACACACACACCTGAGACGCCCAGCCCTGTGTGTGTGTGTGTGTGTGTGTGTGTGTGTGTGTGTGTGTGTGTGTGTGTGTGTGTGCGCAGCGAGCGAGGAGAATGCCCAGCCCTGTGTGTCTCGTCTGTCTGTGGTCGGGGGGCTCGTCTGTCTGTGGTCGGGGGGCTCGTCTGTCTGTGGTTGGGGGGCTCGTCTGTCTGTGGTTGGGGGGCTCGTCTGTCTGTGGTCGGGGGGCTCGTCTGTCTGTGGTCGGGGGGCTCGTCTGTCTGTGGTTGGGGGGCTCGTCTGTCTGTGGTCGGGGGGCTCGTCTGTCTGTGGTCGGGGGGCTCGTCTGTCTGTGGTTGGGGGGCTCGTCTGTCTGTCGTCGGGGGGCTCGTCTGTCTTTGGTTGGGGGGCTCGTCTGTCTGTGGTCGGGGGGCTCGGGTACCACACACTGTCTTTATCCGTCTGTCATATTTAGTGGCAATTGATTGTCTGTAATAATGGGCAAGTAGACAGATGTGTTTTATCTACCAAGCCAGCCATTACAAACAACATCTCTTCTAAGGTCAAAGGGTCACCTGGATTTATTGAACAAACGTTGGGGGGAGGGAGGGAGGGAGGGAGAGCATGAGAGAAAGAGAAAATAAAAGGAACCATACCATACAGGTTATTAGATCTGGTGGGAGCTCTGCCGAACCATACCATACAGGTTATTAGATCTGGTGGGAGCTCTGCCGAACCATACCATACAGGTTATTAGATCTGGTGGGAGCTCTGCCTAACCATACCATACAGGTTATTAGATCTGGTGGGAGCTCTGCCGAACCATACCATACAGGTTATTAGATCTGGTGGGAGCTCTGCCGAACCATACCAAACAGGTTATTAGATCTGGTGGGAGCTCTGCCGAACCATACCATACAGGTTATTAGATCTGGTGGGAGCTCTGCCGAACCATACCATACAGGTTATTAGATCTGGTGGGAGCTCTGCCGAACCATACCATACAGGTTATTAGATCTGGTGGGAGCTCTGCCGAACCATACCATACAGGTTATTAGATCTGGTGGGAGCTCTGCCGAACCATACCATACAGATTATTAGTTCTGGTGGGAGCTCTGCCTATAAACAAATGAACAATAAAATACGGAAGACCCAGTATTAAGTAAAACAAAGAGATGTTCTTGGTTGACACTCCCACAGTAGTATAGGCCCGTAGTGCAGATTTGCAGTAGTGGACTTGAGGAATAGGCCCGTAGTGCAGATTTGCAGTAGTGGACTTGAGGAATAGGCCCGTAGTGCAGATTTACAGTAGTGGACTTGAGGAATGGGCCCGTAGTGCAGATTTACAGTAGTGTACTTGAGGAATAGGCCCGTAGTGCAGATTTACAGTAATGGACTTGAGGAATGGGCGCGTAGTGCAGATTTGCAGTAGTGGACTTGAGGAATGGGCGCGTAGTGCAGATTTACAGTAGTGGACTTGAGGAATGGGCGCGTAGTGCAGATTTGCAGTAGTGGACTTGAGGAATGGGTGCGTAGTGCAGATTTACAGTAGTGGACTTGAGGAATGGGCGCGTAGTGCAGATTTACAGTAATGGACTTGAGGAATGGGCGCGTAGTGCAGATTTGCAGTAGTGTACTTGAGGAATAGGCCCGTAGTGCAGATTTACAGTAGTGGACTTGAGGAATAGGCCCGTAGTACAGATTTACAGTAATGGACTTGAGGAATGGGCGCGTAGTGCAGATTTGCAGTAGTGGACTTGAGGAATGGGCCCGTAGTGCAGATTTACAGTAGTGGACTTGAGGAATGGGCCCGTAGTGCAGATTTACAGTAATGGACTTGAGGAATGGGCGCGTAGTGCAGATTTGCAGTAGTGGACTTGAGGAATGGGCCCGTAGTGCAGATTTACAGTGGTGGACTTGAGGAATGGGCCTTGGCTATCGCTAAGAGTTCTAGAGGAGTCGCGTCAAGGCCAACCATAACCACCCATAACCACCCATAACCACCCATAACCACCCATAACCACCCATAACCACCCATAACAAGACAGAAAACTGGGATGATGTCTGAGTCCTGAATAATTTATGTCTATGTTAAACCGTCAGGAACAAAAACACTATGCCTAAGGACTAACCCAAAACCAAATAATATGGGTGCCACAAAGTAAATCATTCAAGTAATATCTAAATCCTACTAGCTCCAGTGCTCACTCCCTCCGCTAGTCAAAGAACACACACAGACAAAACACACACACACAACACACACACACAACACAAAACACACACACACACACAACACAACACACAACACACACGCACCAGTCATTCTCCCACCAGCTACAAGCTACGACAGCAATTCTTGGCCTCGTCTTCTTCAATTACGCTCGCCTCCACACTTCAACACACACTCAAGGTTTGGACAAGCTAATCCGATGCCCAGGTGTCAACGGGCCTGTCAAATTCCCAGTGACGTGGTGTTGCTCCTTCCATCCGTCTGCTTCTATCCGTCTGATCCGTCTGCTTCTCATCCGTCTCCTTCTATCCGTCTGCTTCTCATCCGTCTGCTTCTCATCCGTCTGCTTCTCATCCGTCTGCTTCTATCCGTCTGCTTCTCATCCGTCTGCTTCTATCCGTCTGCTTCTCATCCGTCTGCTTCTATCCGTCTGCTTCTCATCCGTCTGCTTCTATCCGTCTGCTTCTCATCCGTCTGCTTCTATCCGTCTGCTTCTATCCGTCTGCTTCTCATCCGTCTGCTTCTATCCGTCTGCTTCTCATCCGTCTGCTTCTATCCGTCTGCTTCTATCCGTCAGCTTCTATCCGTCTGCTTCTCATCCGTGCTTGCTTGGTCGCTGGTTCTGTTAGCTTGGTATCTAGCAGGCTGTGGCTGTTGTAGTAATATGTGGTGTCGGAGGGTGGAGCTGGAGCTGGTAGCAAGTGCAGGAGGAGTGAGAGAAAAAGGTGCGTCCATCCCTCATTATAAAGGGACCCAAGCAGGTGAGCCCGTTCAGGTAGTCCGAGGCAACCTAACATGAGTTGGGCTCACACACAAAAAGGGGCGGGTTAATAGCATGAGATTGACACATCATATACAAATCACAGTAACCCCCTTTTGCCACATATGAACATTTCGTCAACTCTTTGATCAATGCTTAAGTGATAACTAAACAGACTAAAAGGCTCAGATGAGCTGTTCAACCTGAGTATGTACAGCCTCACATAGTTCTGCACAAGTGTTGTAGGATCATGGGAGACGGCTGTTTTAAAGAGTGTAACCAATCGTTCAGGCCGCTCGCAGGTTGGACAGCTGTCCAAGCATTATGATTTTACACAATAAAACCTCCATCTGCTTCCAGTCATTAAACTGAACTCAAACCATAAACAGAGACAGGATAGAAGGATAGAACCATGGAATCCTTTAAACCATAAACAGAGACAGGACAGAAAGAAGTCGACCAAAACAATGTAATTGCCATGGAAACGCGTGGGGGAAAGTTCCCTATTCTCCTTAATGCCCGCATTTAGGCAATGGTTTAAATCTGTATATCACACTATGTTGAGGTGTCACGTTCGTTGAATGACGGGTCAGACCAAGGCGCAGCGTGATATACGTACATGTTTATTTTATCTATTAAACACACGACAAAACAACAAAGGAAACGAAACGTGAAGTCCAAGGTAGAACACACACACACACACACACACACACACACACACACACACACACACACACACACACACACACACACACACACACACACACACACACACACACACACACACACACACACACACACACACACACACACACACACACACACACACACACACACACACACACACACACACACACACACACACACACACACACACACACACACACACACACACACACACACACACACACACACACACACACACACACACACGTTACAAGGAACAAGATCCCACAACCCACTAGTGCCAATAGGCTGCCTAAGTATGAACCCCAATCAGAGACAACGAGCTACAGCTGCCTCTGATTGGGAACCACACCGGCCAACATAGATCCACACAAAATAGATCGAAACCTAGAAAACACACAACAAAGAATATACACACCCTGACTCAACATTTATGCGTCCCCTGAGTCAGGGCGTGACATGAGGTAAAAATCGGAGTATAATGCTTGTATGGATGTCAACCCCAACACATGTTCATGTCATCATTACCAATCAACAACATTACAGTTAAAAAACGACTTTGACTACCACCACCGATTTCTGTGTGCTAGCTATGCTAACCAGCTTATTTGAATGGGAGTTAGCATTTTGCAGTCACTTCTTCTAAATCTGAAAACTTCTACATGTTGGACTTAAGTAGCCACATTGTGGACCTGTTCCAATGCATACATCATGACAGATTTGACAAATATACACTTTTTTTTGGGGGGGGGGGGGGGGGGGAATGGATCAGCTTAATATTGCAGATAGATTGTATCTTATATCAATGTAATTGTCTGCATCACTTCCAATCCCCCATGTTTTTTTAAATTTGTATATATATATATACTCCCCTTTATTACTTTTCAACCCCACCATCCTTTCCCTACTTGGAGTAAATTAGTGAACAACAATGCCCAGGCCTCTACTTCCGGTCTATACTTACTATCTACACCTTATGGACAGAGTTAATTTTACAATAATTCTATTATATATAAATATATATATATATATATATTTTTTTTTTTATTATTTTTTTTTTGCTCCTGAACTTCTTCTACTCTCAACCTCTCCGATCATTTTCATGGTGTCCATCCGGTTTGCTTCTATATGCCATATCTTTCTAACTGTACTCCTTCCCAAAAGCTCCCAACATACAACCTATATACTTATTATGGACACAGTATGCTTACATTATTAGCTATCTTTGTTATTATTTGTTGTTATTTGTTATTAGTCCCATCCTTCAACTCTATTCAATACCTCCCATCTATCTCTTAACACCATCCATATAGGATTTCTATTTGCCATATATATTTCAACCGTACTGTGATGTTTCACAAAAATTCTGAACCTCTCTATTCTCATTGCTTCTACAGATTGTGAATTAAAAATAAACATTTTTGCTAAAAGTATTATTATATTATTGATTGATTGACTATGACTTTTCAGATCACCCAGTAATGCTATCTGCAAGGTTAGTTCCAGGTAAATATTGCAATCCTTTAGCCATTCCTGGACCTGTGTCCAAAAACAAGCTACAAATGGACAGAACCAAAACAAATGATCTAATGATTCTGTCTCTTCACAGCAAAACCTGCAGAGCTGGGAAGATTGTATCCCCCATATAAATAACATTCTATTGGTAGCAAGAATTTTATATAATAATTTAAATTGAAAGATTCTAATTTTTGAATCCGGTGTCGTTTTGCGTGTCAGTTCATAAACACTATGCCATGGGATCGGTATGTCAAAGATCTCTTCCCAACTATTTTGCAATCTATATGGGACGGCTGTCAATCCTTTGGTCCTTAAGTGAAACTGATATACTTTTTTATTTATCACAGTTTTCCTTAACCAATTATGTTCTTTAATGCAAGGCCGACAGACAAGTTCCTTACTTTCTCCCCCTTCCACTTTCCTCTTCCACTTTTGCGGTAAGGCTGCAATTATTTGGTTGTAATTTTGGGTAGAGCAGACATTTCCATATGTTTTTGTTAGCTGCATGTGCGACATAACTCCACCAGTCCTACCGATGATATCATTTACGAAGATTATACCTTTTTTAAACATTCTGTCAAAAAATAAAGTTTTTTTGTCAATTAGTATATTTGAATTTAACCACAATATTTGTTGCATTATTTGTTCTGTCGTTTCTGGAGGATTAAATTGAAATTGCAACCAACTTTCTATGGCTTGTTTTAGAAATAGTGACATTTGGGAGATTATTTCCTTTTCAAATAACTGAAAGTGAGAGGTTGTAATCTGAATAAAGGGAAAAAGTTCTTTCTTGAACATTGGGTGAGACAATCTTACTAATTTGCTTGAGAACCAGTTCGGATTTAAGTATAACTTTTGTATGACTGAAGCTTTTAGTGATAGGTCTAATGCTTTAATATTTAATAATTTCTGTCCTCCGAATTCATATTCATTATATAAATATGCTCTTTTAATTTTGTCTGGCTTGCCATTCCAAATAAAATTGAATATTTTTTTCTCATATAATTTAAAAAACTGTTCGCTAGGCGTAGGCAAGACCATAAGCAAATAGGTAAACTGGGATAATACTAAAGAGTTAATCAGGGTGATTTTTCCACAAATTGACAGGTATTTTCCTTTCCATGGTAGTAAGATCTTATCTATTTTTGCTAACTTTCTATTAAAATGTATTGAAGTGAGATCATTTATTTCCTTTGGGATATGTATTCCGAGTATATCCACATCACCATCAGACCATTTTATTGGTAAACTACATGGTAATGTAAAAATTGTATTTTTTAGTGATCCAATACGTAATATAGTACATTTGTAATCCAGAGAGGTTAGAAAATGTATCTAGATCCTCTATGAGGCTGTGGAGGGATTCTAGTTGTGGATTTAAAAGAAAACATGAATCATCAGCGTACAATGACACCTTTGTTTTTAAGCCCTGTATTTCTAATCCTCTGATATTATTATTGGATCTGATTTTAATAGCTAACATCTCGATGGCCACAATAAATAGATATGCAGATAGTGGACAACCTTGTTTCACTCCTCTTGACAGTTTAAACCTTTCTGAGAAATAGCCATTATTTACTATTTTACACTTAGTGTTACTATACATGATTTTGACCCATTTTATAAGAGATTCTCCAAAATTGAAATGCTCCAGGCATTTATATATAAACCCCAGTCGAACTTTATCAAATGCCTTTTCGAAGTCTGCTATGAATAGCAGGCCTGGTTTCCCATATTTTCCATAGTGTTCTATTGTTTCCAATACTTGCCTTATATTATCTCCAATGTATCTTCCATGTAAAAAACCTGTCTGATTAGAATGAATAATATCCGACAATACCTTTTTAATTCTATGCGCTATACATTTTGCTAGGATTTTTGCATCACAACACTGAAGTGTAAGGGGCCTCCAATTTTGTAAATGGACTGGATCTTTATATTTTCCACTTGTATCCTGTTTCACTAATAATGAGATCAGACCTTCTTCTTGAGTGTCAGATAATCTACCATTTACATAGGAGTGGTTAAAACATGCTAATAACGGTCCGCTTAGTATATCAAAAAAGGTTTGGTATACCTCGACTGGTATGCCATCCAACCCTGGAGTTTTCCCGGACTTAAAGTCTTTAATTGCATCCAGAAGTTCCTCCTCTGTAATTTCACCTTCACATGAGTCTTTCTGTGTGGCTGTTAATTTGACATTATCAATAGAAAAAAAAAAACTACAATTAGCTTCAGTTAGAGGAGATGGAGGCGACTGAAAAGAAAATATATGCTTAAAGTACTTTGTTTCTTCCTTCAAAATATCATTTGGTGAATTATGGGTGAATATATACACTTTGTTCGATCAGATTTGTTAAATGTGCGCCAATCTGGTCAATGGAACGTCTGCGTTTCATTGACTCCTTTACCGCATCTATAGAAGGATAGAACTATGGAATCCTTTTGGTGCTACTCATCATACCTCAACATTCTACAAGCACTAAATATTCTAAGAATGTAATAATATATGGCATTTAGTAGACACTTTTATCCAAAGCTTTTTAAGCATTTAGTAGACACTTTTATCCAAAGCTTTTTAAGCATTTAGTAGACACTTTTATCCAAAGCTATTTAAACAGTGATTACATAAATTTTTTTGTGTGAATGTGACCCCAGCGGAATTAAAATCCACAAACCTGGAATCACAAGTGCCACACTCTTAACAACTGAGCCACACAGGACCATTTTGAAAGAGGAATTAAGTCCTTGTTGTAAGGCTTGTGGTACTGTGGAGCTACATTATCTGTCAACTAGCTGTGCACAACTGCTACAGTGACGCCTTTCAGTGTGTTGGGAGAATTTACTGTGCTGTCAGGCTAAAACTGTTGAAGTCACCTACCCACAACCATCGAGGGCTTTCCCATACAATTGTCTAATTATTACTCAAAACAACAATACCCGGAGGATGCTGGGGATTACAGAACAATTTATAAAGTTGATGGTCTTCATCTGTTGTTATGGTGGATCATCTTGTGAGTGACATGTTTACAGAGTGGCTGTAATGGCACCGTGTTCTGCAGTGTTGTTGTTTCAGAACCAACAGAACAGGGTAAGGGCTGTAAAAGGCATTGTAGCGTACATGTTGTACTGCACCTGTGGGCATCCTGGGGTAGTACATGTTGTAGTTTCCCACCAAAGGTATTTTTAGGGTTAGTTAGGAAGCCACAAGACAGACATCTTGTGTTGTGAATTTTTTGGATTTTAGTTGAGGAATGGGTTTAGTCTCAATCCTGAATGAGCAAAGTCATTCATTCAGATCACATTTACTCGGGGCGGCAGGTGGCTCAGTGGTTAAGAGTGCTGTGCCAGTAACCGAAAGGTTGCTGGTTCTAATCCCCGAGCCGACTAGGTGAAAAATCTGTCGATGTGCCCTTGCGCAAGGCACTTAACCCTAATTGCTCTGGGTAAGAGCGTCTGCTAAATGATTAAAATGTAATGCATGTATCATGATGATTTTCTGGAATCTTAGAAGTCGCTGTTCCTTTTTTAACAAATATCTTGTGTGTTCTGCATGCACGTTGAGGAATGGGTTGGGTCTCTATACTGAAGGAGTGTAGTCATTAAATCAGTTTACATGTTGGTTCTATAATGAGTATTGTGGCAGTACAAAGAAGTCCCCCCCGTTGTGCCAATACTCATTATAGAACCAAACAGGCTTCTTTGCTTGCTGAACAGGTTTACAGAGATAATCAAGAAAGTTTCTATGTCAGGTCATTAATGCCACTTCTTTCTCTTCCTGCTCTGTAACATTATGTTGAGTAACATACTTAACAGTACCATTTTGCTCTCTGTAACATCGTTTTATTTTACGTTCTCGAGGAGCGGTTCACGGACGACTGTAGGTTCCGGGAGCGTTTCCAGGAGAACAGTTACAACACGTACGCCTCGGTGTTGCACCGGAACCACCGGACGGGACGGGACTGGTATGTGGCCCTGAACAAGAGAGGCAAATCCAAGATGGGCTCCAGCCCCAGGGTCAAATCACAGCACGTTTCCACGCACTTCCTCCCCAGGCTCAATGTGCACCACCTGCAGAGCGTTCGAGGCTTCGCCATCACCAACAGGAGCAAAGAGAGGAGGAACAGCCTTCCACCACAACCGGCACTCGCCAAACCGCCCTCACAGCCAAATGCAGGGACAAGGAAGAGGGTGCAGACTGTCAAGTACTGGCCCAAGTTTCGGTTTGGATAGACTGCGGAGTAATGGGGGAGGAAGTAGTGCAAACTGTATGTGCATTGATTGGGTGGCCACATAAACATGGACATGACATCTGTTGCCCTCGAATAATTGCTGAACTTTTACTTTTCTGTTATTTCGAAAGCATTCCAGTTGTCATAAAGTAGCGAGTTCAAAACCAAAGGGCTATAAAATGCAATCGACAAGCTTTGTGATTGTAAAGCTATGATGGTTACAATGGTTGGGGTTGGAAATACTTCCGAAGGGGGTCCCTTCGGCCAACTAAAAACACAACGTGAGATAACTAGTTGATATATGGTTTGAAACACAACATGAGCTACATTACATGACCAAAAGTATGTGGACACCTGCTCGTCGAACATCTCAATCCAAAATCATGGAGTCGCCGTTCCAATTCATCCTAAAGGTGTTCGATGGGGTTGAGGTCAGGGGTCTGTGCAGGCCAATCAAGTTCTTCCAAACCGATCTCGACAAACCATTTCTGTATGGACCTGGCTTTGTGCATGGGGGCATTGTCATGCTGAAACAGGAAAGGGCCTTCCCCAAACTGTTGCCAGAAAGTTGGAAGCACAGAATCGTCTAGAATGTCATTGTATGCTGTGGCGTTATGATTTACCTTCACTGGAACTAAAGGGCCTAGCCCGAACCATGAAAAACAGCCCCAGACCATTATTCCTCCTCCACCAAACTTTACAGTTGGCACTATGTATTCGGGCAGGTAGCGTTCTCCTGGCATCCGCCAAACACAGATTCATCCGTCGGACTGCCAGATGAAGAGTGATTCATCACTCCAGAAAAAGCGTTTCCACTGCTCCAGAGTCCAATGGCGGCAAGCTTTACACCACTTCAGCCGACACTTGGCATTGCGCATGGTGATCTTAGGCTTGTGAGTGGCTGCTTGGCCATGGAAACCCATTACATGAAGCTCCCGACGAACAGTTATTGTGCTGACATTGGTTCCAGAGGCAGTTTGGAACTCGGTAGTGAGTGTTGCAACCGAGGACAGAGAATCTTTATGTGCTTCAGCACTCGGCGGTCCGTTCTGTGAGCTTGTGTGGCCTACCACTTTGCGGCTGAGCTGTTGTTGCTCCTAGACGTTTCCACATCACAATAACAGCACTTACAGTTGACCGGGGCAGCTCTAGTAGGGCAGAAACTTGACGAACTGACTTGTTGGAAAGGTGGCATCCTATGACGGTGCCACGTTGAAAGTCACTGAGCTCTTCATTAAGGCCATTCTATTGCCAATGTTTGTCTGTGGAGATTGCATGGCTTTGTGCTCTATTTTACACACCTGTCAGCAACGGATGTGGCTGAAATAGCCGAATCCACTAATTTGAAGGGGTGTCCACATACTTTTGTATATATCATGTAACTAGTTCACATGGTTAGAAACACAACGTGACAACTAACTAGTTGATCTCTAACAGCTGGGGGGGGGGGGGCTCAAGGAGTAAACTGTCCATCACAACTATCGTAGATTATAGTAGCCGTCTGTCACTAGAGAACAATCCCCAGCCGTGACCCTGTGGCCTGGAATCTGTTCCCAGGAGGACAGTTCTATGGGATAAAGATGCCTGGCTGGACCGACAGGCCGTGTTTCGGAGAAGGCTCAAGCCATAGGTGTATCAGATGGCACGAAGGCAGACAGCCGCAGTTTGTGTGGCCTAGAAGGAAAACACTGCCGAGAAGGAGGGATGCTAGTTGATGATTGGCTGGGTTCAAATCTGGGTCACCTGTGTGCCACCAAATTGTGTTTTCTTTCTTTAGCCTGAGCTAAAGCCTAGGCATTGAATGAATGAAACAATATCCTTCTACATCACATTTCATGAAGCGTTTTAATTTATTTTCATGTGAATTCATAACAAATAATTACCGGCACTTTAGGCATTATGACCTCAGAGAGGGGCGGTCTCCCTGTGTTTTGTTCTTAACTTCTCTTTTTTAAATTATTTTACATTTTGTCTTTACTGGTGTACGAGAGGACATTGTCAATCTTCTTCAGATAAGTCCCAAAGGGAGATTTTTCTGTCGTTTTTTATCCATGAAATATAAACAAATAATATGTAATGTGACAAAAGGTAAATGTGTTGGTTGCTATGTAATGTGACTAAAGGTCAATCTATTGGTTGCTATGTAATGTGACTAAAGGTAAATCTATTGGTTGCTATGT
Source organism: Coregonus lavaretus (assembly GCF_964263955.1). Classification (NCBI taxonomy): domain Eukaryota; kingdom Metazoa; phylum Chordata; class Actinopteri; order Salmoniformes; family Salmonidae; genus Coregonus; species Coregonus lavaretus. Next base: position 5,189,072 of record NC_140001.1, read on the forward strand.
AATGTGACTAAAGGTAAATCTATTGGTTGCTATGTAATGTGACTAAAGGTCAATCTATTGGTTGCTATGCAATGTGACTAAAGGTCAATCTATTGGTTGCTATGTAATGTGACTAAAGGTAAATCTATTGGTTGCTATGTAATGTGACTAAAGGTAAATCTATTGGTTGCTATGTAATGTGACTAAAGGTAAATCTATTGGTTGCTATGTAATGTGACTAAAGGTACATCTATTGGTTGCTATGTAATGTGACTAAAGGTAAATCTATTGGTTGCTATGTAATGTGACTAAAGGTCAATCTATTGGTTGCTATGTAATGTGACTAAAGGTCAATCTATTGGTTGCTATGTGTATTTACATAGCTATATTTTACTAGCAGTATTTATGAAACAAGGGACATTGAGAGTCGATCATGTTCATTAAGGGGGCCAATTCTGACTTAGGAAATCTATGCCTTTCCTACCCGCTTCTCAGTAGTTGGTATTTAGACTTACCTTATGCAGGTGCGTAACTGGCTTTGCAGGCTTGGTTCCCTTGCCTGCGCTGAATACATTTAATTAAACCACTGAAAACCCTCCCACTTGCCAGCCAACAGATTTTCTTGTGGAGTTTTCATTCAATAGGGTTTTCAGTACATTTATCTTAAGCCATCCCTTTAAATACGGTACACCTTTAATTAGAATTTTGTCGGCAGACTCACTAGAATACATAGATAGAACGGGCTCAGAATATAAGGATCAATGGTAGATTTAAAAATACTCTGATCTTGCAGATTATTTAGGCACATTTTAGGGTTAGGAAAGTATGTATGAATCATAAAAAAGAACAGGTTTAGAGAGCCTTCATGCACAAAATTTATTGCTGAATAAAAAAATTGTGATTTGATTCATCCTGAAAGTCTTCATATTCAAGTTCATTCCATGAAATATTGAAAGGTGGGAAAATAAAAAAGTGTACAATATTCAACAATAGTCCTATAAATCTGTCCTAATCCTCACTAATCATAGAACAACCAGTCGTTGTGAACCGTGCGCCAGGCTCCAGGTTTAACCTGCTGGTCTGAGTTCCACAATGATTCAAATAGGCTTCATGTCCCAAATGACTGCACAATGTCAGCCTAGTGTGACCCACCGACGCCAGAGACCCCCCAGGAACAACGGCACGGAGGAAAGAAAGGTCAACGGAATAAATACCAAATGTAAACTACATATTGAAGAAAACTAACGCTAAAGTGACAATTACAAATGGATGTGGGTATTACCTGATGGTGCCTCATGATAGTGGCTAATGTTTAACATGATACAAGTGTTTTAAGTAAAACGGAGAAAAGCCCGGGCATATAACTACAACATTCTAAAGCGCATAGCTTGAGTCTCCAAATTTCATCCACGCAAATTATGAGGGCACACAATTACGATTCTGAATAACGGTACAGCTCTTTATAGGCTACTTCACTGTGGAAAAAGGGTTCCACAATACAGGACATGTCAGGTTGATATGAATTTTCTGTTTGCTTCCATACGACTGGTTTCACATTCGTCTCCAGGGATCATAAGAATTTTTTTTATCTAAAAACAATTGCTCTGTGTATTTACAATCCCCTTCTCCAAACAGATTATTCACTTCCCTAGCGCTTATCAATAGCTCTCATTCATTTATAAATTACAGTGCATGGAGAATGCTGTTATTTCTATCAACAACAAAAAAAAGGAGATGCTTTTCCCACTTGGAACCAGTTGGTTCGCTAGACCTTATTCATGGTTTCCTCACATGTAAAAGCGGTAGAATGAGAGAATTAAGTCAAAGTCAGATTACGGCATATCTGTAGACACACCTCCACCACACCATCATTTATTCGAACTCCGCCCCAAACGAAATAGTGGGGCGAATAGCATGCTCAAGGTCAAAAAAAGGGAATTATGTTAACTCCCTATGCAAATATATTTGTACATGACATGTTTTATATATATGATGTATGGTACCGTATTGAAGAGTATTGAAGTGTATTGAACTGTATTGTACTGTATTTAAGTGTATTGTACTCTATTGTACTGTATTGTATTGAACTGTATTAAAGTGTGTGTGAGTGTATTGAAGTGTACTGTATTGAAGTGTGTGTGTGTGAGTGTATTGTACTGTATTGAAGTGTGTGTGTGTGTGTGTGGGGAAATATGGCATACATATTAGGAAGACGTCAGATTTGAGACAAAACTTCATATGAGTTGAATGTGTTGTTCTGAATGATGATCAAAATAAATATAGTAAAATCCTTTACAAATCAATGCCTCAGTACAATGTAGGTAATGATTGGCTACCTAACAGAAGCCAGGTGTGGCTGGCAGCACAGTACGGTATCATACAGTACTGCCAATGTTCTCCAGCTGGAGTATATAGTCAAATCTCTGCTTTGAGTGATGCTCAGCTTCTTGCAGAATTGGATTAGCATCCCCAGTGCAACTCACCATCGTGGTTCTAGCCCCCCTTGTTCCTCATTGTGAGACAGGAAACAGTTTGTCCAACACTAACGAGGAGGTCCAATCAACGCAGAAACCACAGCTGGCCTCGGCCATTCTCCTGCATCCTCTTCAGGGTGGGCCAATTAGCATCTGAACAGACAGGTGTAATCAGATCATTGAAAACATGCGTTAGTATCTAATCCCAAACATCAAAACTGGGTTTGCAGGTTGGAATCCCAAGTCCGACTGAGTGTGTGTTTTTCACAGGGGGGGGGGGGGGATTAAAACAACAACAAAAAAATAAGTATTTCCGAGATCTGAAAATGTGAAAATGACAATGGACACTCTCACGCACGCACACTCTCATGTGTGTTGATTAAACTCATCTGTGTTTGCGTGATATCCATATATGGAACACATTCAGCAGGAAGGCTTAGCTTGTCTCTCCCTACTGACCACTGACCTAATAGTTTATAGCCCGGGAAATGTGAACTGATACAGTCATCAAGTCACAAGACACGCAGAGTATTGACTATGGAAGACACAGAGTATTGACTATGGAAGACACAGAGTATTGACTATGGAAGACACAGAGTATTGACTATGGAAGACACAGAGTATTGACTATGGAAGACACAGAGTATTGACTATGGAAGACACAGAGTATTGACTATGGAAGACACAGAGTATTGACTATGGAAGACACAGAGTATTGACTATGGAAGACACAGAGTATTGACTATGGAAGACACAGAGTATTGACTATGGAAGACACAGAGTATTGACTATGGAAGACACAGAGTATTGACTATGGAAGATACAGAGTATTGACTATGGAAGACACCGAGTATTGACTATGGAAGACACAGAGTATTGACTATGGAAGACACAGAGTATTGACTATGGAAGACACAGAGTATTGACTATGGAAGACACAGAGTATTGACTATTGGAAGACACAGAGTATTGACTATGGAAGACACAGAGTATTGACTATGGAAGACACAGAGTATTGACTATGGAAGACACAGGGTATTGACTATGGAAGACACAGAGTATTGACTATGGAAGACACAGAGTATTGACTATGGAAGACACAGAGTATTGACTATGGAAGACACAGAGTATTGACTATGGAAGACACAGAGTATTGACTATGGAAGACACAGAGTATTGACTATGGAAGACACAGAGTATTGACTATGGAAGACACAGAGTATTGACTATGGAAGACACAGAGTATTGACTATGGAAGACACAGAGTATTGACTATAAAATACAAAAAGTATTGACTATAAAAGATAGTATGAATGTATCCTTTCCTCAATGTAAATTCTGCGGCATTCTCAAGCACCCTGCCAGCATATACAGTATAAATATATCAAACTATATACTAATTCCTACATCTCTCCATCTGAGCTGGGACTTTCTGCAGAAGATGAGTGCCATGTACGTGCCTTAATGTGTTTGGACCCCAGGAAGATAATAGCCAAGGCAGCAGCTAATGGGGATCCATAATATATACAAATTCAAATCACCAAGGATATATTCTTAGAATTTCTTCTTCTGAGAAGCCCCAATCGGTCTGTTCTCTCTCCCAGCTATCTCAATCAGTGAAGCAGTGCTAATCTATTCTAAGTGGTATGCATGTTCAATCATCTGCTTCCCCGTTCAAAAGAGGATTGCAATTATGTTTAACAACATAATGCCAAACACACACACACGCCAACATTCACAACAATAACAATATGGAGGCTTAACAAGATGATTTATGTCACATTTGCATGTATTACGAGACACATTAATTTGATGCATTTAAGTTCCTTTTAAAGAATAAAAGACAGGGAAGTGATGTACCAATGGGAAGGCTTTATCAGTAGTTATACTCTAAAAAGTAAAGGTTCCTGGAGGATCCTTTAGGGGTTCTTCAAATTGAAACTGGGGGAACCCCTGTAAGTTCTTCGAAGAACCCCTTTTAATGGATCCTCAAAAAACCTTTTGAAGAACCTTTTTGGGGTTAATTTTCTAACTACCCCCCCTCCCTATTATTATTAATAATATGCTTAACAATAACAACAATAACAACAATATTTTAGTGGTCAGTGTTTATTATGATTTGAGTGGCAAAGCAGAATATAACAAATCCAAATATGAGGTAAACTCCCAGCAGAGCCCCAAGTCCAATGGATATATCCTCTGGCATGTTGATGTTAATGTGTTGATGTTCTCCATATCCATAGTCAGAATGATTTTGCAGTGCATGGTGATCGAACAGGTTTCCTGTTATATTCATCAGAGGTGTAGGGAGGGTGAAGTCTGTGAATCCCAAAAATAGTAATTATACAGATGTTTAACAAAACATGCACACAATAGTATTCATACCTTGGTTTTTGTGGTAAATGTGAATTTAAAAAACATTTTTGATAATGGTTTTCGTACACATACCTTGTCCATAATGTAGAGGCCTATGGGATATTCATTGAAGACGTAAGGGAGGAGGATGGTAAATCTGATCTGCATAACATACCAAGTCCCAATTGACATACCTTTGTATGCCAAACCAACAAGCTGTTCTGTTTTAAACAACAATTCAACTAAAGACAACTCTCACTCTCATAGAATTCACTGTGCAGAACAGCCACTGCGACCCAGCTGCATATTACGTTGATTACATCATAATGAGCATACATTCTGGAATTGGTAAGACTTTGGAAGTGCAAAATGTAGTTTATGCATATGTTAAACTTGTTTCAGTTAGGGCAATGCCCAAGATAATAATTGTTCTGATTTCCACTAGCTGTGAATTGATCGTCATATTCCTAAAAGCAGGTTGGTAGTAACGCATTAGTTTTTATACGTTTTTGTTTTTGTGAGGGTTTTACCCCCAACACCACCTTAAATCATCTGTCAACAGAAAAAAAGCTTACAAGAGGTATAGTGTTTTGTAAACAGCTTGAACAAGAACAACAGAAGTTACGCATTCACAATTCATGCTCTTAATAATGAAGGGTGGAGGTTAAAAAACACATGAGGCTAACTGTAGATAGAAAAGGGGTTAGGTGACTGGCTAACAGCACAACCATTAAACACATTCAGAGGGGTTAGGTGACTGGCTAACAGCACAACCATTAAACACATTCAGAGGGGTTAGGTGACTGGCTAACAGCACAACCATTAAACACATTCAGAGGGGTTAGGTGACTGGCTAACAGCACAACCATTAAACACATTCAGAGGGGTTAGGTGACTGGCTAACAGCACAACCATTAAACACATTCAGAGGGGTTAGGTGACTGGCTAACAGCACAACCATTAAACACATTCAGAGGGGTTAGGTGACTGGCTAACAGCACAACCATTAAACACATTCAGAGGGGTTAGGTGACTGGCTAACAGCACAACCATTAAACACATTCAGAGGGGTTAGGTGACTGGCTAACAGCACAACCATTAAACACATTCAGAGGGGTTAGGTGACTGGCTAACAGCACAACCATTAAACACATTCAGAGGGGTTAGGTGACTGGCTAACAGCACAACTATTAAACACATTCAGAGGGGTTAGGTGACTGGCTAACAGCACAACCATTAAACACATTCAGAGGGGTTAGGTGACTGGCTAACAGCACAACCATTAAACACATTCAGAGGGGTTAGGTGACTGGCTAACAGCACAACCATTAAACACATTCAGAGGGGTTAGGTGACTGGCTAACAGCACAACCATTAAACACATTCAGAGTCATTCGTGGTCCTCTGTAGCTCAGCTGGTAGAGCACAGCGCTTGTAATGCCAAGGTAGTGGGTTCGATCCCCGGGACCACCCATACGCAAAAATGTATGCACGCATGACTGTAAGTCGCTTTGGATAAAAGCGTCTGCTAAATGGCATATTATTATATAACATGTGGGAAAATTCAGCAAAATGACAAAGAGAGCCAAGAGTCACAGTGCTGTGTACCAATCTCATGAGAGCGGAAGAAAGATTCATTCTATTGAATTGTTTTTGGGTGAACGGTTTTGACATGTGGCAGCTTTTGGCTACAGTGCTTTCAGAAAGTATTCACACCACTTGACTTCTTCCACATTTAGTTTTTGTTACAGCCTGAATTTAAAATGGATTAAATTTGGATTTTGTGTCACTGATCTACACACAATACCCCATAATGTCAAAGTGGAATTATGTTTTTTCGTAAATTGTACAAATTAATGAAAAGCGGAAATCTCTTGAGTCAATAAGTATTCAAACCCTTTATTATGACAAGCCTAAATAACTTCAGGAGTAAAAATGTGCTTAACAAGTCAGACAAGTTGCATGGACTCTGTGTGCAATAATAGTGTTTAACATGATTTTTGAATGAGTACCTCATCTCTGTACCCCACACATACAATTATCTGTAAGGTCCCTCAGTCGAGCAGTGAATTTCAAGCACAGATTCAACCACAAAGACCAGGGAGGTTTTTCAATGCTTCACAAAGAAGGGCACCTATTGGTAGATGGCTAAAAATAAAAAAAAAGCAGACATTGAATATCCCTTTGAGCATGGTGAAGTTATTAATTACACTTTGGATGGTGTATCAATACACCCAGTCACTACAAAGATACAGGAGTCCTTCCTAACTCAGTTGACGGAGAGAAGGGAAACCATGAGGCCAATGGTGACTTTAAAACAGTTACAGAGTTTAGTGGCTGTGATAGGAGAAAACGGAGGATGAATCAGTTCCTCCACAATACTAACCTAATTAACAGAGTGGAAAGAAGGAAGCCTGTACAGAATACACAAATATTACAAAACATGCAGTAAGGCTCTAAAGTAATACTGCAAAAAAATGTGGCAAAGAAATTAAATTTTTGTCCTGAATACAGGCCATTATGTCTGGGGCAAATCCAATACAACACATCACTGAGTACCACTCTTCATATCTTTAGGCATGGTGATGGCTGCATCATGTTATGGGTATGCTTGTCATCGTTAAGGACTGGGGAGTTTTTTAGGATAAAAAATAAACGCCATGGAGCTAAGCACTGGCACAATCCTAGAGGAAAACCTGGTTCAGTCTGCTTTCCACCAGACACTGGGAGACAAATCCACAGCAGGACAATAACCTAAAATGCAAGGCCAATTATACACTGGAGTTACTTACCAAGACGACATTGAATGTCCCTGAGTGGCCTAGTTACAGTTTTGACTTAAAATCGGCTTTAAAATCTATGGCAAGAAAATGTCTGTCTAGCAATGATCAACAATGAACTTGACAAAGCTTGAAGAATTTTTAAAATAATAAAATGGGCAAATATTGTACAATCCAGGTTTGCAAAGCTCTTAAAGACTTACCCAGAAAGACTCACAACTGTAATCGCCAATGGTGATTCTAACATGTATTGACTCAGGGGGTTAAATAATTATCAGAATATATGAGTATTTTATTTACCATTAATAAAATATATGTTAGAATTTGTATTTAATTTTGTGTAGATCGTTGACAAAATACAATTAAATCCATTTAAATCCCACTTTGTAAAACAAGAAAATGTGGAAAAAGTCAAGGGGTGTGAATACTTTCTGAAGGCACTGTATATGTTTCATGATATCCCCATGAATTCTTACATTAAGTTTGCTGATTCTGAGTTCTCTACTGTCCTGGTTACAGTTGACTGACAGTTGTATCAGGGCCCTTTTATGAGGAGGCCTCTCCTGAGTGAATGAGGACCTCTAGTGGGGAATCTATAAAATTGCATGTGGAGAGTAAATTGAACAGTCTGCTTTAAAGGGGCAATCTGATGTTCAAACAAAACAAAGTGCCCTCCCCGCAACTTTCATTGGTAAGCAGCTTAGGCGTGGCGCTGGAGAAATGTAACCACTCTCAAATTCATAGACAGACCCATCCATGATACCAAAATTATCGTTTTAACCATGTTGAAAGTGTGCAGTGTTTGATTACAATTACATGTTTTACAAACAATTGAGTAAAACAAGCTTATATTTTGGATTCTGACGGGGTACGACAGCTGAACTAAGCTCATGAGGCATTTCTAAGTTATATTCTTCAAGAATCAATGGGTATATAATTAATTGTCTAAAAGTTGCCAAAGATCTCTGTGCCTTTAAAATACACATTACAGAACATGTTGGAAATAGTCTTGTATTTACTACAGCATGGCATTCATAAATGTTTTGTTATTGATATAAATTCTAATAATTTCATGAAAATACCACCACAGCACACATGGGTTACATCATTTGGTTGATCAAACACAAGGAAACAGAGATGTTGATGCTGTTTTGTTTTTTTCATTCATTGTCTCCACAGAGGTTTTCAGAGCCTTCTCATAATCCCTGTGGGTATTAGGACTAGAGAGAATATTTAACACAGTTAAATCACACAAATCACACCACACAGCACTGATTTCCAATGATTCACAACAGCTATTTTCTAAGCCCTTCACTTTGAAAAGTTACAAGATTAAGACATTTGGTAGAAAACAGAGTGTGGTTGTGTTCATTAGGGCACGCAAAGGAAAATGTTTTGCAATGGAAAATGGCAATAAGTGTTTCTTATTGGACAAGTCCAGGTAGTTTGGTGCCTAATGAACACGACCCAGTACTGTATATTGAAATGGTAGACAGAGGGAGCTAACCCAGTGAAAAGTTGTAGTATGTAGTATTAGTAGGGTATACATATATATATCTCTTCTGGCGTAACAGTCGTAATCGTCCCCATCCACAGATCTCCTTCAGACAGTCTCTGTGACTGTCATCCACAGATCTCCTTCAGACAGTCTCTGTGACTGTCACAGACGTATCTGAATGCAAGAAGAGCAACTCCATCTTTCTGTCAGGGTAAATAATGTTCAGGTATGGCTCCTTGGCTTTCCAGACCAGTGTGTAAAAGATCGAAGAGACAATGGCCACCTTTCTGTCACACACACCAGATAACACAACCACAAAAAACCCAGCTCCAAGTCATATACACGGCGAGAGGTTTTGACAGTGACCATAGGAGTTGGCAAGACAGCGGCAACAGATTTGGGAGCGGGCTAGATAAACTGCATTCTGAGAGGAAAAGGCACCCCACGCACTTCTGACTGTAATGCAGTTCACCGTTGAAAACGTTATTAGAGTGTAGTCAGCTTTTCATTTAACTGAGTACAGTGCCTGCTCATGAGTAAGCATGTCAGGACTTAGACCTCACAGGATACATAACTGTTAGCTATGAGCAGTAGCAGAGTTGTAGACAAGATCCATTTACATTCTCTCTTATGATTATATTATTCAGACCAATCATGGGAAATAGCAGTAGAATATACACTGGTGTACAAACATTCACAAGGCCGCGGGGCCAGACAGATTACCAGGATGTGTACTCCGAGCATGTGCTGACCAACTGGCAAGTGTCTTCACTGACATTTTCAACATGTCCCTGACTGAGTCTGTAATACCATCATGTTTCAAGCAGACCACCATAGTCCCCGTGCCCAAGGACTCTAAGATAACCTGCCTAAATGACTACCGACCCGTAGCACTGACGTCTGTAGCCATGAAGTGCTTTGAAAGGCTGGTCATGGCTCACATCAACACCATTATCCCAGAAACCCTAGACCCACTCCAATTTGCATACCGCCCCAACAGATCCACAGATGATGCAATCTCTATTGCACTCCACACTGCCCTTTCCCACCTGGACAAGAGGAACACCTACGTGAGAATGCTATTCATTGACTACAGCTCAGCATTCAACACCATAGTGCCCTCAAAGCTCATCACTAAGCTAAGGATCCTGGGACTAAACACCTCCCTCTGCAACTGGATCCTGGACTTCCTGACGGGCCGCCCCCAGGTGGTAAGGGTAGGTAACAACACATCTGCCACACTGATCCTCAACACGGGGGCCCCTCAGGGGTGCGTGCTCAGTCCCCTCCTGTACTCCCTGTTCACCCATGACTGCATGGCCAGGCACGACTCCAACACCATCATTAAGTTTGCCGACGACACAACAGTGGTAGGCCTGATCACCGACAACGATGAGACAGCCTATAGGGAGGAGGTCAGAGACCTGGCCGTGTGGTGCCAGGATAACAACCTCTCCCTCAACGTGACCAAGACAAAGGAGATGATTGTGGACTACAGGAAAAAAAAAAGGACTGAGCACGCCCCCATTCTCATCGACAGGGCTGTAGTGGAAGAGGTTGAGAGCTTCAAGTTCCTTGGTGTCCACATCACCAACGAACTATCATGGTCCAAACACACCAAGACAGTCGTGAAGAGGGTACGACAAAGCCTATTCCCCCTCAGGAAACTGAAAAGATTTGGCATGGGTCCTCAGATCCTTAAAAAATTATACAGCTGCACCATCGAGAGCATCCTGACTGGTTGCATCACCGCCTGGTATGGCAACTGCTTGGCCTCCGACCGCAAGGCACTACAGAGGGTAGTGCGTACGGCCCAGTACATCCCTGGGGCCAAGCTTCCTGCCATCCAGGACCTCTATACCAGGCGGTGTCAGAGGAAGGCCCTCAAAATTGTCAAAGACTCCAGCCACCCTAGTCATAGACTGTTCTCTCTGCTACCGCACGGTAAGCGGTACCGGAGTGCCAAGTCTAGGTCCAAACGACTTCTCAACAGCTTCTACCCCCAAGCCATAAGTCTCCTGAACAGCTAATCATGGCTACCCGGACTATTTGCACTGCCCCCCCACCCCATCCTTTTTACGCTGCTGCTACTCTGTTCATTATTTATGCATAGTCACTTTAACTCTACCCACATGTACATATTACTTCAACTACCTCAACTAGCCGGTGCCCCCGCACATTGACTCTGCACATAGCCTCCCTACTGTTATTTTATTTTACTTCTGCTCTTTTTTTCTCAACACTTTTTTGTTGTTTTATTCTATTTATTTATTAAAAATAAATGCACTGTTGGTTAAGGGCTGTAAGTAAGCATTTCACTGTAATGTCTGCACCTGTTGTATTCGGCGCATGTGGCCAATTCAATTTGATTTGATTTGACTTGAAAACATTAGGAACATATCCATGACATGGACTGACAAGGTGAATCCAGATAAACTGCAACGCTGCTGGGTTTTTCACGTTCAACAGTTTCCCGTGTGTATCGAGAATGGTCCACCACCCAAAGGACATCCAGCCAACTTGACACAACTGTGAGAAGCGCTGGAGTCAACATGGGCCAGCATCCCTGTGGAAGCTTTCGACAGAGTCGAAATTGAGGCTGTTCTGAACACAAAAAGGGGTGCAACTCAATATTAGGAAGGTGTTCCTAATTTTTTGTGTACTCAATTTGGTACATTGAGGTTAGTTACAAATAGATCCATTTAATTTATTTTTGACGATCTTATATCAATTCTATGACTCCAAGTATCGATTCTCTAAAAAGCACTTTAATCCCATGACCATGTTCTCATGGTCTCTCTGCAGCAGACATATAGTGAGCAATATGTTTGGAACATCAAATCGCAAAAGAAAAATGTCAGTATCGAATCGCAATACATATTGTATCTAAGTAGCATGATAATATCGCATTGTCCCTGGCATTTCCCAGCCCTACACCTTTCATATCTGTAACAGGCAATTAATATTTGTCTCCCCTCCTTGTTTCACATCTCTGACTGAGAAACTGCAAAATACTAAAGGAAATTCAACAGTGAAACCATGGAATCATGACAATTTCCTAACATACAGCGATCATCACACAACAATGTGCTCATTGTTTTCAACATAAAAAAGATGATACTGTCCATATCTTCACGCTTTGTTGCAGGTGTTCAATCTTCACACATTTCACTAGAGGAGAAAAACATTTTTATTGGTGGTGGTTATATATACACACGTGATGATAAAAAGTTGTAGGCCAATTTATGCAAATAGTCATTGTAGTTTTTTAGCTTGAAGCCCTGTGGGAGACAAATCAAGTATTTACCTGATTTGTTTAATATTAATAGTTAACGATTAATATGCTTAACAATAGTAGAGACATTTCTTAACTACCAATGCTGTGCTTTTCGTAAGGATGGTTCCCTCCAGCGCCCTGCAGCTGGTCTGGGCGTGTAGTCAAGGACATGGGATAGAGATCAACTGGAGGAACAGACAGACCTGTATTGTTTCCATTTCTCTTTGCTTCTGAGTAACCTGGTATTTTTGGTATTTGGTATTTTATTAGGATCCCCATTAGCTGTTGCAAAAGCATCAGCTACTCTTCCTGGTGTCCACACAATACATGAAACATGACATAATACAGAACATGAATAGACAAGAACAACTCAAGAACAGAACTACATAAAACATTTTTAAATGCACACGTAGTCTACATATCAATACTTACACACAAACTTTCTAGGTCAAATAGGGGAGAGGCGTTGTGCCATGAGGTGTTGCTTTATCTGTTTTTTGAAACCAGATTTGCTGTTTATTTGAGCAATATGAGATGGAACTGAGTTCCATGCAATAATGGCTCTATGTAATACTGTACGCTTTCTTGAATTTGTTCTGGATTTGGGGACCGTGACAAGACCCCTGGTGGCATGTCTGGTGGGGTAAGTGTGTGTGTCAGAGCTGTGTGTAAGTTGACTCTGCAAACAATTTTGGATTTTCAACACATTAATGTTTCTTATAAAAAGAAGAAGAGATGCAGTCAGTCTCTACTCAACTCTTAGCCAAGAGAGACTGGCATGTATAGTATTTATATCAGCCCTCTGATTACAATGAAGAGCAAGACGTGTCGCTCTGTTTTGGGCCAGCTGCAGCTTAACTAGGTCTTTCCTTGCAGCACTGGACCACACGACTGGACAATAATCAAGATTAGACAAAACTAGAGCCTGCAGAACTTGCTTTTTGGAATGTGGTGTCAAAAAAGCAGAGCATCTCTTTATTACGGACAGACCTCTCCCCATCTTTACAACCATTGAATCTATATGTTTTGACCATGATAGTTTACAATCTAAGGTAACGCCAAGTAATTTAGTCTCCTCAACTTGTTCAACAGCCACACCATTCATTACCAGATTCAGCTGAGGTCTAGAACTTAGGGAATGATTTGTACCAAATACAATGCTCTTAGTTTTAGAGATGTTCAGGACCAGTTTATTAGCGGCCACCCATTCCTAAACAGACTGCAACTCTTTGTTAAGGGTTTCAGTGACTTCATTAGCTGTGGTTGCTGATGCGTATATGGTTGAATCATCAGCATACATGGACACACATGCTTTGTTTAATGCCAGTGGCAGGTCATTGGTAAAAATGGAAAAGAGTAGAGGGCCAAGAGAGCTGCCCTGTGGTATACCACACTTTACATGTTTGACATTAGAAAAGCTTCCATTAAAGAAAACCCTTTGAGTTCTATTAGATAGATAGCTCTGAATCCACGATATGGCAGAGGTTGAAAAGCCATAACGCATACCTTTTTTCAACAATAGGTTATGGTCAATAATATCAAAGAACGCACTGAAATCTAACAGTACAGCTCCCCCATAAGCATTTATGTCTCTTCTATAGATGTTATATTATTGTATTGCTACTGCTGTATCATCAAATGAATGATCTAAGTGAGTCTCAGAAATTGCAAATATATGAATGTTATCTGATGTTAGCAAGTTAATGATTTCATGAACCTATGTTAATATGGGCTATTTTCAGCCCTTTCCTCGGTAGCTTATCAGAGAAAGACATAATACTGAAAAGAGCAAACAAAGCAAGATAAAAAAAATATACATTCAGCAGTCCATTAATCATATGCTGTGTGTGTGTGTGTGTGTGTATGTGTGTGTGTGTGTGTGTGTGTGTGTGTGTGTGTGTGTGTGTGTGTGCGCTGCGGGGTTGAAGCTATGAACCCATAGGCTTGGCTCTCTCATCCCTTCCAGGCTTCTGGGAGGGAGGGTGGACAATGAGCCTGTCATAGCGGATGTAAGCAATGTCCCCACGCGCTCTGGCAGCTTTCATGGCTGGGATAAGTTATTTCCTCTTCTGGCGCACAGCTTCAGGATAGTCCTCGTTGAGAAAGATATACGTTCCTCTCAAGTTCTTGGCTCTTTCCAGAACAGCTACCTTGTCCTTGAACCTCAGGATCTTGACCACTATTGGCCTGGGCCTGTCATCTGAGCCGGTGGTGGGTTTTTCCAGTCCTGTGGGCCCGCTCCACCTCAATCTTCCTGTGGTCCATCTTCAATTTCTCAGAGATAATTTCCCTCACTTTGTCCTCAGACTCCGTCCAGGTCTCATGTGGAGATTCTGCAATTCCGTCCACAACCATGTTGTTACACCTCAATTGTCCCTCATGATTTATCCATAATTGCTATCATGGATTCACACACAGAACTGTTGTCCTCTCTCAATGACTCACAGATTGCTGTAATCTTGCCGTTCTCCAATTTCAACTCATCGAGCTGACCCTGGGAGAACTGCAAACTGTTCGTTAGGTCCTGGACCTCTCTGGTCCAGGAGGGCTATAGACCAGGGTTGGGAGTACTGGAGGACCAGGTTTGGGGGTACAGGAGGACCAGGGTTGGGGGTACAGGAGGACCAAGTTTGGGGGTACAGGAGGACCAGGGTTGGGGGTACAGGAGGACCAGGGTTGGGAAGCACTGCTCTAGAGTCTACACCACGTACCCCTTCTAAGTAGGAGGATACATGCAAAATAAAAGATGACTGGTCATTGTCTAAACGTTTTGGGGGGGATTTCAGCCTGTTTTTGGCTCAGATCATGACATCACAAATCTGAGCTGATTATTCTGACCAAAGGGCATTATCCTAATTTTCTATTTCAGAGTGTTATTGCGACCTCATAGTGTGGAAATATCATTAAAAAATTTTAAACTGGAAACATCTCGTTTTTAACTGCCCTGCCCCTTTCACAAAAACACATGATCAGTACAAGCATGGCACAAGAAAACACACACGAATAGAGGTATGAGTGAGTAGTACTTTTCCAATGGCCACCAGTAGAATACAGGTATGAGTGAGTAGTACTTTTCCAATGGCCACCAGTAGAATACAGGTATGAGTGAATAGTACTTTTCCAATGGCCACCAGTAGAATACAGGTATGAGTGAGTAGTACTTTTCCAATGGCCACCAGTAGAATACAGGTATGAGTGAGTAGTACTTTTCCAATGGCCACCAGTAGAATACAGGTATGAGTGAATAGTACTTTTCCAATGGCCACCAGTAGAATACAGGTATGAGCTAGTAGTACTTTTCCAATGGCCACCAGTAAAATACAGGCATGAGTGAGTAGTACTTTTCCAATGGCCACCAGTAGCTCCTCCAGAACCTCAGACATCTCTCCCCCGATGCTCTCCCGAAGGCTCTTCCCACTGATGGTCTTATAATCCTGCAGAAGGGCAGCTCTCCAGGTGGAGTGTCACCCTTGCTTTACAGTAATGTACTGTATGGCAGTAACCACAGTAGCCAAACGTGAATAAAGGTAGTCTTTACTTTGTCAGAGCCGAGGGATGTTAAAGCTTCTAGAAAATATACGTCATGGTGATGTATAAGCTACGTTACTTTGAGCTGAGGGATGCTTTTTCTGACACAGTGAGCCAATGAACTTTGACTCATCTGTTCCTCAGTTCTTTAATTAATTAATTAATTATTATTAATAATTATTAATTAATATTAATATGCCATTTACCAGACGCTTTTATCCAAAGCGACTTACAGTCATGCGTGCATACATATTTTTTTGTGTGTATGGGTGGTCCCAGGGATCGAACCCACTACCCTGGCGTTACAAGCGCCATGCTCTACCAGCTGAGCTTCTTCTCTGCGTCGTAAAGGGTGATGCGGGGAAATAATATAAATACACATAAATATTACAGAAATGTGTTTCAATTTGTTTTGTTATATGTTGTTTATAAATGTTGTTACAAAATGCTGTCACATGTTATAAATGTTATGTTGTTATAAATGTTATAAATTCACCCTAATGAACACCTGAGAAACATCAACTCACGGCACCTTGGCATCCTCTTTGGCCTTGGCTGCATCCACACATGTGTTCTCATCCATCTTGGCATCCTCTTTGGCCTTGGCTGCATCCAGACATCTGTTCTCTCCATCTTCGCATCCTCTTTACCTTGGCTGCATCCACACATGTGTTCTCTCCATCTTGGCATCCTCTTTGGCCTTGGCTGCATCCACACATGTGTTCTCATCCATCTTGGCATCCTCTTTGGCCTTGGCTGCATCCAGACATATGTTCTCTCCATCTTGGCATCCTCTTTGGCCTTGGCTGCATCCACACATGTGTTCTCATCCATCTTGGCATCCTCTTTGGCCTTGGCTGCATCCACACATGTGTTCTCATCCATCTTGGCATCCTCTTTGGCCTTGGCTCCATCCACACATGTGTTCTCATCCATCTTGGCATCCTCTTTGGCCTTGGCTGCATCCACACATGTGTTCTCATCCATCTTGGCATCCTCTTTGGCCTTGGCTGCATCCACATGTGTTCTCATCCATCTTGGCATCCTCTTTGGCCTTGGCTGCATCCACACGTGTTCTCATCCATCTTGGCATCCTCTTTACCTTGGCTGCATCCAGACATGTGTTCTCTCCATCTTGGCATCCTCTTTACCTTGGCTGCATCCACACATGTGTTCTCTCCATCTTGGCATCCTCTTTGGCCTTGGCTGCATCCACACATGTGTTCTCTCCATCTTGGCATCCTCTTTGTTCTTGGCTGCATCCAGACATCTGTTCTCATCCATCTTGGCATCCTCTTTGGCCTTGGCTGCATCCACATGTGTTCTCATCCATCTTGGCATCCTCTTTGGCCTTGGCTGCATCCACACGTGTTCTCATCCATCTTGGCATCCTCTTTACCTTGGCTGCATCCACACATGTGTTCTCTCCATCTTGGCATCCTCTTTACCTTGGCTGCATCCACACATGTGTTCTCTCCATCTTGGCATCCTCTTTGGCTTGGCTGCATCCACACATGTGTTCTCTCCATCTTGGCATCCTCTTTGGCCTTGGCTGCATCCAGACATCTGTTCTCATCCATCTTGGCATCCCCTTTGGCCTTGGCTGCATCCAGACATGTGTTCTCTCCATCTTGGCATCCTCTTTGGCCTTGGCTGCATGCACACATGTGTTCTCATCCATCTTGGCATCCTCTTTGGCCTTGGCTGCATCCAGACATGTGTTCTCTCCATCTTGGCATCCTCTTTGGCCTTGGCTGCATCCACACATGTGTTCTCTCCATCTTGGCATCCTCTTTGGCCTTGGCTGCATCCAGACATGTGTTCTCTCCATCTTGGCATCCTCTTTGGCCTTGGCTGCATCCACACATGTGTTCTCTCCATCTTGGCATCCTCTTTGGCCTTGGCTGCATCCACACATCTGTTCTCATCCATCTTGGCATCCTCTTTGGCCTTGGCTGCATCCACACATGTGTTCTCATCCATCTTGGCATCCTCTTTGGCCTTGGCTGCATCCACACATGTGTTCTCATCCATCTTGGCATCCTCTTTGGCCTTGGCTGCATCCAGACATGTGTTCTCATCCATCTTGGCATCCTCTTTGGCCTTGGCTGCATCCAGACATGTGTTCTCATCCATCTTGGCATCCTCTTTGGCCTTGGCTGCATCCACACATGTGTTCTCATCCATCTTGGCATCCTCTTTGGCCTTGGCTGCATCCACACATGTGTTCTCATCCATCTTGGCATCCTCTTTGGCCTTGGCTGCATCCAGACATGTGTTCTCTCCATCTTGGCATCCTCTTTGGCCTTGGCTGCATCCACACATGTGTTCTCATCCATCTTGGCATCCTCTTTGGCCTTGGCTGCATCCAGACATGTGTTCTCTCCATCTTGGCATCCTCTTTGGCCTTGGCTGCATCCACACATGTGTTCTCTCCATCTTGGCATCCTCTTTGGCCTTGGCTGCATCCAGACATGTGTTCTCTCCATCTTGGCATCCTCTTTGGCCTTGGCTGCATCCAGACATCTGTTCTCATCCATCTTGGCATCCTCTTTGGCCTTGGCTGCATCCAGACATGTGTTCTCATCCATCTTGCCCTTAGATTAAAGACAAACCACACTGACAGCTATAACAGGCCCCATTCTATGGACGGAGACAAACTACAGATCCTGTGTGTTTTGATTGACCCCACAGTACCTCGTCAAGAACGCGAATAGGGTCAGCAAAATCTCCTCCAGGGCCCGAGGTGAACTTCCTCTCGGTTTCTGTGAAAGAAAATCTGTTGCAATGTGTAAACGTGTCTCCAAGTCAACTATCAAACCATCTTAACTTCATCTGATGATGTCATCTCCATCAACTGGAGCTACTGATTGGTTGCATGCCATGGCTGTAAAATGGGGGCTGGGAGTCCATGAGACCTTCCAGGGCATCCATTAGTGCAGTAAGGGGGAAGAGGTGTCAACACTGACTGCCCAGGTTTGCTCTATAGATTGATAAAGGAGTGGTATGCCCATTAAAACGGAGGTGGCCTACCTTTCGACACTGTAGATAAAGAACATATTGTTTGTTTTATGTATAATTTTTTACAAAGATATCTTAATAAGACTGATATGAGTGTATTTCCAATTAGAAGATATCGTATTATTTACATTTACATTTATTATCAATGCATACATCATGATACACCACTAGTAATCTCTTAACCGTAAAGCTGCCATTTCAACAGTGATGTGGACTGGTGATTTCCGTGTCTGGGGAGATCAAAACAACATTAAAAACGTCTTGACTCCGTATGACTTTAAAAAGTGATAGAACACAGTAGCCAAAAAGCAACCAGTGAATAAGATAGAATGCAATAGAATTGAATTTGTCAGAGCAACGTCAAAAGGATTGGAGATGGAGAAACTCTATTCAGCAGTCAAGGCGATCTCAGCAGTTGTGTCAAGTAAGCGAGATTAATCACATTACATTTTCATAAAACAGCTCGGAAAATAACTCCCCTAACGCATGTTAATACACAACGTTCGCCGATATATCCTATTGATAAAGAGAAAACAATATTGCAAAACAAATATATGCCAATGATTCTTAACTGAAGTTTAGCTACCACTCCACACAGTAGACAACAGGAGGAATGTTCTACAGTTCCATGTATTGCCACACAGTTCCACGCCTTTTATGCAAGCTGAAGCGTAGCCTCCCTGTGCTTCACAACGAGGATGTGAGATCATCCCTTGGGAACAAGCGCTAATCTGTAGGCCTTGATGCCTGCAATATTATGTTGCACTAGCCTGCTCTCCTTCTTTAACAAGTATGTGTCACAGGCTTGACAAATGCCCCTTTTGTTTTGCATGCTTCAGCCCATGTGCTCCTAATTGAGTTCTTGTGAACTCTGATTGATTGAGAAATGTGATTGGCTTCCTGTTTTCAGCTGCATGTTTATAACCCTTGTTTCTTTTGTTTGAGGTGCGTGGGAAGTTATGTTTGTGGAGTGGCTGTGGCAGAGCTCATTTGAAGCCTGGGTTTAGAAGCACGATTTGATGAATGATGATCTGTGTTAGTTGTGTAATGCTTTCCCTCCACTGAAACCTGTTTTAGTTAGATGTAATTGTTGTCTGATTGTTTTGTTATATCCTCCCTCCATTTTGTTTGCTAAACTAAATCTAACTTGTCCTTTCTACTCAAGCCCATTCTCAAAGAAGCTGTGCGGAGCTCCCCACGCTCTCGGTGTAGTCGTATCTATGATACTCGGACAGGTTGTGACGTATGACTTTGCTGATTCACTTTTGTTTGAATCCTCAAAATGGGGAACAATAGAACAATAATTAAACAGCATTGCCATTTCAGAAGTGTAATTTCATAACACTGTTACACTATAATTAATCTTGTAGCCCTACATCAGAAACACTATTCATCATACAGCACACAATACCCTCCTAGAAATATACACTGAACAAAAATATAAACGCAATATATGTAAAGTGTTGGTCCCGTGTTTCATGAGCTGAAATAAAAGTTCGCAGAGATTTTCCATATGCACAAAAAAGCTTATTTCTCTCAAATTTTGTGCACAAACTTGTTTACGTCACTGTAAGTGAGCATTTCTCCTTTGCCAAGATAATCCATCCACCTGACAGGTGTGGCATATCAAGCAGCTGATTAAACAGCATGATCATTACACAGGTGCACCTTGTGCTGGGGACAATAAAAAGGCCACTCTAAAATGTGCAGTTTTGTCACACAACACAATGCCACAGATGTCTCAAGTTTTGATGGAGCATGCAATTGGCATGCTGACTGTAGGAATGTCCACCAGAGCTGTTGCCAGATAATTTAATATAAATGTATCTACCATAAGCCACCTCCAACTTCATTTTTGAGAATTTGGCAGTACGTCTAACTGGCCTCACAACCGCAGACCACGTGTATGGCATCGTGTGGGCGAGCGGTTTGTTGATGTCAACGTTGTGAACAGAGTGCCCCATGGTGGCGGTGGGGTTATGGTATGGCCAGGCATAATCTACGGACAACGAACACAATTGCATTTTATCTATGGCAAATTGAATGCACAGAGATACCGTAACGAGATCCTGAGGCCCATTGTGAGGCCCTTTTTTTAAAGGTATCTGTCTCCAACAGATGCATATCTGTATTCCCAGTCATGTGAAATCCATAGATTAGGTCCTAATGAATTAATTTCAATTGACTGATTTCCTTAAATGAACTGTAACTTAGTAAAATCTTTGAAATTGTTGCATGTTGCGTTTATATTTTTGTTCAGTGTACATATTTTTGGCAATGCTCATATTTCATATTGGTTTTTAATAAAGCTTGCATAGATGCAGACAGGTGGTACATGGACATTTGAGAATGACTGTTTACTTAGCAAACATTACAAACCATATATATTTTTTTTAAGATTTCTCAAAGAACAAAATAATGTTTAAACATAAGCCATGTATAGGCTTTGCCAACGCCACTGAAAGCAATGGACTAGTGGTAGTAAAGATGTAAGTATAACTACTGGTTAAACCTTCAACTATTAGGTTTCACTGGAATTCTTACAAAACTAGAGAGCAAATGAAAATCAATCAACTGGCAAGGAATAAACAAGTGTCTGTGTGTTTCAATATTTAATCACTAAAAAGGCACCAAATACAGGCATCATATTAGTAGCATTGGAATTATTTCCACAAATGATAGCACCAAAAAAACGTAATGCATCTCCCCAACTTCCCACTGTTTTATTGATAGGCACACAGTTCTATGAGAGACAGAGAGAGTGCTATTGACAAATCAATGCGCAACAAAATGGTTTTCTGCAGAACATACTGCATTTACACAGGCAGCCCAATACTGATAAATATTTCCACTAACTTGTCAATCACATCAGATTCTTTTCACATCAGATATTTTTCAGAGCTGAACTAATTGTTCAAAAGACCAATTAGTGGGGAAAAAAATAAAGATCAGAATTGGGCTGGCTGTGTAAACGGCAGCCTATGTGCTTTGGGCGTTGTGCTGAAGTAGTCATCTGTCACAATCAACCAATCAATTGGTCGTGTCCTAACACTTCCATATACACACAAATGTTACACATCATTCTTACAGACAATGGCAAATTCAGTAGGTTGGCCATATATACAGTAATACAGGACAAGAGCTAATAATATGGAAAAAATACATACTGCAATATAATCATCATCAGGAAAATATGGATTTGGAAATGCGTGAGACAGTACCGCATGTAATGGTACCAATGGAAAGCTGTTGAGCTATTGTCTAAAATATGAAAACACACTAGACTATTAGTAGGCTGAATCTTAGTTCTACAGGCAGAGAACTAGGTTTGAGGACAATATGTGTTATTGCACTTGAATATACACTGAGTGTACAAAACATTAGGAACACCTGCTCTTTCCCTGACATAGACTGACCAGGTGAATCCAGGTGAAAGCTATGATCCCTTATTGATGTCACCCGTTAAATTCAGTTCAATCAGTGTAGATGAAGGGGAGGAGACAGGTTAAATAATTATTTTTTAAGCCTAGAGACAGTTGAGACATGGATTGTGTATGTGTGCCATTCAGAGGGTGAATGTGCAAGACAAAAAATGTAAGTGCCTTTGAACGGGGTATGGTAGGTGCCAGGTGCACCGGTTTGTGTCAATAACTGCAACGCTGTTGGGTTTTTCATGCTCAACAGTTTCCCGTGTGTATGAAGAATGGTCCACCACCCAAAGGTCATCCAGCCAACTTGACACAACTGTGGGAAGCATTGGAGTCAACATGGGCCAGCATCCCTGTGGAACGCTTTCGACACCTTGTAGAGTCCATGCCCCCGACAAACTGAGGCTGTTCTGAAGGCAAAAGGAGGGGGGGGGGGGGGGTCGAGCAACTCAATATTAGGAAGTTCTTAATTTGTTATACACTCAATGTACATCATTAACACACAACGCTTTCAGTTGTGGACAATAGATCATAACACAATATAGGCCGGAATCCTAACAATCTTTCATTGAAATGAATGCATGATGAACGAAAAGCGGAGTTAGGATTGGGGTCGTCAGTGTGTTTAATACTTTCATAGTGGTCATATTGTGGCAATGGAATTATGCAGCAGAGATATAACTGAACTATTTAAACTATTCAAGACAAGCTCCCGAGTGGCGCAGTGGTCTAAGGCACTGCATCGCAGTGCTAGCTGTGCCACTAGAGATCCTGGTTCGAATCCAGGCTCTGTCGTAGACGGCCGCGACCGGGAGACCCATGGGGCGGCGCACAATTGGCCCAGCGTCGTCCAGGGTAGGGGAGGGAATGGCTGGCAGGGATGTAGCGTTTGCAACGCCAGGATTGTGGGTTCGTTTCCCATGGGGGGCCAGTATGAAAAAAATATTAAAATAATGTATGCACTCTGGATAAGAGCAAAGTACCTGAGCTACCTACCGTACATTGATCATTTTGGCGTTGTTGTTGTTATGGAAACGTAAAGCGAAAACAAGGCAGCAGATTTCACCTGACTGGTCATCGTTCAACGATAATGATGAATTACTAATTTCTCTATTCCTGAGGTAGCCCAGTTGTGAAATGATTTGAATAAATGCTGCATAGCTGGCCGTCAAAAACACGCTTCGCTTTTGACTTTTTATCTCACATCACAGTTGTATAAAAATACATTAGCGAACAATATCTTATTCCATAACTACAAACAAACGCTTTTTAGAAAATATGATTTATTTTAGATTTGTCATAAAATATTCCTTCACTTCAGGAGATTTTCACAAGGGCAATGTTTCCCCTTGAGTGGGTGGGGTGTAGAACTACTTGTACTGGTTTAAACTGACATGTTGAGGAGGAGGACCTGGAGCTTACTTTTGGGGACCTTTGGCACCCCGTCTAGAAAATAATCTAGTTTAGGGGAAACACTGGAGGGAGGCGGGAGATCCTCAGACCTCAGTGCCGTCGTTGTGGAGGTTGTTGTGGAGCTTGACCTTCAGGTTGACCTGCCTGACCTTCGCCGCTCCGTTGACCTTTGCCCCTCTGTTGACCTTAGAGTTCACGTTGTCGTGATTCCGGTTGATGTTGAGGTTGATGTTCCTAACTGTGCAGTGTTTGGAGCTGAAGTTCTTCTCCAGGGTCTTCTCTAGATACACCTCTACCTTGGTGTTCAGAGGGTACTCCTCCGCCATCTTGGATGGCTTCTTCCCAGCCGACCGTCGGCACTTCCTGAAGAGTAAACAGGAACCCAGCAGGACGAGGACCAGCAGGGTCAGCACAGCCACGCCCCCGCCCATAGACCCGCCCATCTGGGGGTTAAAGGTGGAGGCGGCGGGGACCTCGAGTCGGAGAGTCTTCATGTTGGTTCCATTCTTCGTCTGGTCGCCCTCGTTATCGTAGATCAGAGACTCGTCGAGGGTGAGATGCCCGCTTCGGTCCACCAGGTCCCGGCGAGCATGGCTGTGGCCGATGCTTTGGCTCAGCTGATTGGTCAGGTCCCTGCGAGCCCGCCCCCTGCCGCTGCTGTGGGCAAGCTGATGGGTCAGAGAGCGCTGGATCCTGGGGCCGGAGATGGACTCTGGACCAATCACATAGATCACCTGCAGGTACCACTGATGCCCCGTCTCCACCTGACAATCAAGAGAGAAAGCGTTAAAGAGATTCTCCAGTACATTTGGATACTTTTTAGCCAGTAGTTCTGAAAGTAGCGCTCACGAGCCAAAAGTGGTCCCCGAAAATTGCGTAGTACGTCACATATGTGCAGATATGTACACCACTTCATTGCTCTCTCTCTCTCTTGCTCTCTCTCTCGCAAATGGCGAGGGGCTGAAGCTCATTGGCTAGACCTCAAGTTGCTAGGAGGCTGGCCCACGTGGAGGAAAATGTAGTGAGAATGGCGCTGTGCCAGAAAAACTGTCGCTTTCAAACTAGGGATTTCATGGCTAATTGAGGTAAGACAGTAATTATGCTAATAGATTATGCATGTATGATCTACACATTGACACATCCAGCCCAAAGCGGGAGGTTTAAAAAATACTTAGTAGTCGGCAGAGTTCCGGCGCATATCTTTAAATAAATCAGATCAATTCATGGTTTTATTTCTATGAAAGTTACCCTCAAGTCTGACGAAGACCTTTTTTTACACATTTATAACTCATACATAATGCATTCATAAGCGGTACATTATAATTTAATAAATGATGACGGTTCAGTGGATAAGTTGTTGATCGTCACTGACCTTGTACAGGGCATCAACCTTCATGGTAAACCCATCAACACCAGGCATCGCTGTCACGGTCTGTAGTCCGGTTATATCTGATGCAAAGTTGGCCTCGAAGGGAACGTCATGGAAGTACCTATCACAGACATCTGGCTGCTTCCGATCCTGTAGGAGAAATGTTACCACAACGCTGCCATTACCGATCCGCACCGTATGTCAAACATTAGCATACATTTACATTTTAGTCATTCAGCAGATGTTCTTATCCAGAGCAACTTACAGTAGCAATTAGGGTTAAGTGCCTTGCTCAAGGGCACATCGACAGATTTTTCACCTAGTCGGCTCAGGGATTAGAACCAGCGACCTTTCGGTTACTGGCACAACGCTCTTAACCACTAAGCTACCTGCCGGGTAGCATACTGTGATGAGTGTGATAGAAGGAGTCAGGCGCAGGAGGGTAATCACTGAATGCAGAGTTCATTCCGTCGTACACAAATAGCGCTGGATAGCGACAAGCGAAACAGGCACAACGGAAAATCTACCCTGGCAATACAAGGTAACGGTAGCTTCAACAATAACAGGCACAGGGGAAATATCTACCCCGGCAATAACAAGGTACGAGTAGCTCCACCGAGCTCCACTACTCTCACAAATAAACATTCACCCACAAGGACAAGGGGGGCAGAGGGAACACTTATACACGGACTAATGAGGGGATAAGAACAAGGTGTGTATAATTGACAAGACAAGACAAATGGAATGATGAGATATGGAGCGGCAGTAGCTAGTAAGCCGGTGACGACGAACGCCGAAGCCTGCCCGAACAAGGAGGGGAGGCAGCCTCGGCGGAAGTCATGACACATACATGCTAACAGTATCTACATCTATACCGCATCAAACACTAGCATACATGTTAACAGGGTCATCTAACTGCTGGATAAAAGCAGTTATATCGGCTATGGTGTGGAATATACATTTGTTGTTTAAATCTCAAAAGTAGTTTCAGTAAACTTGTAGTTTCCAGCATTTGTGACAGAAGCCTACTCCCATTATTGTAAACATTAGCGTAAACAATCCAACACTACGATACCAGTGCCCTGACTTGCACAACAATAAGATTCCTCCTATTTGAATAGCTCACAGTCTTTGAATATCTCTTAAAACCATGACTACATACTGAGATACTGAGACAGGTGAACAGACCAGTTTGTCAGGTCACATAGGTGATGTACCGCAGACAAATCAAAAGCCTTGCCTAGCAACGCCTCAGTCCTGGGTTCAAGTTCGAGAGAGATCACGTACAAAAAAAATTATGCACTCCGTAATACAAGTCGATTTGGATAAAAGTGTCTGCTAAACGGGATATATGGAATCTACAAGCAGCGGCACTCCAGGTTGCATTCCAGGTTGTCTTCATTGCAGTGCATTTCAGTAATGACAAAAATATGATATAACAATTTTCTGATATACGATGAGCGAGTGCAAAATAGACAACATAGAACAATATTACACCAATATTAGAGGACAATGGAAGTTTAAATAACAGGAGCCACCCATACCAGGATCAGGAACCTGTGTTTGAGGTGTTTGTTGGGCTGGATGCAGCCGTACTGAGGGCCCTCGTTGTACAGAGTCCCTGTGGGGTCGAAGAAAGGCACGTGTCCATCCCGTCCCGTACACAGGTACACTTTCTCCAGCTGCAGCTTGTAGGCTGCATTCAGGTTCTGCTCTGGGTTCCACAGCACCCTGCCGTACAGTGTCTGGCCTGTAGGGGCAGCAGAGAGATGAAAGGTTAGGTGATCAAATCAAATCAAATTGTATTTGTCACACGCGCCGAATACAACAGGTGTAGACCTTACAGTGAAATGCTTACTTACAAGCCCATAACCAACAATGCAGTTAAGAAAAATAAGTGTTAAGTAAAAAATAGATAATTAAAGAGCAGCAGTAAAATAACAGTAGCACGGCTGTATACAGGGGGTACCGGTACTGAGTCAATGTGCAGGGGAACAGGTTAGTCGAGGTAATTGAGGTAATATGTACATGTAGGTAGAGTTAAAGTGATTATGCATAGATAATAAACAGAGAGTCACAGCAGCGTAAAAGAGGGGATGAGTGAGGGGTGGGGGTGGGGGGGCAATGCGAATAGTTTGTGCGCCATTTGATTAGCTGTTCAGGAGTATTATGGCTTGGGGATAGAAGCTGTTAAGAAGCCTCTTGGACCTAGACTTGGCGCTCCGGTACCGCTTGCCGTGCAGTAGCAGAGAGAACAGTCTATGACTAGGGTGGCTGGAGTCTTTGACAATTTTTAGGGCCTTCCTCTGACACCGCCTGGTATAGAGGTCCTGGATGGCAGGAAGCTTGGCCCCAGTACTGGGCCATACGCACTACCCTCTGTAGTGCCTTGAGGTCGGAAGCCGAGCAGTTGCCATACCAGGCGGTGATGCAACCAGTCAGGACGCTCTCGATGGTGCAGCTGTAGAACTTTTTGAGAATCTGAGGACTCATGCCAAATCTTTTCAGTCTCCTGATACATAAGGTTTATTATATAATATGATACAGAGTGGCAAAAATGCATTACATGCAACAGGCAATATATCTACAGAAATGTATTCTATACATACAATACACTTACTGAAATATATATTAAATATTAGGCAGGTAGCATAGTGATTAGAGTGTTGGGCCAGTAACCGAACTGAAATACAGTGCCTATGGAAAGTATTCAGACCCCTTGACTTTATCCACATTGTGTTACGTTACAGCCTTATTCTAAAACGGATTTAAAAATAAAAAATCCTCAGCAATTGACACACAATACCCCATAATGACAAAGCAAAAACAGGTTTTTAGAAATGTTTGCAAATGTATTAAAAATAAAACAGAAATACCTTAATTACATAAGTATTCAGACCCTTTGCTATGAGACTCGAAATAATGCTCAGGTGCATCCTGTTTCCATTGACCATCCTTGCGATGTTTCTACAACTTGATTGGAGTCCACCTGTGGTAAATTTAATTGATTGGACATGATTTGGAAAGGCACACACCTGTCTATGTAAGGTCCCACAGTTGACAGTGCATAAAAAAACCAAGCCATGAAGTTGAAGGAATTGTCTATAGAGCTCAGAGAAAGCATTGTGTCGAGGCACGGATCCAGGAAGGGTACCAAAAAATGTCTGCAGCATTGAAGGTCCCCAAGAACACAGTGGCGTCCATCATTCTTAAATGGAAGATGTTTGGAACCACCAAGACTCTTCCTAGAGCTGGCCACCCGGCCAAACTGAGCAATCGGGGGAGAAGGACCTTGGTCAGGAAGGTGACCAAGCACCCGATGGTCACTCTGACAGAGCTCCAGAGTTCCTCTGTGGAGATGGGAGAACCTTTCAGAAGGACAACCATCACTGCAGCACTCCACCAATCAGGCCTTTATGGTAGAGTGGCCAGACGGAAGCCACTCCTCAGTAAAAGGGACATGACAGCCCGCTTGGAGTTTGTCAAAAGGCACCTAAAGACTTTCAGAGCATGATAAACAAGATTCTCTGGTCTGATGAAACCAAGATTGAACTCTTTGGCCTGAATGCCAAGCGTCACGTCTGGAGGAAACCTGGCACCATCCCTACGTTGAAGCATGGTGGTGGCAGTATCATGCTGTGGGCATGTATTTCAGCGGCAAGGACTTGGAGACTAGTCAGGATCGAGGCAAACATTAACAGAGCAAAGTACAGAGAGATCCTTGATGAAAACCTGCTCCAGAGCGCTCAGGACCTCAGACTGGGGCAAAGGTTTACCTTCGAACAGGACAACAACCTTAAGCACACAGCCAAGACAACGCAGGAGTGGCTTCGGGACAAGTCTCTGAATGTCCTTGAGTGGCCCAGCCAGAGCCCGGACTTGAACCTGATTGAACATCTCAGGAGAGACCTGAAAATTGCTGTGCAGCGACACTCCCCATCCAACCTGACAGAGCTTGAGAGGATCTGCAGAGAAGATTGGGAGAAACTACCCAAATACAGATGAGCCAAGCTTGTAGCGTCATACTCAAGAAGACTCAATGCTGTAATCGCAGCCAAAGTTGCTTCAACAAAGTACTGAGTAAAGGGTCTGAATACTTATGTAAATGTGATATCAGTTTTTTATTTTTAATAAATTAGCTAACATTTCTAAAAAACTGTTTTTGCTTTGTCATTATGGGGTATTGTGTGTAGATTGATGATTTAATCAATTTTAGAATAAAGTTGTAATGTAACAAAATGTGGAAAAAGTCAAGGGGTCTGAATACTTTCCGATGGCACTGTATATATATTAAATATTAGGCAGTTAGCCTGGCGGTTAGAGTGTTGGGCCAGTAACCGAAAGGTCACTGGTTCGAATACCCGAGCCAACAAGGTGAAAAATCTGTCAATGAGTCCTTGAGCACTGAACCCTAACTTGCTCCAGGGGCGCCGTACTACTACAGAATGGAAAACAACACATTTCACTGCACCTATCCGGTGTACGTGACAATAAAACATCTATTATATATTAAAGCTGAAAAAGGTCAAGCTAAACTTGAAGCCACACATGACATTCACATAAATCACTTTGTGTTTCAAGAGTAACTTTTCTCAGTCTTAAGATGCCACTTTGAGTTTGTCCAGTGATGTGTGGAACAGTGATTGTACCCATTGAGAAGGCTCCCTTGTAGTCCATCTCAGCCATGGACATGTCAGAGATGGCTGGGTCCATCATGAACACCTTCTCATTGTTGCACAGCTGAAATTCAGTGTTGAGGGAGTATACCACAGGGACTGGCCGGTTGGTCTGCTGGAAAGCTATAGGTAACTGGAACCTGAGGGAGGGAGGGAGGGAGGGCAGGTTGGTCTGCAGGAAGGCTATAGGTAACTGGAATCTGAGGGAGGGAGGGAGGGAGGGAGGGCAGGTTGGTCTGCAGGAAGGCTATAGGTAACTGGAACCTGAGGGAGGGAGGGAGGGAGGGAGGGAGGGAGGGAGGGCAGGTTGGTCTGCAGGAAGGCTATAGGTAACTGGAACCTGAGGGGAGGGAGAGAGGGAGGGAGGGAGGGAGGGAGGGAGGGAGGGAGGGAGGGAGGGAGGGAGGGAGGGAGGGAGGGAGGGAGGGAGGGAGGGAGGGTTGGTCTGCTGGAAGGCTATCGGCAACTGGAACCTGAGTGGAGGGAGGGAGGGAGGGAGGGAGGGAGGGAGGGAGGGAGGGAGGGCAGGTTGGTCTGCTGGAAGGCTATAGGTAACTGGAACCTGAGGGGAGGGGAGGGAGGGAGGGAGGGAGGGAGGGAGGGAGGGAGGGAGGGAGGGAGGGAGGGAGGGAGGGAGGGAGGGAGGGCAGGTTGGTCTGCTGGAAGGCTATCGGCAACTGGAACCTGAGGGGAGGGAGAGAGGGAGGGAGGGAGGGAGGGAGGGCAGGTTGGTCTGCTGGAAGGCTATAGGTAACTGGAACCTGAGGGAGGGAGGGAGGGAGGGCAGGTTGGTCTGCAGGAAGGCTATAGGTAACTGGAATCTGAGGGAGGGAGGGAGGGAGGGAGGGAGGGAGGGCAGGTTGGTCTGCAGGAAGGCTATAGGTAACTGGAACCTGAGGGAGGGAGGGAGGGAGGGAGGGCAGGTTGGTCTGCAGGAAGGCTATAGGTAACTGGAACCTGAGGGGAGGGAGAGAGGGAGGGAGGGAGGGAGGGAGGGAGGGAGGGAGGGAGGGAGGGAGGGAGGGAGGGAGGGAGGGAGGGAGGGAGGGAGGGAGGGTTGGTCTGCTGGAAGGCTATCGGCAACTGGAACCTGAGTGGAGGGAGGGAGGGAGGGAGGGAGGGAGGGAGGGAGGGAGGGAGGGAGGGAGGGAGGGAGGGAGGGAGGGAGGGAGGGAGGAAGGGAGGGAGGGCAGGTTGGTCTGCTGGAAGGCTATAGGTAACTGGAACCTGAGGGGAGGGGAGGGAGGGAGGGAGGGAGGGAGGGAGGGAGGGAGGGAGGGAGGGAGGGAGGGAGGGAGGGCAGGTTGGTCTGCTGGAAGGCTATAGGTAACTGGAATCTGAGGGAGGGAGGGAGGGAGGGAGGGCAGGTTGGTCTGCAGGAAGGCTATAGGTAACTGGAACCTGAGGGAGGGAGGGAGGGAGGGAGGGCAGGTTGGTCTGCAGGAAGGCTATAGGTAACTGGAACCTGAGGGGAGGGAGAGAGGGAGGGAGGGAGGGAGGGAGGGAGGGAGGGAGGGAGGGAGGGAGGGTTGGTCTGCTGGAAGGCTATCGGCAACTGGAACCTGAGTGGAGGGAGGGAGGGAGGGAGGGAGGGAGGGAGGGAGGGAGGGAGGGAGGGAGGGAGGGCAGGTTGGTCTGCTGGAAGGCTATAGGTAACTGGAACCTGAGGGGAGGGGAGGGAGGGAGGGAGGGAGGGAGGGAGGGAGGGAGGGAGGGAGGGAGGGAGGGAGGGAGGGAGGGAGGGAGGGAGGGAGGGAGGGAGGGAGGGCAGGTTGGTCTGCTGGAAGGCTATCGGCAACTGGAACCTGAGGGGAGGGAGAGAGGGAGGGAGGGAGGGAGGGAGGGCAGGTTGGTCTGCTGGAAGGCTATAGGTAACTGGAACCTGAGGGAGGGAGGGAGGGAGGGCAGGTTGATCTGCTGGAAGGTTATAGGTAACTGGAACCTGAGGGGAGGGAGAGAGGGAGGGAGGGAGGGAGGGAGGGAGGGAGGGAGGGAGGGAGGGCAGGTTGGTCTGCTGGAAGGCTATCGGCAACTGGAACCTGAGGGTAGGGGAGGGAGGGAGGGAGGGAGGGAGGGAGGGAGGGCAGGTTGGTCTGCTGGAAGGCTATCGGCAACTGGAACCTGAGGGGAGGGAGAGAGGGAGGGAGGGAGGGACGGTTGATCTGCTGGAAGGTTATAGGTAACTGGAACCTAGGGGAGGGAGAGAGGGAGGGGGGGAGGGGGGCACACCAGTCAGGTTGCTATATGCAGAGCAACATAACCGTTCCTAGAACTCTGGTTTAAACACTCTAGTTTCAACGTATTATAGACAGAGAGCAAGCAAGGTTATTCATTAGTAAATAACAAAGGTCCAAGTTGAGAAACACCAAAATATATATATTTTTTATGATTTTTGGGGGGTTGGATCAGCTTTAATATTGCAAATAGATTGTGGCTTCTATCAATGTAATTGTCTGCATAATTTCCAATCCCCCATATATTGTTTTGTTATTAATATATTATTTGAAATATATACAGTACGAGTCAAAAGTTTGGACACACCTACTCATTCAAGGGTTTTTCTTCATTTTTACTATATTTTACATTGTAGAATAATAGTGAAGACATCAACACTATGAAATAACACATATGGAATCATGTACTAACCACAAAAGTGTTCAACAAATCAAAATATATGTTATATTTGAGATTCTTCAAATAGCCACCCTTTGTCTTGATGACAGATTTGCACACTCTTGGCATTCTCTCAACCAGCTTCATGAGGTAGTCACCTGGAATGCATTTCAATTAACAGGTGTGCCTTGTTAAAAGTTAATTTGTGGAATTTCTTTCCTTCTTAATGCGTTTGAGCCAATCAGTTGTGTTGTGAGGGGAGGTATACATAATATAGCCCTATTTGGTAAAAGACCAAGTCCATATTATGGCAAGAACAGCTCAAATAAGCAAAGAGAAACGACAGTCAATCATTACTTTAAGACATGAAGGTTAGTCAGTACGGAACATTTCAAGAACTTTGAATGTTTCTTCAAGTGCAGTCGCAAAAACCATCAAGCGCTATGATGAAACTGGCTCTCATGAGGACCGCCACAGGAATGGAAGACCCAGTGTTACCTCTGCTGCAGAGGATAAGTTCATTAGAGTTACCAGCCTCAGAAATTGCAGCCCAAATAAATGCTTCACAGAGTTCAATTCACAGACACATCTCAACATCAACTGTTCAGAGGGGACTGTGTGAATCAGGCCTTCATGGTGGAATTGCTGCAAAGAAACCACTACTAAATGACACCAATAAGAAGAAGAGACCCGCTTGTGCCAAGAAACACGAGCAATGGACATTAGACTGGTGGAAATGTGTCCTTTGGCCTGGAGTCCAAATGGGAAATTTTTGTTTCCAACCGCCGTGTCTTTGTGAGACTCGGTGTGAGTGAACAGATTATTTCTGCATGTGTAGTTCCCACCGTAAAGCATGGAGGAGGAGGTGTTATGGTGTGGGGGTGATTTGCTGCTGACACTGTCTGTGATTTATTTAGAATTCAAGGCACACTTAACCAGCATGGCTACCACAGCATTCTGCAACGATACGCCATCCCATCTGGTTTGGGCTTAGTGGGACTATCATTTGTTTTTCAACAGGACAATGACCCAACACACCTCCAGGCTGTGTAAGGGCTATTTTACCAAGAAGGAGAGTGATGGAGTGCTGCATCAGATGACCTGGCCTCCACAATCCCCCGACCTCAACCCAATTGATATGGTTTGGGATGAGTTGGACCGCAGAGTGAAGGAAAAGCAGCCAACAAGTGCTCAGCATATGTGGGAACTCCTTCAACACTGTTGGAAAAGCATTCCAGGTGAAGCTGGTTGAGAGAATGCCAAGAGTGTGCAAAGCTGTCATCAAGGCAAAGGGTGGCTATTTGAAGAATCTCAAATATAAAATATAGTTTGATTTCTTTAACTATTTTTTGGTTACTACATGATTCCATATGTGTTATTTCATACTTTTGATGTCTTCACTGTTATTCTACAATGAAGAAAATAGTAAAAATAAAGAAAAACCCTTGAATGAGTAGGTGTTCTAAAACTTTTAACTGGAACTGTATGTATAAATATTTGTTCCTGTATTATTTTCCCCTAACCCTACCATCCCTCCTCTAATTGGAGTAAACTAATGGACAACAATACTTAGACTTCTACATCCAGCTTACACATACTATATACATTTTCCGGACACAGTATATTTCACATTCGTTATCTTTTGTTTGTTTTTAGTCCCATACTTCAGCTACCCTCAATCCATCCCATAATACATTTTTTAGTGACATACTTCTCTGGGGCGTGAGCTGTGCAGGACAGAGGCTTGTCTCCAGGGTCGGTCCAGGGCTGGGTGGGCTGCACGGTACAGGGGATCAGAAACACTGTGTACTCCCCGGAGTAGTCCTTCCTGGAACACAAGAGGGCAAAACATTTGGTAAGCCCTTGTAACAGAGATCATTAATAAACCTTGCCTGAGACCTGAGGACTTGCATTGGGTCCCCCGGCTAATGCCTAGGCTTTAGCTGAGCTCAGCAGGCTAACACATTTTTGTGATGACCAGGAGTTCTGCGTTTCGAACTCCAGTTGGTCACACCCTCTGACACTAATTCTCCAGAACTTAGAGAAAGCAGTCATGTTAGCGTTGGGCTGGAACAAAAGCCTGCCCACCAACTAACCCTTAAATGACCTGCTGTAAGAGCAGATGGCCTTCCAGAGCTGGTAGGGAGAGTCAAAGGACTTGGTATATCTATTAATCTATTTCTATAACAGTATATAACAGTATGTCTGTGTACTGACCTGCTGTAAGAGGAGGTGGTCCTCCAGAGCTGGTAGGGAGAATCAAAGGACTGGGCACTCCAAATGAGCTGCATGTCAAACTCTATCCCCCCCAGGTGGTCCGGGGCCATCAGGTAGGACTTTTGGCCAGGCAGGGTGTGGTGTTCTGGGACAAACTGGCCTGGAGGAGGAAGAGGGAGAAAACTAGAGGTTAGTCATCGTGTTACAGACCACTATTGACCTGGTCTCACAGGAGTAGGGACCAGACCTCAAAACAGTAGTCTCCTTCAAAAAGCTGGAGTCGAGTATCTTATTACAAAAGTAATAAGATACTAATTACAGTGGTGCTCTGGTACAAACTCGCCTGTCAAGGCGGAGAAAAACACAAAAATATATGAGACGTTTCCTTAGCTTAGCTTTTACAGGGGGCTACATGATGCCGTGTACTGGTCACACAGTAGTATACTGGTAGTTGAGGACTGACCCCTGAACTTTGAGGACTGACCCCTGAACTTTGAGGACTGACCCCTGAACTTGGCATGTGTTTTGAACTCGATGACCAGACGACCGTCATCTCTTATGTAGATCCGGATGATCTGGAGTCTGGCTGACAGAACGCTGTCTGTCTGGATGCCTAGTGGACACAGAAACACAACCGTTAAATGGAGTTACACAGAAACACAACCGTTAAATGGAGTTACACAGAAACACAACCGTTAAATTGAGTTAAACAGAAACACAACCGTTAAATTGAGTTAAACAGAAACACAACCGTTAAATGGAGTTACACAGAAACACAACCGTTAAATTGAGTTAAACAGAAACACAACCGTTAAATTGAGTTAAACAGAAACACAACCGTTAAATTGAGTTAAACAGAAACACAACCGTTAAATGGAGTTACAGAGAAACACAACAGTTAAATGGAGTTATACGTAAACATAACAATTCCAAGGAGAGTCACATAGATGTATGATATTCCCTTTAACACACACACACACAGCCCCCCCATACACCCACCTCCCCACCCACCCACACAGCCCCCCATACACCCACCTCCCCACCCACACACACACACAGCCCCTCATACACCCACCTCCCCACCCACACACACACACAGCCCCCCATACACCCACCTCCCCACCCACCCACACACACAGCCCCCCATACACCCACCTCCCCACCCACCCACACAGCCCCCCATACACCCACCTCCCCACCCACACACACAGCCCCCCATACACCCACCTCCCCACCCACACACACACACAGCCCCCCATACACCCACCTCCCCACCCACACACACAGCCCCCCATACACCCACCTCCCCACCCACCCACACAGCCCCCCATACACCCACCCCCCCACCCACCCACACAGCCCCCCATGCACCCACCTCCCCACCCACCCCCCCACCCACCCACACAGCCCCCCATACACCCACCTCCCCACCCACCCCCCCACCCACACACACAGCCCCCCATACACCCACCTCCCCACCCACCCCCCCACCCACCCACACAGCCCCCCATACACCCACCTCCCCACCCACCCCCCCACCCACACACACAACCCCCCATACACCCACCTCCCCACCCACACACACACCCACACACACAGCCCCCCATACACCCACCTCCCCACCCACCTCCCCACCCACCCACACAGCCCCCCATACACCCACCTCCCCACCTCCCCACCCACCTGTCCTCCAGAGCACGGTATCATAGAAGAAAGAGAACTGCATTTCAGTGTGGTGTTCCAGAGAGGCCCAGCCCCTGGGAGCTGTAACGTAGATATAGGACACATAGAGAGGAACCTGCACCGTCAGGAACGACTGGGCCGAGTCACGCACCTGGGGAGGGGGGAGACATAAGACATGACATGAGATCAGATTACATAAGGTGACAATGACACAAGGTGACATGACATGACATAATGTTACACAACATGGCATGATCAAAGGTGACATGACATGACATAATGTTACACAACATGGCATGATAAAGGTGACATGACATGACATAATGTTACACAACATGGCATGATAAAGGTGACATGACATGACATAATGTTACACAACATGGCATGATAAAGGTGACATGACATGACATAATGTTACACAACATGGCATGATAAAGGTGACATGACATGACATAATGTTACACAACATGGCATGATAAAGGTGACATGACATGACATAATGTTACACAACATGGCATGATAAAGGTGACATGACATGACATAATGTTACACAACATGGTATGATAAAGGTGACATGACATGACATAATGTTACACAACATGGTATGATCAAAGGTGACACGGTAGCAACAGTTGTAGTCAGTCCTAGACTGTTTTGCATACTGTGGTTGGGATGGAAGGATGAGTCACAGGAAAACTACAAGAGCAGCCATGGCTACAGTACACAGGCTGTGATCACATGACTGAATGTGGACCTGATGACACTGTGGACCTGATGACACTGTGGACCTGATGACACTGTGGACCTGATGACACTGTGGACCTGATGACACTGTGGACCTAATGACACTGTGGACCTGATGACACTGTGGACCTGATGACACTGTGGACCTGATGACACTGTGGACCTGATGACACTGTGGACCTGATGACACTGTGGACCTGATGACACTGTGGACCTGATGACACTGTGGACCTGATGACACTGTGGACCTGATGACACTGTGAACCTGATGACACTGTGGACCTGATGACACTGTGGAACTGATGACACTGTGGACCTGATAACACTGTGGACCTGATGACACTGTGAACCTGATGACACTGTGGAACTGATGACACTGTGGACCTGATGACACTGTGGACCTGATGACACTGTGGACCTGATGACACTGTGGACTCAGATTGTGTTTGGGTAAAGGGATATCTGTGAGAAGATTATGTTTACTAGTAATGGTAGATTCTATGCAAGCCTTCAATAATCAAAAGAAACTGGAGTAAAATCAGAGTATAGCAAACAAAATGCAGTGACATCGATAACCCACTAGAGAGGGTATGGTACCTGAACTAGAGGGAGTCTCATACCTGGAAGTCAGCAGTGACATTTATAACCCACTAGAGAGGGTATGGTACCTGAACTAGAGGGAGTCTCATACCTGGAAGTCAGCAGGGACATCGATAACCCACTAGAGAGGGTATGGTACCTGAACTAGAGGGGGTCTCATACCTGGAAGTCAGCTGTGACGGAGCCTCCACAGACATCTATGAGTTCTGTCATGTCGTAGTAAGCATCGAAGGTCCAGATACAGCTCTTCAGGTTGAGGTGTTTGTACAGCTGGATGCTCTTAGCCTCTCTGACACTGGGGTTGAACTGGTAGGGTCTGTCATAACCCGGACCAAGAGAGATACTGTCATACTGGACATCATCCAGGAAACCTGTCTCTGAAACACACACAGGGAGGACCGACACACAGAGTGAGGACAGAGACACAGAGTGAGGACAGAGACACAAAGAGAGGACAGAGACACAAAGAGAGGACAGAGACACACAGAGTGAGGACAGACACACAGAGTGAGGACAGAGACACAAAGAGAGGACAGACACACACAGAGAGGACAAACACACACAGAGAGGACAGACACACACAGAGAGGACAGACACACACAGAGAGGACAGAGACACAAAGAGAGGACAGAGACACACAGAGAGGACAGACACACACAGAGAGGACAGACACACACAGAGAGGACAGACACACACAGAGAGGACAGACACACACAGAGAGGACAGACACACACAGAGAGGACAGAGACACACAGAGAGGACAGAGACACACAGAGAGGACAGACACACACAGAGAGGACAGAGACACACAGAGAGGACAGAGACACAGAGAGAGGACAGACACACAGAGAGAGGACAGACACACACAGGGAGGACAGACACACACAGGGAGGACAGACACACACAGAGAGGACAGACACACACAGAGAGGACAGACACACACAGGGAGGACAGACACACAGAGAGGACAGACACACACAGGGAGGACAGACACACAGAGAGGTCAGACACACGCAGAGAGGACAGACACACACAGGGAGGACAGACACACAGAGAGGACAGACACACGCAGAGAGGACAGACACACACAGAAAGGACAGACACACAGAGAGGACAGACACACACAGAGAGGACAGACACACACAGAGAGGACATGTCAAACACTTTGTTAGAGGAAGGGTGTTTAAAATTTGTTGTATGAGTGTGTTTGTGAGTTCAAACGTATGTGCATGTTCAAGGATGAGTGTCTGTATGTGTGTGTGTGTCATGTGTCTGCGTGCACACCTTAAAGCGTTTGCGTGTGTCCTTACCGGAGACCCCCTGCAGGTCTTTGAGAGTGACCAGGTTAGAACAGATGTGCTGCTGTCTGTAGATGGACTCTGACAGCAGGAAGTGCAGGTTGTGGAGGGGCATGCTGGACACTAGGGGCAGCATACCATCCTGGTGGGGGATCTGCACCGAGATGTGGATTCTACAGAAGAAGAAGACAACAAACTCAACTACTATTATAGACCATATGTAGGAGTTATAAAACTATTATAGACCATATGGAGGTGTTCTGCTATTATAGACCATATGGAGGTGTTCTACTACTATTATAGACCATATAGATGTGTTCTACTATTATAGACCATATGGAGATGTTCTACTACTATTATAGACCATATGGAGGTGTTCTACTACTATTATAGACCATATGGAGGTGTTCTATTATTATAGACCATATGGAGGTGTTCTACTACTATTATAGACCATATGGAGGTGTTCTACTACTATTATAGACCATATGGAGGTGTTCTACTACTATTATAGACCATATGGAGGTGTTCTACTACTATTATAGACCATATGGAGGTGTTCTGCTATTATAGACCATATGGAGGTGTTCTACTACTATTATAGACCATATGGAGGAGTTCTACTACTATTATAGACCATATGGAGGTGTTCTACTATTATAGACCATATGGAGGTGTTCTACTATTATTATAGACCATATGGAGGTGTTCTACTATTATTATAGACCATATGGAGGTGTTCTACTACTATTATAGACCATATGGAGGTGTTCTGCTATTATAGACCATATGGAGGTGTTCTACTACTATTATAGACCATATGGAGGTGTTCTACTACTATTATAGACCATATGGAGGTGTTCTACTACTATTATAGACCATATGGAGGTGTTCTACTACTATTATAGACCATATGGAGGTGTTCTACTATTATAGACCATATGGAGGTGTTCTACTACTATTATAGACCATATGGAGGTGTTCTACTACTATTATAGATCATATGGAGGTGTTCTACTACTATTATAGACCATATGGAGGTGTTCTGCTATTATAGACCATATGGAGGTGTTCTACTACTATTATAGACCATATGGAGGTGTTCTACTACTATTATAGATCATATGGAGGTGTTCTACTACTATTATAGACCATATGGAGGTGTTCTGCTATTATAGACCATATGGAGGTGTTCTACTACTATTATAGACCATATGGAGGTGTTCTACTACTATTATAGATCATATGGAGGTGTTCTACTACTATTATAGACCATATGGAGGTGTTCTACTACTATTATAGACCATATGGAGGTGTTCTACTACTATTATAGACCATATGGAGGTGTTCTGCTATTATAGACCATATGGAGGTGTTCTACTACTATTATAGACCATATGGAGGTGTTCTACTACTATTATAGACCATATGGAGGTGTTCTACTACTATTATAGACCATATGGAGGTGTTCTACTACTATTATAGACCATATGGAGGTGTTCTACTACTATTATAGACCATATGGAGGTGTTCTACTACTATTATAGACCATATGGAGGTGTTCTGCTATTATAGACCATATGGAGGTGTTCTACTACTATTATAGACCATATGGAGGTGTTCTACTACTATTATAGACCATATGGAGGTGTTCTACTACTATTATAGACCATATGGAGGTGTTCTACTACTATTATAGACCATATGGAGGTGTTCTACTACTATTATAGACCATATGGAGGTGTTCTACTATTATAGACCATATGGAGGTGTTCTACTACAATTATAGACCATATGGAGGTGTTCTGCTATTATAGACCATATGGAGGTGTTCTACTACTATTATAGACCATATGGAGGTGTTCTATTATTATAGACCATATGGAGGTGTTCTACTACTATTATAGACCATATGGAGGTGTTCTGCTATTATAGACCATATGGAGGTGTTCTACTACTATTATAGACCATATGGAGGTGTTCTACTACTATTATAGACCATATGGAGGTGTTCTACTACTATTATAGACCATATGGAGGTGTTCTACTACTATTATAGACCATATGGAGGTGTTCTGCTATTATAGACCATATGGAGGTGTTCTACTACTATTATAGACCATATGGAGGTGTTCTACTACTATTATAGATCATATGGAGGTGTTCTACTACTATTATAGACCATATGGAGGTGTTCTGCTATTATAGACCATATGGAGGTGTTCTACTACTATTATAGACCATATGGAGGTGTTCTACTACTATTATAGATCATATGGAGGTGTTCTACTACTATTATAGACCATATGGAGGTGTTCTACTACTATTATAGACCATATGGAGGTGTTCTACTACTATTATAGACCATATGGAGGTGTTCTGCTATTATAGACCATATGGAGGTGTTCTACTACTATTATAGACCATATGGAGGTGTTCTACTACTATTATAGACCATATGGAGGTGTTCTACTACTATTATAGACCATATGGAGGTGTTCTACTACTATTATAGACCATATGGAGGTGTTCTACTACTATTATAGACCATATGGAGGTGTTCTACTACTATTATAGACCATATGGAGGTGTTCTGCTATTATAGACCATATGGAGGTGTTCTACTACTATTATAGACCATATGGAGGTGTTCTACTACTATTATAGACCATATGGAGGTGTTCTACTACTATTATAGACCATATGGAGGTGTTCTACTACTATTATAGACCATATGGAGGTGTTCTACTACTATTATAGACCATATGGAGGTGTTCTACTATTATAGACCATATGGAGGTGTTCTACTACAATTATAGACCATATGGAGGTGTTCTGCTATTATAGACCATATGGAGGTGTTCTACTACTATTATAGACCATATGGAGGTGTTCTATTATTATAGACCATATGGAGGTG
This sequence comes from Coregonus lavaretus, assembly GCF_964263955.1. Classification (NCBI taxonomy): domain Eukaryota; kingdom Metazoa; phylum Chordata; class Actinopteri; order Salmoniformes; family Salmonidae; genus Coregonus; species Coregonus lavaretus. The sequence continues at coordinate 5,230,945 of NC_140001.1, forward strand.
TTCTACTACTATTATAGACCATATGGAGGTGTTCTGCTATTATAGACCATATGGAGGTGTTCTACTACTATTATAGACCATATGGAGGTGTTCTACTACTATTATAGACCATATGGAGGTGTTCTACTACTATTATAGACCATATGGAGGTGTTCTACTACTATTATAGACCATATGGAGGTGTTCTACTACTATTATAGACCATATTGAGGTGTTCTACTACTATTATAGACCATATGGAGGTGTTCTACTACTATTATAGACCATATGGAGGTGTTCTACTACTATTATAGACCATATGGAGGTGTTCTACTACTATTATAGACCATATGGAGGTGTTCTACTATTATAGACCATATGGAGGTGTTCTACTACTATTATAGACCATATGGAGGTGTTCTACTATTATAGACCATATGGAGGTGTTCTACTATTATAGACCATATGGAGGTGTTCTCCTACAATTATAGACCATATGGAGGTGTTCTACTACTATTATAGACCATATGGAGGTGTTCTACTACTATTATAGATCATATGGAGGTGTTCTACTACTATTATAGACCATATGGAGGTGTTCTGCTATTATAGACCATATGGAGGTGTTCTACTACTATTATAGACCATATGGAGGTGTTCTACTACTATTATAGATCATATGGAGGTGTTCTACTACTATTATAGACCATATGGAGGTGTTCTACTACTATTATAGACAATATGGAGGTGTTCTACTACTATTATAGACCATATGGAGGTGTTCTACTACTATTATAGACCATATGGAGGTGTTCTACTACTATTATAGACCATATGGAGGTGTTCTGCTATTATAGACCATATGGAGGTGTTCTACTACTATTATAGACCATATGGAGGTGTTCTACTACTATTATAGACCATATGGAGGTGTTCTACTACTATTATAGACCATATGGAGGTGTTCTACTACTATTATAGACCATATGGAGGTGTTCTACTATTATAGACCATATGGAGGTGTTCTACTACTATTATAGACCATATGGAGGTGTTCTGCTATTATAGACCATATGGAGGTGTTCTACTACTATTATAGACCATATGGAGGTGTTCTATTATTATAGACCATATGGAGGTGTTCTACTACTATTATAGACCATATGGAGGTGTTCTGCTATTATAGACCATATGGAGGTGTTCTACTACTATTATAGACCATATGGAGGTGTTCTATTATTATAGACCATATGGAGGTGTTCTACTACTATTATAGACCATATGGAGGTGTTCTGCTATTATAGACCATATGGAGGTGTTCTACTACTATTATAGACCATATGGAGGTGTTCTACTACTATTATAGACCATATGGAGGTGTTCTACTACTATTATAGACCATATGGAGGTGTTCTACTACTATTATAGACCATATGGAGGTGTTCTGCTATTATAGACCATATGGAGGTGTTCTACTACTATTATAGACCATATGGAGGTGTTCTACTACTATTATAGATCATATGGAGGTGTTCTACTACTATTATAGACCATATGGAGGTGTTCTGCTATTATAGACCATATGGAGGTGTTCTACTACTATTATAGACCATATGGAGGTGTTCTACTACTATTATAGATCATATGGAGGTGTTCTACTACTATTATAGACCATATGGAGGTGTTCTACTACTATTATAGACCATATGGAGGTGTTCTACTACTATTATAGACCATATGGAGGTGTTCTGCTATTATAGACCATATGGAGGTGTTCTACTACTATTATAGACCATATGGAGGTGTTCTACTACTATTATAGACCATATGGAGGTGTTCTACTACTATTATAGACCATATGGAGGTGTTCTACTACTATTATAGACCATATGGAGGTGTTCTACTACTATTATAGACCATATGGAGGTGTTCTACTACTATTATAGACCATATGGAGGTGTTCTGCTATTATAGACCATATGGAGGTGTTCTACTACTATTATAGACCATATGGAGGTGTTCTACTACTATTATAGACCATATGGAGGTGTTCTACTACTAGTATAGACCATATGGAGGTGTTCTACTACTATTATAGACCATATGGAGGTGTTCTACTACTATTATAGACCATATGGAGGTGTTCTACTATTATAGACCATATGGAGGTGTTCTACTACAATTATAGACCATATGGAGGTGTTCTGCTATTATAGACCATATGGAGGTGTTCTACTACTATTATAGACCATATGGAGGTGTTCTATTATTATAGACCATATGGAGGTGTTCTACTACTATTATAGACCATATGGAGGTGTTCTGCTATTATAGACCATATGGAGGTGTTCTACTACTATTATAGACCATATGGAGGTGTTCTACTACTATTATAGACCATATGGAGGTGTTCTACTACTATTATAGACCATATGGAGGTGTTCTACTACTATTATAGACCATATGGAGGTGTTCTTCTACTATTATAGACCATATTGAGGTGTTCTACTACTATTATAGACCATATGGAGGTGTTCTACTACTATTATAGACCATATGGAGGTGTTCTACTACTATTATAGACCATATGGAGGTGTTCTACTACTATTATAGACCATATGGAGGTGTTCTACTATTATAGACCATATGGAGGTGTTCTACTACTATTATAGACCATATGGAGGTGTTCTACTATTATAGACCATATGGAGGTGTTCTACTATTATAGACCATATGGAGGTGTTCTCCTACAATTATAGACCATATGGAGGTGTTCTACTACTATTATAGACCATATGGAGGTGTTCTACTACTATTATAGATCATATGGAGGTGTTCTACTACTATTATAGACCATATGGAGGTGTTCTGCTATTATAGACCATATGGAGGTGTTCTACTACTATTATAGACCATATGGAGGTGTTCTACTACTATTATAGATCATATGGAGGTGTTCTACTACTATTATAGACCATATGGAGGTGTTCTACTACTATTATAGACAATATGGAGGTGTTCTACTACTATTATAGACCATATGGAGGTGTTCTACTACTATTATAGACCATATGGAGGTGTTCTACTACTATTATAGACCATATGGAGGTGTTCTGCTATTATAGACCATATGGAGGTGTTCTACTACTATTATAGACCATATGGAGGTGTTCTACTACTATTATAGACCATATGGAGGTGTTCTACTACTATTATAGACCATATGGAGGTGTTCTACTACTATTATAGACCATATGGAGGTGTTCTACTATTATAGACCATATGGAGGTGTTCTACTACTATTATAGACCATATGGAGGTGTTCTGCTATTATAGACCATATGGAGGTGTTCTACTACTATTATAGACCATATGGAGGTGTTCTATTATTATAGACCATATGGAGGTGTTCTACTACTATTATAGACCATATGGAGGTGTTCTGCTATTATAGACCATATGGAGGTGTTCTACTACTATTATAGACCATATGGAGGTGTTCTGCTATTATAGACCATATGGAGGTGTTCTACTACTATTATAGACCATATGGAGGTGTTCTACTACTATTATAGATCATATGGAGGTGTTCTACTACTATTATAGACCATATGGAGGTGTTCTACTACTATTATAGACCATATGGAGGTGTTCTGCTATTATAGACCATATGGAGGTGTTCTACTACTATTATAGACCATATGGAGGTGTTCTACTACTATTATAGACCATATGGAGGTGTTCTACTACTATTATAGACCATATGGAGGTGTTCTACTACTATTATAGACCATATGGAGGTGTTCTACTACTATTATAGACCATATGGAGGTGTTCTACTACTATTATAGACCATATGGAGGTGTTCTACTACTATTATAGACCATATGGAGGTGTTCTGCTATTATAGACCATATGGAGGTGTTCTACTACTATTATAGACCATATGGAGGTGTTCTACTACTATTATAGACCATATGGAGGTGTTCTACTACTATTATAGACCATATGGAGGTGTTCTACTACTATTATAGACCATATGGAGGTGTTCTACTACTATTATAGACCATATGGAGGTGTTCTACTATTATAGACCATATGGAGGTGTTCTACTACAATTATAGACCATATGGAGGTGTTCTGCTATTATAGACCATATGGAGGTGTTCTACTACTATTATAGACCATATGGAGGTGTTCTATTATTATAGACCATATGGAGGTGTTCTACTACTATTATAGACCATATGGAGGTGTTCTGCTATTATAGACCATATGGAGGTGTTCTACTACTATTATAGACCATATGGAGGTGTTCTACTACTATTATAGACCATATGGAGGTGTTCTACTACTATTATAGACCATATGGAGGTGTTCTACTACTATTATAGACCATATGGAGGTGTTCTACTACTATTATAGACCATATGGAGGTGTTCTACTACTATTATAGACCATATTGAGGTGTTCTACTACTATTATAGACCATATGGAGGTGTTCTACTACTATTATAGACCATATGGAGGTGTTCTACTACTATTATAGACCATATGGAGGTGTTCTACTACTATTATAGACCATATGGAGGTGTTCTACTATTATAGACCATATGGAGGTGTTCTACTACTATTATAGACCATATGGAGGTGTTCTACTATTATAGACCATATGGAGGTGTTCTACTATTATAGACCATATGGAGGTGTTCTCCTACAATTATAGACCATATGGAGGTGTTCTACTACTATTATAGACCATATGGAGGTGTTCTACTACTATTATAGATCATATGGAGGTGTTCTACTACTATTATAGACCATATGGAGGTGTTCTGCTATTATAGACCATATGGAGGTGTTCTACTACTATTATAGACCATATGGAGGTGTTCTACTACTATTATAGATCATATGGAGGTGTTCTACTACTATTATAGACCATATGGAGGTGTTCTACTACTATTATAGACAATATGGAGGTGTTCTACTACTATTATAGACCATATGGAGGTGTTCTACTACTATTATAGACCATATGGAGGTGTTCTACTACTATTATAGACCATATGGAGGTGTTCTACTACTATTATAGACCATATGGAGGTGTTCTACTACTATTATAGACCATATGGAGGTGTTCTACTATTATAGACCATATGAAGGTGTTCTACTACTATTATATACCATATGGAGGTGTTCTACTATTATAGACCATATGGAGGTGTTCTACTACTATTATAGACCATATGGAGGTGTTCTACTACTATTATAGACCATATGGAGGTGTTCTACTATTATAGACCATATGGAGGTGTTCTGCTATTATAGACCATATGGAGGTGTTCTACTACTATTATAGACCATATGGAGGTGTTCTACTACTATTATAGACCATATGGAGGTGTTCTACTACTATTATAGACCATATGGAGGTGTTCTGCTATTATAGACCATATGGAGGTGTTCTACTACTATTATAGACCATATGGAGGTGTTCTACTACTATTATAGACCATATGGAGGTGTTCTACTACTATTATAGACCATATGGAGGTGTTCTACTATTATAGACCATATGGAGGTGTTCTACTACTATTATAGAACATATGGAGGTGTTCTACTATTATAGACCATATGGAGGTGTTCTACTATTATAGACCATATGGAGGTGTTCTACTACTATTATAGACCATATGGAGGTGTTCTACTACTATTATAGACCATATGGAGGTGTTCTACTATTATAGACCATATGTATTGCGATTCAATATTGCGATCTTATTGAGATCCGATGTTTAAAACATATTGCTGACTATGTCTGCTGCAGGGGGAGAAGAGAGAGCATGAGAAAATGTCTTTAGATCAGTCAGGTAAATAAAGGTGCTGAAAACAAAATGGCTCCCTATTTAAAAAGAAGATGGAGAACAAGCTTTGATGCAGGTACAGCCGACTAGCTAAAAAATTATATTGCAATATTGTCCGAAATAATGTTGTGATATATCGTCAGAAATAATATCCAGATATGTAAATGTACCGATTTCTCCATCACTCTTTGTGTATGTTCGTGTACATGCGTTCCTGTGTGCATGAGTGTGTGTGCATGTGTGTGTGAGTGTGTGTTAGTGTATGAATATCTCCCTGCTCACCGATTCGGGTGCTCCTTTTGTTTGACATCCAGGTACTTCAGCGTGGCGATGAACGACTGCGCCTGGAATCCTCTGGCGGTTCCCGTGGTAACGGTGGTGTGGCAAATGGAGCTCTCGGTGCTGATGGTTGCTATGTTACTCCTCAGGGGTGTTCCAAGATGTCCGGACTTGTCCCGGGCCTGGGCCACACAGCGCACATGGAACCGCCGAGAGAAATATATACTGTCCAGGACCTGTGGATAAAATATAGACAGTCAATCAATCATCATCAATCACGCATGTGGAACCACCAGTTGTAGATCACACACAGAACTCTCTCTTCACACAACAAACAGAACCCTCTCTTTCTTCTATAGTCGTGGTCAAACGTATTGAGAATGACACAAATACTAATTTTCACAAAGTCTGCTGCCTCAGTTTTTATGATGGCAATTTGCATATACTCCAGAATGTCATGAAGAGTGATCAGATGAATTGCAATTAATTGCAAAGTCCCTCTTTGCCATGAAAATGAACTTAATCACCAAAAAACATTTCCACTGCATTTCAGCCCTGCCACAAAAGGACCAGCTGACATCATGTCAGTGATTCTCTCGTTAACACAGGTGAGAGTGTTGACGAGGACAAGGCTGGAGATCACTCTGTCATGCTGATTGAGTTAGAATAACAGACTGGAAGATTTAAAAGGAGGGTGGTGCTTGAAATCATTGTTCTTCCTCTGTTAACCATGGTTACATGCAAGGAAACACGTGCCGTCATCATTGCTTTGCACAAAAAGGGCTTCACAGGCAAGGATATTGCTGCTAGTAAGATTGCACCTAAATCAACCATTTATCGGATCATCAAGAACTTCAAGGAGAGAGGTTCAATTGTTGTGAAGAAGGCGTCAGGGCGCCCAAGAAAGTCCAGCAAGCGTCAGGACCGTCTCCTAAAGTTGATTCAGCTGCGGGATCGGGGCACCACCAGTGCAGAGCTTGCTCAGGAATGGCAGCAGGCAGGTGTGAGTGCATCTGCACGCACAGTGAGGCGAAGACTTTTGGAGGATGGCCTGGTGTCAAGAAGGGCAGCAAAGAAGCCACTTCTCTCCAGGAAAAACATCAGGGACAGACTGATATTCTGCAAAAGGTACAGGGCCCCTTTCCGATTGTTTGGGGCATCCGGAAAACACCTTGTCCGGAGAAGACAAGGTGAGCGCTACCATCAGTCTGTGTCATGCCAACAGTAAAGCATCCTGAGACCATTCATGTGTGGGTTGCTTCTCAGCCAAGGGAGTGGGCTCACTCACAATTTTGCCTTAGAACACAGCCATGAATAAAGAATGGTACCGACACATCCTCCGAGAGAAACTTCTCAGAACCATCCAAGAACAGTTTGGTGACGACCAATGCCTTTTCCAGCATGATGGAGCACCTTGCCATAAGGCAAAAGTGATAACTAAATGGCTCGGGGAACAAAACATTGAAAGTTTGGGTCCATGGGCAGGAAACTCCCCAGACCTTAATCCCATTGAGAACTTGTGGTCGATCCTCAATTCTGACAAACTCCAAGCATTGATTATGCAAGATTGGGCTGCCATCAGTCAGGATGTGGCCCAGAAGTTAATTGACAGCATGCCAGGGCGGATTGCAGAGGTCTTGAAAAAGAAGGGTCAACACCACAAATATTGACTCTTTGCATAAACTTAATGTAATTGTCAATAAAAGCCTTTGACACTTATGGAATGCTTGTAATTATACTTCAGTATACCATAGTAACATCTGAGAAAAATATCTCATAACACTGAAGCAGCGAACTTTGTGAAGACCAATACTTGTGTCATTCTCAAAACTTTTGACCACGACTGTACATCATTCTCACTACTTCCAATCCCTAGTATGCTGCTACTACTACTACTACTACTACTGCTACTACTACTACTACTACTGCTACTACTGCTACTACTACTACTACTGCTACTACTACTACTACTGCTATTACTACTACTACTATTACTATTACTACTACTACACTACTACTACTACTGCTGCTACTACTACTATTACGATTACAACTACTACTACTGCTACTACTACTACTGCTACACTACTGCTACTACTACTACTACTACTACTGCTGCTGCTACTACTACTATTACTACTACTACTACTACTACTACTACTGCTACTATGGCTACTACTAGTACTACTACTACTATTACTACTACTACTGCTACTACTGCTACTCACCATATGGTTAACCCCAGTATAGGGTGTGGTATCAGTGACGGTCTCGAAGGGTGACCTGGCCCCGTTGTTGTCTGTAGGGGCAGCCACCTCCCAGGAGAAGTGAACAGAGGTCTGGTTGATGCCTGCCTCCTCGCAGCGCTCCCTCATCACAGAGTATTTGGGGTAGTGGGGATCACAAGGCGTCACACACACCAGGGGGTAACCAGGCGCCGGCTGCTTCTTACTGCCCTCCTTAGACACCTCAGCCACGTTGTCATAGTCTGACAGGGACACCACCTGGGGGAGAGGGGAGGGAGGGAGTTAAAGGGAGGTGGAGTTCATAGTTACATTTTGATGAAAGACAGTTAGCTGGCAGAGGGCTGAACTAATTAATACATGTCAATCTGAAGATAGGATTCATATCAGAAAACATAAGCAATTGTGGCTACAATGTTTGAAGAATACATTTAGAATTTCAATTTACAACTTACATAAGTGTTCATTTTACCTGAACATTTGAAGAAATTGATTTAGTAATACACATAATGCTAAAGCAATTCCATTTAAATTTGAATGTGAACCATGTTCCTTACAATAGGTGTGGCCGGAAGGATGAGACTCCCCGCAGCTTCCTGGTCGAGGATGGTGACTCTTGCCGTGGTGATCTCTCCAAGCACCGCCTCCACTGGGTCGTCAGGGCCGAGGACCAATGAGAAGGACTCGTGCCACTCCCTGTCCTCATTGGACAGAATTTCCACCTTGAACAGGATGTGGTCCATGCCTACATGGAAAGATAGAAAAAAAAGTGGAGTCATGTTTACTTATGCTGTATCATCGACGTGATGTAACACACCTTCAATAACGTAAAAACATATTCCATTTCCTGTCAAATTCCCTCTGAAACCGGTGAATAGAAATGCACAGCACCCAGTCTGAACAATCACTAAAGAGCAGTGTGATTGGCTATGAGGTTCTTGTAGACAGATGTACTACACTACCCATAATGCTCCTTCTCAATAAGTCTTACTGACCAGGTGTGAACTTGAGGACTCTGCTCTTGGGGTTGTAGTCCACTCCGGACTGGGCTGAACCGTCCCGGGTGCTGCAGCGGACCTTGGAGGTGCGGTCCTGGTCTCCTGTCCTAACCACCTTGATGTTAAGCACCTTGATGCCGTCTGGCCCAGGGGGCTCCCGCACCTGGTACGACGTCTGCTCAAACTCTATGGTGGGGGCTGGGGTGGTACAATATCAATGTTCACTTTATAATGAACATGTGAAATTAAACTTGCAATGCATTTTTACAATGACTGGGCTTTTTCCCATGTAGAAGATTACCCTGTGTTTCTGTTGGTAATGTCTTACAATGCTATTACCTTATACAATACATTACATACAATACAGTACATACAATACAGTACATACAATACATTACATACAATACAGTACATACCATTACAAACTATCAACTGCCAGTCTGCCACTCTATTCATAACTATCAACTGCCAGTCTGCCACTCTATTCATAACTATCAACTGCCCGTCTGCCACTCTATTCATAACTATCAACTGCCCGTCTGCCACTCTATTCATAACTATCAACTGCCAGTCTGCCACTCTATTCATAACTATCAACTGCCCATCTGCCACTCTATTCATAACTATCAACTGCCCGTCTGCCACTCTATTCATAACTATCAACTGCCAGTCTGCCACTCTATTCATAACTATCAACTGCCCGTCTGCCACTCTATTCATAACTATCAACTGCCAGTCTGCCACTCTATTCATAACTATCAACTGCCAGTCTGCCACTCTATTCATAACTATCAACTGCCAGTCTGCCACTCTATTCATAACTATCAACTGCCAGTCTGCCACTCTATTCATAACTATCAACTGCCAGTCTGCCACTCTATTCATAACTATCAACTGCCAGTCTGCCACTCTATTCATAACTATCAACTGCCAGTCTGCCACTCTATTCATAACTATCAACTGCCCGTCTGCCACTCTATTCATAACTATCAACTGCCCGTCTGCCACTCTATTCATAACTATCAACTGCCAGTCTGCCACTCTATTCATAACTATCAACTGCCAGTCTGCCACTCTATTCATAACTATCAACTGCCCGTCTGCCACTCTATTCATAACTATCAACTGCCCGTCTGCCACTCTATTCATAACTATCAACTGCCAGTCTGCCACTCTATTCATAACTATCAACTGCCCGTCTGCCACTCTATTCATAACTATCAACTGCCCGTCTGCCACTCTATTCATAACTATCAACTGCCAGTCTGCCACTCTATTCATAACTATCAACTGCCAGTCTGCCACTCTATTCATAACTATCAACTGCCAGTCTGCCACTCTATTCATAACTATCAACTGCCAGTCTGCCACTCTATTCATAACTATCAACTGCCAGTCTGCCACTCTATTCATAAGAGAAGCATTGAGATTAGGGAAGCCTGAGCGTTGCTTACCGTCCTCGTCGTTAGTGATGATTACCGTGACCATGTCACTAACTCCCACCAAGGCTCCGCTCCAGTGGTCCCCCAGTGGCGTCCCAAGATGCACCTGGAACTCCTCCTCAGGCTCGAACACAGAGTCGTCATTGATGTGCACCGTGCAGTTCTTTACCTGGACCACCATCATCATCATCATCATCATCATCATCATCACACCATAACATCATCATCATAACATCATCATCATCATCATAATCATCATCATCATCATAACATCAAAGCCAACTTTATTGGTCTGGTTCTATACAGATGTTTTTAACACATTGGGCTAGATGTAACAAACTATTATAACAACATTTCATTTACAGAATCTACGTGGGCTTGATAAAGAACTTACCTTCTCTCCCTTGAGGAAGATGATACGTGAGTCGTCAGCGTTCCTCCTCTCCTCGAAGTCGTCCATGACCATGGCAGACATGGTGCGTGTGAAGCAGAGGACAGAGGACTTGAACGTCAGGTCTCCCGTTCTAACGATGGGGATGCTCAGCACACCCTCATTCTCCTTCACCTTGTATGCCGTCTTCTCAAACTGCATGCTGGGAACTGGGAGGAGGGAATTGTGGGTAAATGAGTAGGGATTATGAAGTACTGTACAATAAAACTACAATTTCAGATGGAGTTTTCCTTCTTCCAGGACACTGTGATCTAGATGTGACTTTTATTTATTTATTGCTAACATATGATGGGGGTCCCTGGGTCGCCGGTTTGCCTGTGAGGGGGTCCCTGGGCAAGAAAAGCACAAAAAAACCTGTTCTAGAAGACAGGTATGTATGTGTGTGTGTGTGTGTGTGTGTGTGTGTGTGTGTGTAGGGGTGTACTTACGGTCCAAGGTATCAGTGATGACCACGGAGGCTTCGAAGGGTTCCAGAAGGACGGCCCCCTGAGGGGAGGAGAGGAACACTACGAAGGACTCAGCCCCCTCGATGGCCGGGTTCTGGATGTCATCCATGATGGTCAGACTGCACGTCTGGAGAGAGAGGGAGAGAGAGAGAGAGAGAGAGAGAGAGAGAGTGAGACAGAGAGACAGGGAGAGAGAGAGAGAGAGAATTACATTTAATGACCTACAGGACAAAATACAAACCCTCCAACCCAAAAAGGCCTGTGGTGTTGATGGTCTCCTCAATGAAATGATAAAATATACAGACCACAAATTCCAATTAGCTATACTTAAACTCTTTAACATCATCCTTAGCTCTGGCATCTTCCCCAATATTTGGAACCAAGAACTGGTCACCCCAATCCACAAAAGTTGAGACAAATTTGACCCCAATAACTACCGTGGGATATGCGTCAACAGCAACCTTGGGAAAATCCTCTACATTATCATTAACAGCAGACAAGTTCATTTCCTCAGTAAAAACAATGTATTGAGCAAATGTCAAATTGGCTTTTTACCAAATTACCGTACGACAGACCACGTATTCACCCTGCACACCCTAATTGACAAACAAACAAACCAAAACAAAGGCAAAGTCTTCTCATGCTTTGTTGATTTAAAAAAAGCTTTTGACTCAATTTGGCATGAGGGTCTGCTATACAAATTGATGGAATGTGGGGTCGGGGGAAAAACATATGACATCATAAAATCCATGTACACAAACAACAAGTGTGCGGTTAAAATTGGCAAAAAACACACACATTTCTTTCCACAGGGCCGTGGGGTGAGACAGGGATGCAGTTTAAGCCCCACCCTCTTCAACATATACAGTGGGGGAAAAAAGTATTTAGTCAGCCACCAATTGTGCATGTTCTCCCACTTAAAAAGATGAAAGAGGCCTGTAATTTTCATCATAGGTACACGTCAACTATGACAGACAAATTGAGGAAAAAATATTCAGAAAATCACATTGTAGGATTTTTAATGAATTTATTTGCAAATTATGGTGGAAAATAAGTATTTGGTCACCTACAAACAAGCAAGATTTCTGGCTCTCACAGACCTGTAACTTATTCTTTAAGAGGCTCCTCTGTCCTCCACTCGTTACCTGTATTAATGGCACCTGTTTGAACTTGTTATCAGTATAAAAGACACCTGTCCACAACCTCAAACAGTCACACTCCAAACTCCACTATGGCCAAGACCAAAGAGCTGTCAAAGGACACTAGAAACAAAATTGTAGACCTGCACCAGGCTGGGAAGACTGAATCTGCAATAGGTAAGCAGCTTGGTTTGAAGAAATCAACTGTGGGAGCAATTATTAGGAAATGGAAGACATACAAGACCACTGATAATCTCCCTCGATCTGGGGCTCCACGCAAGATCTCACCCCGTGGGGTCAAAATGATCACAAGAACGGTGAGCAAAAATCCCAGAACCACACAGGGGGACCTAGTGAATGACCTGCAGAGAGCTGGGACCAAAGTAACAAAGCCTACCATCAGTAACACACTACGCCGCCAGGGACTCAAATCCTGCAGTGCAGACGTGTCCCCCTGCTTAAGCCAGTACATGTCCAGGCCCGTCTGAAGTTTGCTAGAGTGCATTTGGATGATCCATAAGAGGATTGGGAGAATGTCATATGGTCAGATTAAACCAAAATAGAACTTTTTGGTAAAAACTCAACTCGTCGTGTTTGGAGGACAAAGAATGCTGAGTTGCATCCAAAGAACACCATACCTACTGTGAAGCATGGGGGTGGAAACATCATGCTTTGGGGCTGTTTTTCTGCAAAGGGACCAGGTCGACTGATCCGTGTAAAGGAAAGAATGAATGGGGCCATGTATCGTGAGATTTTGAGTGAAAACCTCCTTCCATCAGCAAGGGCATTGAAGATGAAACATGGCTGGGTCTTTCAGCATGACAATGATTCCAAACACACCGCCCGGGCAACGAAGGAGTGGCTTCGTAAGAAGCATTTCAAGGTCCTGGAGTGGCCTAGCCAGTCTCCAGATCTCAACCCCATAGAACATTTTTGGAGGGAGTTGAAAGTCTGTGTTGCCCAGCGACAGCCCCAAAACATCACTGCTCTAGAGGAGATCTGCATGGAGGAATGGGCCAAAATACCAGCAACAGTGTGTGAAAACCTTGTGAAGACTTACAGAAAACGTTTGACCTGTGCCATTGCCAACAAAGGGTATATAACAAAGTATTGAGAAACTTTTGTTGTTGACCAAATACTTATTTTCCACCATAATTTGCAAATAAATTCATAAAAAATACTACAATGTGATTTTCTGGATTTTTTTTCCTCATTTTGTCTGTCATAGTGACGTGTACCTATGATGAAAATTACAGGCCTCTCTCATCTTTTTAATTGGGAGAACATGCACAATTGGTGGCTGACTAAATACTTTTTTCCCCACTGTATATCAACGAATGGCGAGGGCACTAGAACAGTCTGCAGCACCCGGCCTCACCCTACTAGAATCTGAAGTCAAATGTCTACTGTTTGCTGATGATCTGGTGCTTCTGTCACCAACCAAGGAGGGCCTACAGCAGCACATAGATCCTCTGCACAGATTCTGTCAGACCTGGGCCCTGACAGTTAATCTCAGTAAGACAAAAATAATGGAGAGAGAGAGAGAGAGAGAGAGAGAGAGAGAGAGAGAGAGAGAGAGAGAGAGAGAGAGAGAGAGAGAGAGAGAGAGAGAGAGAGAGAGAGAGAGAGAGAGAGAGAGAGAGAGAGAGAGAGAGAGAGAGAGAGAGAGAGAGAGAGAGAGAGAGAGAGAGAGAGAGAGAGAGAGAGAGAGAGAGAGAGAGAGAGAGAGAGAGAGAGAGAGAGAGAGAGAGAGATAGAGATAGAGATAGAGATAGAGATAGATAGATAGATAGATAGATAGATAGATAGATAGATAGATAGATAGATAGACAGAGCGAGGAAAGAGACGGACCATGACACTAAATTCCTACTCTCAATACAAAAAGCAACACACACTAAAATCTTTTAGAAAAATGATTACATCGCTGACATTGGTATTTTTGCTAATGTAAACACGTCTATCAAATGCTTTGAAAATGCTAATAGAGTCAATGATAGACTCTGAAGTCTATTAGCAATAATGCTTTATTACAGGTGACAGGTTCAGTACGCATCCCTGCGTTCTTTACCAGTAAGTAGGCTGGCCTTCTTTGAAGTCACATAGTCAATTCATTGCTGTCTTTTATTTATAAAGCTCTTTTACAAAAACTCCCACTGTACCTAACATATTTAATAACATTTTACGAGTTACCATACCCGGTCTCAGGGATGGCTAACTCTAGCAATCCCTTCGGTCTCCGCAGAGTTAGGTAAATCAGCTTTTCTTTGCACCCCATGTATGGAACAATCTACAGAGTTCCCTCCAATAGGATGTGCTGGTGCCTCTCGGGCAGTTCATCATGTTGATTGGGGACCTCTTTGATGAGGAATGAGATTGTTTTTCTTGAGTGTGTTTGTCATTTTCTATATTTGTATTCTTTTGTATAATTGTGTACATGCAGGGCTCCCTTGCAAAATAAAGCTTGGTCTCAAGGTCTCTTTCAAAATAAAAGTAAAATAAAAAATGATATCTTCTTTACCTCAATAGTCTTGCCGGCTTTGAACTCCACCTTCCTCGAGGAGGGGATGTAGTCGACCCCGGGGGTGGCGGAGGGGGGGTCAGAGGGCCGTGTGGCACACCACACAGAGGTCACAGACGACAGGTCACTGCCCTGCCGCAGCACTGGGATCTCTATGGTGCCTGGAGGTCAAGGGTCAGAGGTTAAGGGGTGTAAGGTCAGGGGTCAGAGTTGTACTCTGTAATACTTCCTGTTCTCCAATGGTTCATTCAAGCAATGATATACAGTATATCTATTGGTTATTGAAGAATATAACATTTCGCTCTAGCATAGCCCTAAATCTAAAGTCTCCAGATATAGAACTATACTAGGGACACTGTACTGCAGGTATACTGCTTCTTATTAGCCTTTAGAACGCTTTGATCTTATATCATGCTCAGGTAGCTTAGTGGTTAAGAGCGTTGTGCCAGTAACCGAAAGGTCGCTGGTTCTAATCCCTGAGCCGACTAGGTGAAAAATCTGTCGATGTGGCCTTGAGCAAGTGCACCTCTAATTTGCTTTTGTGAGTCGCTCTGGATAAGAGCGTCTACTAAAATGTAAAATAATGCCTTATGATCTCTTACTGGCGTCCTCGCTGAACGTAAACGTAGCACTGCCCAGGGATACCGTCGAAGCATCATTTGGCCCGTCGATAACCACCTTCGCCACACTGACGTCACCCATGCAGGCATTATCCGAGGCGTCCGATAGGTGGAGCTCAAACTCCTCGGAGAGTTCGTATTCGCTGTCGTCGATGAGCTTGACGTCGCAGGTGGACATAGAGACACCGGGGCCGAAGACGACCCTGCTGTCACCAGACATACCTCGACTCTTATAGTCAGAACCAGACTCCAGGGCGTGTAGACTGCTACCCTGGGCTGACTTAGGGACCGTGTAACAGAGAGCTGAGACCGTACTGCTGGTGTCACCTGGAAGGAGAGAGGAGGAAAGAAAATGAATGCCTACTCACTGTATGGTCTGAAGGATAGTACTGCCACTGCACTAAGTAGCACAACTGGAAGTCACAGGTAATATATTTGCTTGAGTGATAGGCTACTGGAAGTCTCCTGCTCTATTACCTCATGATAGGGTCAGGGTTCGGGTTAGGGTCAGGATTCGGGTTTGGGTTAGTGATAGTGTAATGATTACTAGTACCTTTCCTCTCTATAGGAGCGTGTATAGGGTTAGGGTTAATACCTTCCCTCTCTATAGGAGTGTGTATAGGGTTAGGGTTAATACCTTTCCTCTCTATAGGAGTGTGTATAGGGTTAGGGTTAATACCTTTCCTCTCTAAAGGAGTGTGTATAGGGTTAGGGTTAATACCTTTCCTCTCTATAGGAGCGTGTATAGGGTTAATACCTTTCCTCTCTATAGGAGCATGTATAGGGTTAGGGTTAATACCTTTCCTTCTATAGGAGTGTGTATAGGGTTAGGGTTAATACCTTTCCTCTCTATAGGAGTGTGTATAGGGTTAGGGCTCTATAGGAGCGTGTATGGGGTTAATACCTTCCCTCTCTATAGGGGCGTGTATAGGGTTAGGGTTAATACCTTCCCTCTCTATAGGAGCGTGTATAGGGTTAATACCTTTCCTCTCTATAGGAGCGTGTATAGGGTTAGGGTTAATACCTTCCCTCTCTATAGGAGCGTGTATAGGGTTAATACCTTTCCTCTCTATAGGAGCGTGTATAGGGTTAGGGTTAGTACCTTCCCTCTCTATAGGAGCGTGTATAGGGTTAGGGTTAATACCTTCCCTCTCTATAGGAGCGTGTATAGGGTTAGGGTTAATACCTTTCCTCTCTATAGGAGCGTGTATAGGGTTAGGGTTAATACCTTCCCTCTCTATAGGAGTGTGTATAGGGTTAGTACCTTTCCTCTCTATAGAAGTGTGTATAGGGTTAGGGTTAATACCTTCCCTCTCTATAGGAGCGTGTATAGGGTTAATACCTTCCCTCTCTATAGGAGCGTGTATAGGGTTAGGGTTAATACCTTCCCTCTCTATAGGAGCGTGCATAGGGTTAATACCTTTCCTCTCTATAGGAGCGTGTATAGGGTTAGGGTTAATACCTTTCCTCTCTATAGGAGTGTGTATAGGGTTAATACCTTCCCTCTCTATAGGAGCGTGTATAGGGTTAATACCTTTCCTCTCTATAGGAGCGTGTATAGGGTTAATACCTTCCCTCTCTATAGGAGCATGTATAGGGTTAGGGTTAATACCTTTCCTCTCTATAGGAGCGTGTATAGGGTTAGGGTTAATACCTTTCCTCTCTATAGGAGCGTGTATAGGGTTAGTACCTTTCCTCTCTATAGGAGTGTGTATAGGGTTAGGGTTAATACCTTTCCTCTCTATAGGAGTGTGTATAGGGTTAATACCTTTCCTCTCTATAGGAGCGTGTATAGGGTTAGGGTTAATACCTTCCCTCTCTATAGGAGCGTGTATAGGGTTAGGGTTAATACCTTTCCTCTCTATAGGAGCGTGTATAGGGTTAGGGTTAATACCTTCCCTCTCTATAGGAGCGTGTATAGGGTTAGGGTTAATACCTTCCCTCTCTATAGGAGCGTGTATAGGGTTAATACCTTTCCTCTCTATAGGAGCATGTATAGGGTTAATACCTTCCCTCTCTATAGGAGCGTGTATAGGGTTAGGGTTAATACCTTTCCTCTCTATAGGAGTGTGTATAGGGTTAGGGTTAATACCTTTCCTCTCTATAGAAGTGTGTATAGTGTTAATACCTTTCCTCTCTATAGGAGCGTGTATAGGGTTAGGGTTAATACCTTTCCTCTCTATAGGAGCGTGTATAGGGTTAGGGTTAATACCTTCCCTCTCTATAGGAGTGTGTATAGGGTTAGTACCTTTCCTCTCTATAGAAGTGTGTATAGGGTTTGGGTTAATACCTTCCCTCTCTATAGGAGCGTGTATAGGGTTAATACCTTCCCTCTCTATAGGAGCGTGTATAGGGTTAGGGTTAATACCTTCCCTCTCTATAGGAGCGTGCATAGGGTTAATACCTTTCCTCTCTATAGGAGCGTGTATAGGGTTAGGGTTAATACCTTTCCTCTCTATAGGAGTGTGTATAGGGTTAATACCTTCCCTCTCTATAGGAGCGTGTATAGGGTTAATACCTTTCCTCTCTATAGGAGCGTGTATAGGGTTAATACCTTCCCTCTCTATAGGAGCATGTATAGGGTTAGGGTTAATACCTTTCCTCTCTATAGGAGCGTGTATAGGGTTAGGGTTAATACCTTTCCTCTCTATAGGAGCGTGTATAGGGTTAGTACCTTTCCTCTCTATAGGAGTGTGTATAGGGTTAGGGTTAATACCTTTCCTCTCTATAGGAGTGTGTATAGGGTTAATACCTTTCCTCTCTATAGGAGCGTGTATAGGGTTAGGGTTAATACCTTCCCTCTCTATAGGAGCGTGTATAGGGTTAATACCTTTCCTCTCTATAGGAGCGTGTATAGGGTTAGGGTTAATACCTTCCCTCTCTATAGGAGCGTGTATAGGGTTAATACCTTTCCTCTCTATAGGAGCGTGTATAGGGTTAGGGTTAGTACCTTCCCTCTCTATAGGAGCGTGTATAGGGTTAGGGTTAATACCTTCCCTCTCTATAGGAGCGTGTATAGGGTTAGGGTTAATACCTTTCCTCTCTATAGGAGCGTGTATAGGGTTAGGGTTAATACCTTCCCTCTCTATAGGAGTGTGTATAGGGTTAGTACCTTTCCTCTCTATAGAAGTGTGTATAGGGTTAGGGTTAATACCTTCCCTCTCTATAGGAGCGTGTATAGGGTTAATACCTTCCCTCTCTATAGGAGCGTGTATAGGGTTAGGGTTAATACCTTCCCTCTCTATAGGAGCGTGCATAGGGTTAATACCTTTCCTCTCTATAGGAGCGTGTATAGGGTTAGGGTTAATACCTTTCCTCTCTATAGGAGTGTGTATAGGGTTAATACCTTCCCTCTCTATAGGAGCGTGTATAGGGTTAATACCTTTCCTCTCTATAGGAGCGTGTATAGGGTTAATACCTTCCCTCTCTATAGGAGCATGTATAGGGTTAGGGTTAATACCTTTCCTCTCTATAGGAGCATGTATAGGGTTAGGGTTAATACCTTTCCTCTCTATAGGAGCGTGTATAGGGTTAGTACCTTTCCTCTCTATAGGAGTGTGTATAGGGTTAGGGTTAATACCTTTCCTCTCTATAGGAGTGTGTATAGGGTTAATACCTTTCCTCTCTATAGGAGCGTGTATAGGGTTAGGGTTAATACCTTCCCTCTCTATAGGAGCGTGTATAGGGTTAGGGTTAATACCTTTCCTCTCTATAGGAGCGTGTATAGGGTTAGGGTTAATACCTTCCCTCTCTATAGGAGCGTGTATAGGGTTAGGGTTAATACCTTCCCTCTCTATAGGAGCGTGTATAGGGTTAATACCTTTCCTCTCTATAGGAGCATGTATAGGGTTAATACCTTCCCTCTCTATAGGAGCGTGTATAGGGTTAGGGTTAATACCTTTCCTCTCTATAGGAGTGTGTATAGGGTTAGGGTTAATACCTTTCCTCTCTATAGAAGTGTGTATAGTGTTAATACCTTTCCTCTCTATAGGAGCGTGTATAGGGTTAGGGTTAATACCTTTCCTCTCTATAGGAGCGTGTATAGGGTTAGGGTTAATACCTTCCCTCTCTATAGGAGTGTGTATAGGGTTAGTACCTTTCCTCTCTATAGAAGTGTGTATAGGGTTTGGGTTAATACCTTCCCTCTCTATAGGAGCGTGTATAGGGTTAATACCTTCCCTCTCTATAGGAGCGTGTATAGGGTTAGGGTTAATACCTTCCCTCTCTATAGGAGCGTGCATAGGGTTAATACCTTTCCTCTCTATAGGAGCGTGTATAGGGTTAGGGTTAATACCTTTCCTCTCTATAGGAGTGTGTATAGGGTTAATACCTTCCCTCTCTATAGGAGCGTGTATAGGGTTAATACCTTTCCTCTCTATAGGAGCGTGTATAGGGTTAATACCTTCCCTCTCTATAGGAGCATGTATAGGGTTAGGGTTAATACCTTTCCTCTCTATAGGAGCGTGTATAGGGTTAGGGTTAATACCTTTCCTCTCTATAGGAGCGTGTATAGGGTTAGTACCTTTCCTCTCTATAGGAGTGTGTATAGGGTTAGGGTTAATACCTTTCCTCTCTATAGGAGTGTGTATAGGGTTAATACCTTTCCTCTCTATAGGAGCGTGTATAGGGTTAGGGTTAATACCTTCCCTCTCTATAGGAGCGTGTATAGGGTTAGGGTTAATACCTTCCCTCTCTATAGGAGCGTGTATAGGGTTAATACCTTCCCTCTCTATAGGAGCGTGTATGGGGTTAGGGTTAATACCTTTCCTCTCTATAGGAGCGTGTATAGGGTTAATACCTTCCCTCTCTATAGGAGCGTGTATAGGGTTAGGGTTAATACCTTCCCTCTCTATAGGAGCGTGTATAGGGTTAATACCTTCCCTCTCTATAGGAGCGTGTATGGGGTTAGGGTTAATACCTTTCCTCTCTATAGGAGCGTGTATAGGGTTAGGGTTAATACCTTTCCTCTCTATAGGAGCGTGTATAGGGTTAATACCTTTCCTCTCTATAGAAGTGTGTATAGGGTTAGGGTTAATACCTTCCCTCTCTATAGGAGCGTGTATAGGGTTAATACCTTCCCTCTCTATAGGAGCGTGTATGGGGTTAGGGTTAATACCTTTCCTCTCTATAGGAGCGTGTATAGGGTTAGGGTTAATACCTTTCCTCTCTATAGGAGCGTGTATAGGGTTAATACCTTTCCTCTCTATAGAAGTGTGTATAGGGTTAGGGTTAATACCTTACCTCTCTATAGGAGCGTGTATAGGGTTAGGGTTAATACATTTCCTCTCTATAGGAGCGTGTATAGGGTTAGGGTTAATACCTTTCCTCTCTATAGGAGCGTGTATAGGGTTAATACCTTTCCTCTCTATAGAAGTGTGTATAGGGTTAGGGTTAATACCTTTCCTCTCTATAGGAGCGTGTATAGGGTTAGGGTTAATACCTTTCCTCTCTATAGGAGCGTGTATAGGGTTAGAGTTAGTACCTTCCCTCTCTATAGGAGCGTGTATAGGGTTAGTACCTTTCCTCTCTATAGGAGCGTGTATAGGGTTAGGGTTAATACCTTCCCTCTCTATAGGAGCGTGCATAGGGTTAATACCTTTCCTCTCTATAGGAGCGTGTATAGGGTTAGGGTTAATACCTTTCCTCTCTATAGGAGTGTGTATAGGGTTAATACCTTCCCTCTCTATAGGAGCGTGTATAGGGTTAATACCTTTCCTCTCTATAGGAGCGTGTATAGGGTTAATACCTTCCCTCTCTATAGGAGCATGTATAGGGTTAGGGTTAATACCTTTCCTCTCTATAGGAGCGTGTATAGGGTTAGGGTTAATACCTTTCCTCTCTATAGGAGCGTGTATAGGGTTAGTACTTTCCTCTCTATAGGAGTGTGTATAGGGTTAGGGTTAATACCTTTCCTCTCTATAGGAGTGTGTATAGGGTTAATACCTTTCCTCTCTATAGGAGCGTGTATAGGGTTAGGGTTAATACCTTCCCTCTCTATAGGAGCGTGTATAGGGTTAGGGTTAATACCTTTCCTCTCTATAGGAGCGTGTATAGGGTTAGGGTTAATACCTTCCCTCTCTATAGGAGCGTGTATAGGGTTAGGGTTAATACCTTCCCTCTCTATAGGAGCGTGTATAGGGTTAATACCTTTCCTCTCTATAGGAGCATGTATAGGGTTAATACCTTCCCTCTCTATAGGAGCGTGTATAGGGTTAGGGTTAATACCTTTCCTCTCTATAGGAGTGTGTATAGGGTTAGGGTTAATACCTTTCCTCTCTATAGAAGTGTGTATAGTGTTAATACCTTTCCTCTCTATAGGAGCGTGTATAGGGTTAGGGTTAATACCTTTCCTCTCTATAGGAGCGTGTATAGGGTTAGGGTTAATACCTTCCCTCTCTATAGGAGTGTGTATAGGGTTAGTACCTTTCCTCTCTATAGAAGTGTGTATAGGGTTTGGGTTAATACCTTCCCTCTCTATAGGAGCGTGTATAGGGTTAATACCTTCCCTCTCTATAGGAGCGTGTATAGGGTTAGGGTTAATACCTTCCCTCTCTATAGGAGCGTGCATAGGGTTAATACCTTTCCTCTCTATAGGAGCGTGTATAGGGTTAGGGTTAATACCTTTCCTCTCTATAGGAGTGTGTATAGGGTTAATACCTTCCCTCTCTATAGGAGCATGTATAGGGTTAGGGTTAATACCTTTCCTCTCTATAGGAGCGTGTATAGGGTTAGGGTTAATACCTTTCCTCTCTATAGGAGCGTGTATAGGGTTAGTACCTTTCCTCTCTATAGGAGTGTGTATAGGGTTAGGGTTAATACCTTTCCTCTCTATAGGAGTGTGTATAGGGTTAATACCTTTCCTCTCTATAGGAGCGTGTATAGGGTTAGGGTTAATACCTTCCCTCTCTATAGGAGCGTGTATAGGGTTAGGGTTAATACCTTCCCTCTCTATAGGAGCGTGTATAGGGTTAATACCTTCCCTCTCTATAGGAGCGTGTATGGGGTTAGGGTTAATACCTTTCCTCTCTATAGGAGCGTGTATAGGGTTAATACCTTCCCTCTCTATAGGAGCGTGTATAGGGTTAGGGTTAATACCTTCCCTCTCTATAGGAGCGTGTATAGGGTTAATACCTTCCCTCTCTATAGGAGCGTGTATGGGGTTAGGGTTAATACCTTTCCTCTCTATAGGAGCGTGTATAGGGTTAGGGTTAATACCTTTCCTCTCTATAGGAGCGTGTATAGGGTTAATACCTTTCCTCTCTATAGAAGTGTGTATAGGGTTAGGGTTAATACCTTCCCTCTCTATAGGAGCGTGTATAGGGTTAATACCTTCCCTCTCTATAGGAGCGTGTATGGGGTTAGGGTTAATACCTTTCCTCTCTATAGGAGCGTGTATAGGGTTAGGGTTAATACCTTTCCTCTCTATAGGAGCGTGTATAGGGTTAATACCTTTCCTCTCTATAGAAGTGTGTATAGGGTTAGGGTTAATACCTTACCTCTCTATAGGAGCGTGTATAGGGTTAGGGTTAATACATTTCCTCTCTATAGGAGCGTGTATAGGGTTAGGGTTAATACCTTTCCTCTCTATAGGAGCGTGTATAGGGTTAATACCTTTCCTCTCTATAGAAGTGTGTATAGGGTTAGGGTTAATACCTTTCCTCTCTATAGGAGCGTGTATAGGGTTAGGGTTAATACCTTTCCTCTCTATAGGAGCGTGTATAGGGTTAGAGTTAGTACCTTCCCTCTCTATAGGAGCGTGTATAGGGTTAGTACCTTTCCTCTCTATAGGAGCGTGTATAGGGTTAGGGTTAATACATTTCCTCTCTATAGGAGCGTGTATAGGGTTAATACCTTTCCTCTCTATAGGAGCGTGTATAGGGTTAGGGTTAATACCTTCCCTCTCTATAGGAGCGTGTATAGGGTTAGGGTTAATACCTTTCCTCTCTATAGGAGCGTGTATAGGGTTAGGGTTAATACCTTCCCTCTCTATAGGAGCGTGTATAGGGTTAGGGTTAATACCTTCCCTCTCTATAGGAGCGTGTATAGGGTTAATACCTTTCCTCTCTATAGGAGCATGTATAGGGTTAATACCTTCCCTCTCTATAGGAGCGTGTATAGGGTTAGGGTTAATACCTTTCCTCTCTATAGGAGTGTGTATAGGGTTAGGGTTAATACCTTTCCTCTCTATAGAAGTGTGTATAGTGTTAATACCTTTCCTCTCTATAGGAGCGTGTATAGGGTTAGGGTTAATACCTTTCCTCTCTATAGGAGCGTGTATAGGGTTAATACCTTTCCTCTCTATAGTAGCGTGTATAGGGTTAGGGTTAATACCTTTCCTCTCTATAGGAGCGTGTATGGGGTTAGGGTTAATACCTTTCCTCTCTATAGGAGCATGTATAGGGTTAGGGTTAATACCTTTCCTCTCTATAGGAGCGTGTATAGGGTTAATACCTTCCCTCTCTATAGGAGCGTGTATAGGGTTAGGGTTAATACCTTCCCTCTCTATAGGAGCGTGTATAGGGTTAATACCTTCCCTCTCTATAGGAGCGTGTATGGGGTTAGGGTTAATACCTTTCCTCTCTATAGGAGCGTGTATAGGGTTAATACCTTTCCTCTCTATAGGAGCGTGTATAGGGTTAGGGTTAATACCTTCCCTCTCTATAGGAGCGTGTATAGGGTTAATACCTTCCCTCTCTATAGGAGTGTGTATAGGGTTAGGGTTAATACCTTTCCTCTCTATAGGAGTGTGTATAGGGTTAATACCTTTCCTCTCTATAGGAGCGTGTATAGGGTTAGGGTTAATACCTTTCCTCTCTATAGGAGCGTGTATAGGGTTAGGGTTAATACCTTTCCTCTCTATAGGAGCGTGTATAGGGTTAGGGTTAATACCTTCCCTCTCTATAGGAGCGTGTATAGGGTTAGGGTTAATACCTTCCCTCTCTATAGGAGCGTGTATAGGGTTAATACCTTTCCTCTCTATAGGAGCATGTATAGGGTTAATACCTTCCCTCTCTATAGGAGCGTGTATAGGGTTAGGGTTAATACCTTTCCTCTCTATAGGAGTGTGTATAGGGTTAGGGTTAATACCTTTCCTCTCTATAGAAGTGTGTATAGGGTTAATACCTTTCCTCTCTATAGGAGCGTGTATAGGGTTAGGGTTAATACCTTTCCTCTCTATAGGAGCGTGTATAGGGTTAATACCTTTCCTCTCTATAGTAGCGTGTATAGGGTTAGGGTTAATACCTTTCCTCTCTATAGGAGCGTGTATAGGGTTAGGGTTAATACCTTTCCTCTCTATAGGAGCGTGTATAGGGTTAATACCTTCCCTCTCTATAGGAGCGTGTATAGGGTTAGGGTTAATACCTTCCCTCTCTATAGGAGCGTGTATAGGGTTAATACCTTCCCTCTCCATAGGAGCGTGTATGGGGTTAGGGTTAATACCTTTCCTCTCTATAGGAGCGTGTATAGGGTTAATACCTTTCCTCTCTATAGGAGCGTGTATAGGGTTAGGGTTAATACCTTCCCTCTCTATAGGAGCGTGTATAGGGTTAATACCTTCCCTCTCTATAGGAGCGTGTATGGGGTTAGGGTTAATACCTTTCCTCTCTATAGGAGCGTGTATAGGGTTAGGGTTAATACCTTTCCTCTCTATAGGAGCGTGTATAGGGTTAATACCTTTCCTCTCTATAGAAGTGTGTATAGGGTTAGGGTTAATACCTTCCCTCTCTATAGGAGCGTGTATAGGGTTAATACCTTCCCTCTCTATAGGAGCGTGTATGGGGTTAGGGTTAATACCTTTCCTCTCTATAGGAGCGTGTATAGGGTTAGGGTTAATACCTTTCCTCTCTATAGGAGCGTGTATAGGGTTAATACCTTTCCTCTCTATAGAAGTGTGTATAGGGTTAGGGTTAATACCTTACCTCTCTATAGGAGCGTGTATAGGGTTAGGGTTAATACATTTCCTCTCTATAGGAGCGTGTATAGGGTTAGGGTTAATACCTTTCCTCTCTATAGGAGCGTGTATAGGGTTAATACCTTTCCTCTCTATAGAAGTGTGTATAGGGTTAGGGTCAATACCTTTCCTCTCTATAGGAGCGTGTATAGGGTTAGGGTTAATACCTTTCCTCTCTATAGGAGCGTGTATAGGGTTAGAGTTAGTACCTTCCCTCTCTATAGGAGCGTGTATAGGGTTAGTACCTTTCCTCTCTATAGGAGCGTGTATAGGGTTAGGGTTAATACATTTCCTCTCTATAGGAGCGTGTATAGGGTTAATACCTTTCCTCTCTATAGGAGCGTGTATAGGGTTAGGGTTAATACCTTCCCTCTCTATAGGAGCGTGTATAGGGTTAGGGTTAATACCTTTCCTCTCTATAGGAGCGTGTATAGGGTTAATACCTTTCCTCTCTATAGGAGCGTGTATAGGGTTAATACCTTCCCTCTCTATAGGAGCGTGTATAGGGTTAGGGTTAATACCTTTCCTCTCTATAGGAGCGTGTATAGGGTTAGGGTTAATACCTTTCCTCTCTATAGGAGCGTGTATAGGGTTAGGGTTAGTACCTTCCCTCTCTATAGGAGCGTGTATAGGGTTAATACCTTTCCTCTCTATAGGAGCGTGTATAGGGTTAATACCTTCCCTCTCTATAGGAGCGTGTATAGGGTTAGGGTTAATACCTTCCCTCTCTATAGGAGCGTGTATAGGGTTAGGGTTAATACCTTTCCTCTCTATAGGAGCGTGTATAGGGTTAGGGTTAATACCTTTCCTCTCTATAGGAGCGTGTATAGGGTTAATACCTTCCCTCTCTATAGGAGCGTGTATAGGGTTAGGGTTAATACCTTTCCTCTCTATAGGAGCGTGTATAGGGTTAGGGTTAATACCTTTCCTCTCTATAGGAGCGTGTATAGGGTTAATACCTTCCCTCTCTATAGGAGCGTGTATAGGGTTAGGGTTAATACCTTTCCTCTCTATAGGAGCGTGTATGGGGTTAGGGTTAATGCCTTTCCTCTCTATAGGAGTGTGTATAGGGTTAATACCTTTCATCTCTATAGGAGTGTGTATAGGGTTAGGGTTAGTACCTTTCCTCTCTATAGGAGTGTGTATAGGGTTAGGGTTAATACCTTTCCTCTCTATAGGAGCGTGTATAGGGTTAATACCTTTCCTCTCTATAGGAGCGTGTATAGGGTTAATACCTTCCCTCTCTATAGGAGCGTGTATAGGGTTAGGGTTAATACCTTTCCTCTCTATAGGAGCGTGTATAGGGTTAGGGTTAATACATTTCCTCTCTATAGGAGCGTGTATGGGGTTAATACATTTCCTCTCTATAGGAGCGTGTATAGGGTTAGGGTTAATACCTTTCCTCTCTATAGGAGCGTGTATAGGGTTAGGGTTAATACATTTCCTCTCTATAGGAGCGTGTATAGGGTTAATACCTTTCCTCTCTATAGGAGCGTGTATAGGGTTAGGGTTAATACCTTCCCTCTCTATAGGAGCGTGTATAGGGTTAGGGTTAATACCTTTCCTCTCTATAGGAGTGTGTATAGGGTTAGGGTTAATACCTTTCCTCTCTATAGGAGCGTGTATAGGGTTAGGGTTAGTACCTTCCCTCTCCATAGGAGCGTGTATAGGGTTAATACCTTCCCTCTCTATAGGAGCGTGTATAGGATTAATACCTTCCCTCTCTATAGGAGCGTGTATAGGGTTAGGGTTAATACCTTTCCTCTCTATAGGAGCGTGTATAGGGTTAGGGTTAATACATTTCCTCTCTATAGGAGCGTGTATGGGGTTAATACCTTTCCTCTCTATAGGAGCGTGTATAGGGTTAGGGTTAATACCTTTCCTCTCTATAGGAGTGTGTATAGGGTTAGGGTTAATACATTTCCTCTCTATAGGAGCGTGTATAGGGTTAATACCTTTCCTCTCTATAGGAGCGTGTATAGGGTTAGGGTTAATACCTTCCCTCTCTATAGGAGCGTGTATAGGGTTAGGGTTAATACCTTTCCTCTCTATAGGAGTGTGTATAGGGTTAGGGTTAATACCTTTCCTCTCTATAGGAGCGTGTATAGGGTTAGGGTTAGTACCTTCCCTCTCCATAGGAGCGTGTATAGGGTTAATACCTTCCCTCTCTATAGGAGCGTGTATAGGATTAATACCTTCCCTCTCTATAGGAGCGTGTATAGGGTTAGGGTTAATACATTTCCTCTCTATAGGAGCGTGTATAGGGTTAGGGTTAATACCTTTCCTCTCTATAGGAGCGTGTATAGGGTTAGGGTTAATACCTTTCCTCTCTATAGGAGCGTGTATAGGGTTAGGGTTAATACCTTTCCTCTCTATAGGAGTGTGTATAGGGTTAGGGTTAATACCTTTCCTCTCTATAGGAGCGTGTATAGGGTTAGGGTTAGTACCTTCCCTCTCCATAGGAGCGTGTATAGGGTTAATACCTTCCCTCTCTATAGGAGCGTGTATAGGATTAATACCTTCCCTCTCTATAGGAGCGTGTATAGGGTTAGGGTTAATACATTTCCTCTCTATAGGAGCGTGTATAGGGTTAGGGTTAATACCTTTCCTCTCTATAGGAGCGTGTATAGGGTTAGGGTTAATACCTTTCCTCTCTATAGGAGTGTGTATAGGGTTAGGGTTAATACCTTCCCTCTCCATAGGAGCGTGTATGGGGTTAGGGTTAATACCTTTCCTCTCTATAGGAGCGTGTATAGGGTTAATACCTTTCCTCTCTATAGGAGCGTGTATAGGGTTAGGGTTAATACCTTCCCTCTCTATAGGAGCGTGTATAGGGTTAATACCTTCCCTCTCTATAGGAGCGTGTATGGGGTTAGGGTTAATACCTTTCCTCTCTATAGGAGCGTGTATAGGGTTAGGGTTAATACCTTTCCTCTCTATAGGAGCGTGTATAGGGTTAATACCTTTCCTCTCTATAGAAGTGTGTATAGGGTTAGGGTTAATACCTTCCCTCTCTATAGGAGCGTGTATAGGGTTAATACCTTCCCTCTCTATAGGAGCGTGTATGGGGTTAGGGTTAATACCTTTCCTCTCTATAGGAGCGTGTATAGGGTTAGGGTTAATACCTTTCCTCTCTATAGGAGCGTGTATAGGGTTAATACCTTTCCTCTCTATAGAAGTGTGTATAGGGTTAGGGTTAATACCTTACCTCTCTATAGGAGCGTGTATAGGGTTAGGGTTAATACATTTCCTCTCTATAGGAGCGTGTATAGGGTTAGGGTTAATACCTTTCCTCTCTATAGGAGCGTGTATAGGGTTAATACCTTTCCTCTCTATAGAAGTGTGTATAGGGTTAGGGTCAATACCTTTCCTCTCTATAGGAGCGTGTATAGGGTTAGGGTTAATACCTTTCCTCTCTATAGGAGCGTGTATAGGGTTAGAGTTAGTACCTTCCCTCTCTATAGGAGCGTGTATAGGGTTAGTACCTTTCCTCTCTATAGGAGCGTGTATAGGGTTAGGGTTAATACATTTCCTCTCTATAGGAGCGTGTATAGGGTTAATACCTTTCCTCTCTATAGGAGCGTGTATAGGGTTAGGGTTAATACCTTCCCTCTCTATAGGAGCGTGTATAGGGTTAGGGTTAATACCTTTCCTCTCTATAGGAGCGTGTATAGGGTTAATACCTTTCCTCTCTATAGGAGCGTGTATAGGGTTAATACCTTCCCTCTCTATAGGAGCGTGTATAGGGTTAGGGTTAATACCTTTCCTCTCTATAGGAGCGTGTATAGGGTTAGGGTTAATACCTTTCCTCTCTATAGGAGCGTGTATAGGGTTAGGGTTAGTACCTTCCCTCTCTATAGGAGCGTGTATAGGGTTAATACCTTTCCTCTCTATAGGAGCGTGTATAGGGTTAATACCTTCCCTCTCTATAGGAGCGTGTATAGGGTTAGGGTTAATACCTTCCCTCTCTATAGGAGCGTGTATAGGGTTAGGGTTAATACCTTTCCTCTCTATAGGAGCGTGTATAGGGTTAGGGTTAATACCTTTCCTCTCTATAGGAGCGTGTATAGGGTTAATACCTTCCCTCTCTATAGGAGCGTGTATAGGGTTAGGGTTAATACCTTTCCTCTCTATAGGAGCGTGTATAGGGTTAGGGTTAATACCTTTCCTCTCTATAGGAGCGTGTATAGGGTTAATACCTTCCCTCTCTATAGGAGCGTGTATAGGGTTAGGGTTAATACCTTTCCTCTCTATAGGAGCGTGTATGGGGTTAGGGTTAATGCCTTTCCTCTCTATAGGAGTGTGTATAGGGTTAATACCTTTCATCTCTATAGGAGTTTGTATAGGGTTAGGGTTAGTACCTTTCCTCTCTATAGGAGTGTGTATAGGGTTAGGGTTAATACCTTTCCTCTCTATAGGAGCGTGTATAGGGTTAATACCTTTCCTCTCTATAGGAGCGTGTATAGGGTTAATACCTTCCCTCTCTATAGGAGCGTGTATAGGGTTAGGGTTAATACCTTTCCTCTCTATAGGAGCGTGTATAGGGTTAGGGTTAATACATTTCCTCTCTATAGGAGCGTGTATGGGGTTAATACCTTTCCTCTCTATAGGAGCGTGTATAGGGTTAGGGTTAATACCTTTCCTCTCTATAGGAGCGTGTATAGGGTTAGGGTTAATACATTTCCTCTCTATAGGAGCGTGTATAGGGTTAATACCTTTCCTCTCTATAGGAGCGTGTATAGGGTTAGGGTTAATACCTTCCCTCTCTATAGGAGCGTGTATAGGGTTAGGGTTAATACCTTTCCTCTCTATAGGAGTGTGTATAGGGTTAGGGTTAATACCTTTCCTCTCTATAGGAGCGTGTATAGGGTTAGGGTTAGTACCTTCCCTCTCCATAGGAGCGTGTATAGGGTTAATACCTTCCCTCTCTATAGGAGCGTGTATAGGATTAATACCTTCCCTCTCTATAGGAGCGTGTATAGGGTTAGGGTTAATACATTTCCTCTCTATAGGAGCGTGTATAGGGTTAGGGTTAATACCTTTCCTCTCTATAGGAGCGTGTATAGGGTTAGGGTTAATACCTTTCCTCTCTATAGGAGTGTGTATAGGGTTAGGGTTAATACCTTCCCTCTCTATAGGAGCGTGTATAGGGTTAGGGTTAATACCTTTCCTCTCTATAGAAGTGTGTATAGGGTTAATACCTTTCCTCTCTATAGGAGCGTGTATAGGGTTAGGGTTAATACCTTTCCTCTCTATAGGAGCGTGTATAGGGTTAGGGTTAATACCTTTCCTCTCTATAGGAGCGTGTATAGGGTTAGGGTTAATACCTTTCCTCTCTATAGGAGCGTGTATAGGGTTAGGGTTAATACCTTTCCTCTCTATAGAAGTGTGTATAGGGTTAGGGTTAATACCTTTCCTCTCTATAGGAGCGTGTATAGGGTTAGGGTTAGTACCTTCCCTCTCCATAGGAGCGTGTATAGGGTTAATACCTTCCCTCTCTATAGGAGCGTGTATAGGATTAATACCTTCCCTCTCTATAGGAGCGTGTATAGGGTTAGGGTTAATACATTTCCTCTCTATAGGAGCGTGTATAGGGTTAGGGTTAATACCTTTCCTCTCTATAGGAGCGTGTATAGGGTTAGGGTTAATACCTTTCCTCTCTATAGGAGTGTGTATAGGGTTAGGGTTAATACCTTCCCTCTCTATAGGAGCGTGTATAGGGTTAGGGTTAATACCTTTCCTCTCTATAGAAGTGTGTATAGGGTTAATACCTTTCCTCTCTATAGGAGCGTGTATAGGGTTAGGGTTAATACCTTTCCTCTCTATAGGAGCGTGTATAGGGTTAGGGTTAATACCTTTCCTCTCTATAGGAGCGTGTATAGGGTTAGGGTTAATACCTTTCCTCTCTATAGGAGCGTGTATAGGGTTAGGGTTAATACCTTTCCTCTCTATAGAAGTGTGTATAGGGTTAGGGTTAATACCTTTCCTCTCTATAGGAGCGTGTATAGGGTTAGGGTTAATACCTTCCCTCTCTATAGGAGCGTGTATAGGGTTAATACCTTCCCTCTCTATAGGAGCGTGTATAGGGTTAGGGTTAATACCTTTCCTCTCTATAGGAGCGTGTATAGGGTTAGGGTTAATACCTTCCCTCTCTATAGAAGCGTGTATAGGGTTAATACCTTCCCTCTCTATAGGAGCGTGTATAGGGTTAATACCTTTCCTCTCTATAGGAGTGTGTATAGGGTTAATACCTTTCCTCTCTATAGGAGCGTGTATAGGGTTAGGGTTAATACCTTTCCTCTCTATAGGAGCGTGTATAGGGTTAGGGTTAGTACCTTTCCTCTCTATAGGAGCGTGTATAGGGTTAGGGTTAATACCTTTCCTCTCTATAGGGGCCTGTAAAAACCCGGTGCTCTCGTTGACGTGGTAGGTCTTCTTGTCAAACTGCAGCGTGGGTTCGTCCTCTGTG
Source organism: Coregonus lavaretus (assembly GCF_964263955.1). Taxonomy (NCBI): domain Eukaryota; kingdom Metazoa; phylum Chordata; class Actinopteri; order Salmoniformes; family Salmonidae; genus Coregonus; species Coregonus lavaretus. Next base: position 5,263,349 of record NC_140001.1, read on the forward strand.
TCGTTGATGTTGACGCTGGCGCGGGTCAACTGACCCAGGAGGGCGTAGACAGGCATGCTCAGCTCCACCTGGAAACTCTCCACGCCCTCAAACACCTCGTCGTCCTGGATCACTATGGTACACACCTTGGTGTCCTCACGCTCGTCAAACTGGACCTGGGGGGGGGAGGATGTGGAGGAGATGGGAGGTTAGAGATGTTGTTACGGATGTAGTACAAATATGAGGAGAGGAGAGGAGAGGAGAGGAGAGGAGAGGAGAGGAGAGGAGAGGAGAGGAGAGGAGAGGAGAGGAGAGGAGAGGAGAGGAGAGGAGAGGAGAGGAGAGGAGAGGAGAGGAGAGGAGAGGAGAGGACGAGGACGAGGAGGAGAGGAGAGGAGAGAGTATTCCAACAACTATTTCCCAGGCTTTGCTGGAAAAAGAGAATGTGTTGTCATTAACTTGCCTGGTTAAATAAATAAAATAACAGCACCTGTCCAGCATACTCCACATAGTCCTGCTGTCCGGGGCGAGAGCCAACACTGGAGGTAGAGGTGGCAGTGCCCTGCTCAGTACGACACAGCACGATGGCATACTGGTTCAGGTTACCCATCCTCTTCACTGTGACCGACACCGTGCCCGCCTTCTCACTCACATTGTAGCTGTGAGGGGCACAGAGGGCGTCAGAGGGCATCAGTTACATAAATGCAGACCTACAGCTTTGAGAGATACAATTAAAGTATAATAGCTGAAATGGACTTTGTGGCAATGAGAGGAGAGAATTGTATAAAACTGTGGCCAAATTCAGCAGCTGCAAACCCATGAAGACGTATGGAAGTCTCAACCATACACAGGGACCCAGAGTTTTTCATGATTGTGTGAGTTAATCCAGTAAGCGCCTGGAGTTTTCCCCATTCCATTTACACTATCCAGAGTGACTTACAGTTAGTGCATTCATCTTAAGATAGCTAGGTGGGACAACCACATATCACAGTCATAGTAAGTACATTTTTCCTCAATAAAGTAGCTATCAGCTGAGTCAGAGCTAGTGGTTCCAGTCTGAAACACAGTGAAGCTGCACGCTGGGCCCTACTTGTTACAGAATAGCTGGCCTTGCCTCTCTCACCTCCTGTGTTGGAAGCTGATGAGGGACCACTGGATATGGAAGAAGTTATCAGAGACAATGTTGGGCTTGCTGTCCTTCACCAGGAACTTAAAGTTGTCCATGGTCTCTGTCATGCTCTCCTCATGGAGCACGTAGCGTATCAAGCCCAAATTAATGTCAGCTGGAGGGCAGGGGACGAAGTTACCACAATGTTAAAACAACCTAGACTAACGTTAGCACAACATAGACTAACGTTAGCACAACATAGACTAATGTAAGCACAACATAGACTAACGTTAGCACAACATAGACTAACGTTAGCACAACATAGACTAACGTTAGCACGACATAGACTAACGTTAGCATAACATAGACTAACGTTAGCAAAACATAGACTAACGTTAGCACAACATAGACTAACGTTAGCACAACATAGACTAACGTTAGCAAAACATAGACTAACGTTAGCACAACATAGACTAACGTTAGCATAACATAGACTAACGTTAGCACAACATAGACTAACGTTAGCAAAACATAGACAACGTTCGCACAACATAGACTAACGTTAGCACAACATAGACTAACGTTAGCATAACATAGACTAACGTTAGCACAACATAGACTAACGTTAGCACAACATAGACTAACGTTAGCAAAACATAGACTAACGTTAGCAAAACATAGACAACGTTCGCACAACATAGACTAACGTTAGCACAATATAGACTAACATTGTTTTAATTGAAACCCTCTTCAATAGTCTCACTCTATACTAAATACTCAATACCCCCCCCAACCCCCCCCACACACACACACACACACACACACACACACACACACACAGAGACACATACACACACACACACACACACACACACACACACACACACAGAGACACTATACCTTGTGTGAAGCGGGTGATGGGAGCGCCAGGTTTCAGTTTGCTCTCCAGGAAGCCGTGTTTAGGCTCTGCAGTGACCTCATAGACCAGCTGACCATCGTCTGTGTCCGGGTCCATGGTCAACAGCTCCTTCTTACTGATCAGGTTGGTGGCCTGCAACATCAATCAATCAGTCAATCAGTCAGTCAGTCTATCAGATGGTCAGTCAACCAACCAGTCAGTCAGTCAGTCAGTCAGTCTATCAGATGGTCAGTCAACCAACCAGTCAGTCAGTCAGTCAGTCAGTCTATCAGACGGTCAGTCAATCAACCAGTCAGTCAGTCAGTCAGTGAGTCAGTCAATCAACCAACCAACCAACCAGTCAATCAGTCAGTCAGTCAATCAGTCAGTCAATCAACCAGTCAGTCAGTCAGTCAGTCAATCAAGTTTAGTGGCCAGGAAATCAACAAGAATTGAGACGTTAGGACCATCATAGACCATTAGGGGGAGATAGCGCAACAAAAACTAAATCCAACCACTGATACTTAATTACCTCCTTTAAGGGATTAATTGACACATAAACAAACATTACAATAATTCACTGTGGGAATTAAATGATTCTTCTTCAAGATACTAATGGGAAAAGTTGAAGAGTCAGTTAGCCAAGCAAATATTTAGAGACCTGTCCAAATATACTCTAACTCTTAAATCAAGATAGCATATAATATTTTACCAGCAGATTGCCCATTGCCCATAATAACATTATTTCACAATTACAATGCCTAACATTATTGCAGGTAAGTGCACAAAGTGACAGAAAAGTGTTGATAGTGGCACACAGCGTTTCCCCCAATTAACTGTAATTATCAGACACTCATATTGTCTAACATTACTTAAAACATGAAAGATTTTCTGTAAGAAATGAATACAATTTGTTTTGCATTTCTCTTTCCATATGTGTTATGTTCCAGAATGTAATATATTGTTTTAAAGTATTGCAAGAATCCCGCTATGCCCTCCAACGAACCATCAAACAGGCAAAGTGTCAATACAGGACTAAGCTCGAATCGTACTACACCAGCTCCGACGCCCGTCAGATGTGGCAGGGCTTGCAAACTATTACAGACTACAAAGGGAAGCACAGCCGCGAGCTGCCAAGTGACACGAGCCTACCAGACGAGCTAAATTACTTCAATGCTTGCTTCGAGGCAAGTAACACTGAAACATGCAAAAGAGCATCAGCTGTTCCGGACGACTGTGTGATCACGCTCTCCGTAGCCGATGTGAGTAAGACCTTTAAACAGGTCAACATTCACAAGGCCGCAGGGCCAGACGGTTTACCAGGACATGTACTCCGAACATGTGCTAACCAACTGGCAAGTGTCTTCACTGACATTTTCAACCTCTCCCTGTCTGAGTCTGTAATACCAACATGTTTGAAGAAGACCACCATAGTCCCTGTGCCCAAGAACACTAAGATAACCTACCTAAATGACTACCGACCCATAGCACTCACATCTGTAGCCATGAAGTGCTTTGAAAGGCTGGTCATGGCTCACATCAACACCATTATCCCAGAAACCCTAGACCCACTCCAATTTGAATACCGCCCCAACAGATCCACAGATGATGCAATCTCTATTGCACTCCACACTGCCCTTTCCCACCTGGACAAAAGGAACACCTACAGTGAGGGAAAAAAGTATTTGATCCCCTGCTGATTTTATACGTTTGCCCACTGACAAAGACATGATCAGTCTATAATTTTAATGGTAGGTTTATTTGAACAGTGAGTGACAGAATAACAACAACAAAAATGTCAAAAATGTTATAAATTGATTTGCATTATAATGAGGGAAATAAGTATTTGACCCCTCTGCAAAACATGACTTAGTACTTGGTGGCAAAACCCTTGTTGGCAATAACAGAGGTCAGACATTTCTTGTAGTTGGCCACCAGGTTTGCACACATCTCAGGAGGGATTTTGTCCCACTCCTCTTTGCAGAAGTCATTAAGGTTTCAAGGCTGACATTTGGCAACTCGAACCTTCAGCTCCCTCCACAGATGTTCTATGGGATTAAGGTCTGGAGACTGGCTAGGCCACTCCAGGACCTTAATGTGCTTCTTCTTGAGCCACACCTTTGTTTCCTTGGCCGTGTGTTTTGGGTCATTGTCATGCTGGAATACGACCCATTTCCAATGCCCTGGCTGAGGGAAGGAGGTTCTCACCCAAGATTTGACGGTACATGGCCCCGTCCATCGTCCCTTTGATGCAGTGAAGTTGTCCTGTCCCCTTAACAGAAAAACACCCCCAAATCATAATGTTTCCACCTCCATGTTTGACGGTGGGGATAGTGTTCTTGGGGTCATAGGCAGCATTCCTCCTCCAAACACGGCGAGTTGAGTTGATGCCAAAGAGCTCGATTTTGGTCTCATCTGACCACAACACTTTCTCCCAGTTCTCCTCTGAGTCATTCAGATTTTCATTGGCAAACTTCAGACGGGCCTGTATATGTGCTTTCTTGAGCAGGGGGACCTTGCGGGCGCTGCAGGATTTCAGTCCTTCACGGCGTAGTGTGTTACCAATTGTTTTCTTGGTGACTATGGTCCCAGCTGCCTTGAGATCATTGACAAGATCCTCCCGTGTAGTTCTCGGCTGATTCCTCACCATTCTCATGATCATTGCAACTCCACGAGGTGAGATCTTGCATGGAGCCCCAGGCTGAGGGAGATTGACAGGTCTTTTGTGTTTCTTCCATTTGCGAATAATAGCACCAACTGTTGTCACCTTCTCACCAAGCTGCTTGGCGATGGTCTTGTAGCCCATTCCAGCCTTGTGTAGGTTTACAGTCTTGTCCCTGACATCCTTGGAGAGCTCTTTGGTCTTGGCCATGGTGGAGAGTTTGGAATCTGATTGATTGATTGCTTCTGTGGACAGGTGTCTTTTATACAGGTAACAAATTGAGATTAGGAGCACTCCCTTTAAGAATGCGCTCCTAATCTCAGCTCGTTACCAGTATAAAAGACACCTGGGAGCCAGAAATCTTTCTGATTGAGAGGGGGTCAAATACTTATTTCCCTCATTAAAATGCAAATCAATTCATAACATTTTTTACATACGTTTTTCTGGATTTTTTTGTTTGTTTATAATTATAGACTGATCATTTCTTTGTCAGTGGGCAAACGTACAAAATCAGCAGGGGATCAAATACTTTTTTCCCTCACTGTATGTGAGAATGCTATTCATTGACTACAGCTCAGCGTTCAACACCAAAGTGCTCTCAAAGCTCATCACCAAGCTCAGGACGCTGGGACTAAACACCTCCCTCTACAACTGGATCCTGGACTTCCTGACGGGCCGCCCCCAGGTGGTAAGGGTAGGTAACAACACATCTGCCAGGCTGATCCTCAACACGGGGGCCCCTCAGGGGTACGTGCTCAGTCCCATCCTGTACTCCCTGTTCAATCATGACTGCATGGCCAGGCACGACTCCAACACCATCATTAAGTTTGCAGATGACCCAACAGTGGTAGGCCTGATCACCGACAACGATGAGACAGCCTATACGGAGGATGTCAGAGACCTGGCCGTGTGGTGCCAGAATAACAACCTCTCCCTCAACGTGACTAAGACAAAGGAGATGATTGTGGACTACAGAAAAAAGAAGAGGACGAGCACGTCCCCATTCTCATCGACGGGGCTGTAGTGGAGCAGGTTGAGAGCTTCAAGTTCCTTGGTGTCCGCATCACCAACAAACTAACATGGTCTAAGCACACCAAGACAGTTGTGAAGAGGGCACGACAAAACCTATTCCCCCTCAGGAGACTGAAAATATTTGGCATGGGTCCTCAGATCCTCAAAAGGTTCTACAGCTGCACCATCGAGAGCATCCTGACCGGTTGCATCACTGCGTGGTATGACAACTGTTTGGCCTCCGACCGCAAGGCACTACAGAGGGTAGTGCGTACGGCCCAGTACATCTCTGTGGCCAAGCTTCCTGTCATCCAGGACCTCTATACCAGGCGGTGTCAGAGGAAGGCCCTAAAAATTGTCAAAGACTCCAGCCACCCTAGTCATAGACTGTTCTCTCTGCTACCGCACGGCAAACGGTACCGGAGCGCCAAGTCTAGGTCCAAGAGGCTTCTAAACAGCTTCTACCCCCAAGCCATAAGACTCTTGAATATCTAATCAAATGGCTACCCAGACTATTGGTATTATTCCCCCCTTATAGCCTCCCTACTGTTATTTTACTGCTGCTCTTTAATTATATATATTTTTATAATTTTATTTAGGGTATTCTTTCTTAAAACTGCATTGTTGGTTAAGGGCTTGTAAGTAAGCATTTCACTTGTTGTATTCGGCGCATGTGACAAATACAATTTGATTTGATATGATTAGAAGGTTAAAATAACCTCTGCTCTCCTGGACAGTGAGACTCTAGTCCCGTGTACGATAACATCTCAGGTATGGCCATGGTCCCTACTGCAGCGCAGAGAACAGACACACGATGGCGTTCACTACGAAAAAGCAGAAAGTGCGTCTGTACTCCACCGTCCAACCGCCTCAGCCCCAGAAACAGGAGGACAATGTCAAGTACGCTGCTGTGAAATTAAACCGGCCCAGTACTGCTAAATAGACTGGGGCGGGGTCAGGTTGATGGGGGCGGGGTCAGGTTGATGGTTGTTGATTTGCCAGTAGAGAGCGCCGTGGCACAATACACTGGAGCTGGAGGAACATACAGAAATACAGCCAAACCATCATATTATTGGTATGGTCAAACGATTTAAAGGGTTTTAATAGGGATATTAGGGGATGTTAAGCCATCTCTGAATTAACCAGTCTAGCCACTCAAGACATCTAGTAAGTGTCTGTCAACCACAGAACTCACACCCTTCTGCAGCAGTAAGGTCCCCTAGCAGATCTCTTCACTCTGCAAGTAGCCTTAACACCTTCAACTATTCTGCTTGTTTTGGATTTGTTCTGCATTTCTGTTTCCATTTTTGTTATGTTCTAGCATGTAATAGAACAATAAAGGTTCTTTTTTTTCTTCTCTCTAATTAAATGACACTGTCTTCCAAGTACAATGTCAGACATTGACGTAAACAAGCACACATAGTGACAGGAAGTCAGAAAGAGGTGAATCAGTGACAGGAAGTCAGAAAGAGGTGAATCAGTGACAGGAAGTCAGAAAGAGGTGAAACAGTGACAGGAAGTCAGAAAGAGGTGAAACAGTGACAGGAAGTCAGAAAGAGGTGAATCAGTGACAGGAGTTGAAAGCTGATATCATTTGACTTTGTCTGTGTACCAAATGGTACCATTTTCCCCACATAGTGTACAATATGGACCCTGGTCAAAAGTAGCGCACTATAAAGAGAACAGGGTGCCATTTTAGGATGAAGCCTGTGTTTACCTTGTTGTCCATGTACTCCAGCCACTGCAGACCCAGGTTAATGACGATACGAGGTGTTCCATCATCAACAGGCAGAATGTCTATCTTAAACATTTGGGGTGCAGCAGTCAACACCTACACAATGACAGAGGCAGGATGAGGGATTTATGAAATGTCAGAGAGAGAGAGAGAGAGACAGAGAGAGAGAGAGAGAGAGAGAGAGAGAGAGAGATGAGAGAGAGAGAGAGAGAGAGAGAGAGAGAGAGAGAGAGAGAGAGAGAAATGGCAGTAGCCTGCTGTCTGTTTCCATAATAGTGACACCTGAGACAGACAGGCAAGCTGACAGCCTGTGAAGTTAATTTACTCTGAGCCTCACTCATAAACGCACACACACACACACACACACACACACACACACACCCTCCTCCCCTCACCTCCTTGCCCCCCTCCTCCACCATAAAGAAGACATTAGTCCCGTCAGTTACAGTGAAGGTGAATCTGTCCTTCAGTGAGTTGGAGCCATCGTGGTTGTAGCTGATTCTGTTCTGGTAGATGTCATCCATGGTGAAGCTGTTGGTCTGACGGAAGTGCTGTCCGTTGTTGGTCCGCTCAATATTGCCGTGACGGGGGGCCTGGACTATGGTAAAGGTGATGGACTCCTCCTGGAGGGAGACATTTTAGTGTGAATATCTTATGATATATAACATACACTGAGTGTACAAAACATCAGGAACACCGTCACTCCCTATGTAAGGTGTCTTCAGCCCAACTCCCCTTTACATTACACCCTTGTGCTAGTGACAATGCCATTCTGTTTTGTTGGTGTCCGGTCTATCTTGTTGCTAAAGTGCATATATACATTGCCGTGAAACAGTATTTGCCCCCTTTCTAAATGTCTCGACTTTTGCATATTTTTGATACTGAATGTCCTAATATGTTGTCCAAAAAAGATATACTTTTGAAGGATCTGTCCATAGAACAATCTTCCAAGAGTCTTGATGATTATCCAGGTGCTTCTTGGCAAACTTGAGTAAACTTTTTGGACGATACGGGTCCCATTATGTCTGGCAAAAAAAAAAAAAACACTGCATTGTTCCACAGGAAGAAACTCATACCAACGGTCAAGCATGGTGGTGGTAGTGTGATGGTTTGGGGATGCTTTGCTGCCTCAGGACCTGGACGACTTGCCTTAATAGAAGGAACCATGAATTCTGCTCTGCATCTGAGAATTCTACAGGAGAATGTCAGACAATATGTCTGTGAGCTGAAGCTGAAGGGCAGCAAGACAATGATCCAAAACACACAATCAGGTCTATATGAAAATGGTTAAAAAACCCAAACATTTGAAGTTTTTGGAATGGCCTAGTCAAAGTCCAGTCCTAATCCCAATTGAGATGTTGTGGCAGGACCTGAAACGAGCAGTTCATGCTTGAAAACCCACAAATGTCACTGAGTTAAAGTAGTTCTGCAGAGTGGGCCAAAATTCTTCCACAGCGATGTGAGAGACTGATCAACCACTACAGGAATAATTTGGTTGCAGTCACTGCTTCCAAAGGTGGCAGAACCAGTTATTGAGTGGGTGTTGCATAACTTTGTTAATTAAATAAATAAAAAATATCTATATTTTAATTGTTTTATTTGTATATTCCCTTTATCTAATATTAGGTTTGGGTTGAAGATCTGTTAAGATTCAGTATAAAAAAATATGCAGAAATAGTGAAAATCAGAAAGGCGGCAAATACTTTTTCACGGCCCTGTAGGTTAGCTAAGCTTACTGCCAGGGAACACAGAGTGTGTGTGTGTGTGTGTGTGTGTGTGTGTGTGTGTGTGTGTGTGTGTGTGTGTGTGTGTGTGTGTGTGTGTGTGTGTGTGTGTGTGTGTGTGTGTGTAGTGAATGATCAGACAGCCTGTCCTACTCCACCTCTGTGTCAGCGTCGGTGGCCTTCAGTTCAAACTCAGTGATGGTCTTCCTGACCCCCTCCTGAACCCTCATCCCAGGAACCACCAGCAGGGGGAGGGAGTCATCCACTGGCCGTATGGTGATGTAGAACGTCTGGGCAACCTAAAGACACCATACAGAACACTGTTATTAACCTAAAGACACCATACAGAACACTGTTATTAACCTAAAGACACCATACAGAACACTGTTATCAACCTAAAGACACCATACAGAACACTGTTATTAACCTAAAGACACCATACAGAACACTGTTATCAACCTAAAGACTCCATACAGAACACTGTTATCAACCTAAAGACTCCATACAGAACACTGTTATTAACCTAAAGACACCATACATAACACTATCAACCTAAAGACTCCATACAAAACACTGTTATCAACCTAAAGACATCATACATAACACTGTTATCAACATAAAGACTCCATACAAAATACTGTTATCAACGTAAAGACACCATACAAAACACAACCCATCACAACACACACACGCGCACACACACGTCAGAGCCACCCATCACAATATACACACACACACGTCAGAGCCACCCATCACAATATACACACACACACGTCAGAGCCACCCATCACAACATACACACACACACACACGTCAGAGCCACCCATCACAACATACACACACACACGTCAGAACCACCCATCACAACATACACACACACACACATCAGAGCCACCCATCACAACATACACACGCACACGTCAGAACCACCCATCACAACATACACACACACACACATCAGAGCCACCCATCACAACATACACACACACACACGTCAGAGCCACTCATCACAACACACACGTCAGAGCCACCCATCACAACATACACAGGAAACATCTCAATGCCATGAGCAATCACATCCTGGTTAAAAATAGTATCACATACATCCCCTAATACGTTCTATCTGATACTTCATGAGCAAACATCCTGATCAAATATCTATGGTCTATCATATCTAATATCTATCATATGGATCAACATCCTGATCAAATATCTATGGTCTATCATATTTAATATCTATCATCTGGATCAACATCCTGATCAAATATCTATGGTCTATCATATCTAATATCTATGGCGTAATACGGGAGAGAAAATATCCCACTCTGTAATTAGCCATATGGTCTGGGAACCTGAATATAACCGTATGGGGAACCTGAATATAACCGTATGGGCAACCTGAATATAACCGTATGGGCAACCTGAATATAACCGTATGGGGAACCTGAATATAACCGTATGGGCAACCTGAATATAACCGTATGGGGAACCTGAATATAACCGTATGGGCAACCTGAATATAACCGTATGGGGAACCTGAATATAACCGTATGGGGAACCTGAATATAACCGTATGGGGAACCTGAATATTACCGTATGGGGAACCTGAATATAACCGTATGGGGAACCTGAATATAACCGTATGGGCAACCTGAATATAACCGTATGGGGAACCTGAATATAACCGTATGGGGAACCTGAATACAACCGTATGGGGAACCTGAATATAACCGTATGGGGAACCTGAATATAACCGTATGGGGAACCTGAATATAACCGTATGGGGAACCTGAATATAACCGTATGGGGAACCTGAATATAACCGTATGGGGAACCTGAATATAACCGTATGGGGAACCTGAATATAACCGTATGGGGAACCTGAATACAAAAGTATGGGGAACCTGAATATAACCGTATGGGGAACCTGAATATAACCGTATGGGGAACCTGAATATAACCGTATGGGGAACCTGAATATAACCGTATGGGGAACCTGAATATAACCGTATGGGGAACCTGAATATAACCATATGGGGAACCTGAATATAACCATATGGGCAACCTGAATATAACCGTATGGGGAACCTGAATATAACCGTATGGGGAACCTGAATATAACCGTATGGGGAACCTGAATATAACCGTATGGGCAACCTGAATATAACCGTATGGGCAAACTGAATATAACCGTATGGGCAACCTGAATATAACCGTATGGGCAACCTGAATATAACCGTATGGTCAACCTGAATATAACCGTATGGGAAACCTGAATATAACCGTATGGGCAACCTGAATATAACCGTATGGGCAACCTGAATATAACCGTATGGGCAACCTGAATATAACAGTATGGGCAACCTGAATATAACCGTATGGGGAACCCAAGTACTTCTACTGCTCATTAGGCTGCATTAGAGAGAGCCATTATGCCCAGTGTGTGTGTGGAGGTGCGTGTGTGTGTGTGTGTGTGTGTGTGTGTGTGTGTGTGTGTGTGTGTGTGTGTGTGTGTGTGTGTGTGTGTGGAGGTGGGTGCGTGTGTGTGTGTGGAGGTGGGTGTGTACCTCATTAGTCCCGTCAGACATGATGAATGAGAACTAATCTGCATGCTTCTCTTCTTCGCTGGTGTGAACGTACTGGATGCTACGTGAAGCCAGGTCAGCCTGGGAGAAGGAAGTGATGCGGCTTCCTGTAGCGGGTGGAAGTTAGCATTTATTAGCATTAACCATTCACATTTATGGTTGTTTGAGCATTAGCTTTGTAAACTTGATGTGCAAGAAAACACAGTCTGTAGCATGTTAATGTAGCATTTTCATACTAATCCTGTGTTGGCAAAGAGAGTGGCACTAGCAATGCCAGATAATGGGTTTGATTCCCTCTGGGGCCACACCAAACACTCATCATGGGTTTGATTCCCTCTGGGGCCACACCAAACAGTCATTATGGGTTTGATTCCCTCTGGGGCCAAACCAAACAGTCATTATGTATACACTGCAAATCAAATCAAATCAAATTGTATTTGCCACAAGTGCCTTACAGTGAAATGCTTACTTACAAGCCCTTAACCAACAATGCAGTTTTAAGAAAATATTAAGTAAAAAATAGATAAGTAAAAAATTAAAAGAGGAAATAATTAAAGAGCAGCAGTAAAATAAAATAACAGTAGGGAGGCTATAGTCGAGGTAATTGAGGTAATATGTACATGTGGGTAGAGTTAAAGTGACTATGCATAGATCATAAACAGAGTAGCAGCAGCGTAAAAGAGGGGGTGGGGGGGGCAATGCAAATAGTCCGGGTAGCCATGATTAGTTGTTCAGGAGTCTTCTGGCTTGGGGTAGAAGCTGTTAAGAAGCTTTTTGGACCTAGATTTGGCACTCCGGTACCGCTTGCCGTGCAGTAGCAGAGAGAACAGTCTGTGACTAGGGTGGCTGGAGTCTTTGACAATTTTGAGGGCTTTCCTCTCACACCGCCTGGTATAGAGGTCCTGGATGGCAGGAAGCTTGGCCCCAGTGATGTACCGGGCCATACGCACTACCCTCTGTAGTGCCTTGCGGTCGGAGGCCGAGCAGTTGCCATACCAGGCGGTGATGCAACCAGTCAGGATGCTCTCGATGGTGCAGCTGTATAACTTTTTGAGGATCTGAGGACCAATGCCAAATCTTTTCAGTCTCCTGAGGGGGAATAGGCGTTGTCGTTCCCTCTTCACGACTGTCTTGGTGTGTTTGGACCATGATAGTTTGTTGGTGATGTGGACAAGCTGTTCCACTACAGCCCCGTCGATGAGAATGGGGGCGTGCTCAGTCCTCTTTTTTTTCCTGTAGTCCATAATCATCTCCTTTGTCTTGATCACGTTGAGGGAGAGGTTGTTATCCTGGCACCACACGTCCAGATCTCCAACCTCCTCCCTATAGGCTGTCTCATCGTTGTCGGTGATCAGGCCTACCACTGTTGTGTCGTCTGCAAACTTAATGATGGTGTTGGAGTTGTGCTTGGCCATGCAGTCATGGATGAACAGGGAGTACAGAAGGGGACTGAGCACGCACCCCTGAGGCGCCCCCGTGTTGAGGATCAGCGTGGCAGATGTGTTGTTACCTACCCTTACCACCTGGGGGCGGCCCGTCAGGAAGTCCAGGATCCAGTTGCAGAGGGAGGTGTTTAGTCCCAGGGTCCTTAACTTAGTGATGAGCTTTGAGGGCACTATGGTGTTGAACGCTGAGCTGTAGTCAATGAATAGAATAGAATTCTCACGTAGGTGTTCCTCTTGTCCACGTGGGAAAGGGCAGTGTGGAGTGCAATAGAGATTGCATCATCTGTGGATCTGTTGGGGCGATATGCAAATTAGAGTGGGTCTAGGGTTTCTGGGATAATGGTGTTGATGTGAGCCATGACCAGCCTTTCAAAGCACTTCATGGCTACAGACATGAGTGCTATGGGTCGGTAGTCATTTAGGCAGGTTATCTTAGTGTTCTTGGGCACAGGGACTATGGTGGTTAGCTTGAAACATGTTGGTATTACAGACTCAGTCAGGGACATGTTGAAAACTTGCCAGTTGGTCAGCGCATGCTCGGAGTACATGTCCTGGTAATCCAACTGGCCCTGCGGCCTTTTGAATGTTGACCTGCTTAAAAGTCTTACTCACATCGGCTACGGAGAGCGTGATCACATAGTCATCTGGAACAGCTGGTGCTCTCACGCACGCTTCAGTGTTGCTTGCCTCGAAGCGAGCATAGAAGTGATTTAGCTCGTCTGGTAGGCTTGTGTCACTGGGCAGCGTGTGGCTATGCTTCCCTTTGTAGTCTGTAATAGTTTGCAAGCCCTGCCACATCCGACGAGTGTCGGAGCCGGTGTAGTACGATTCAATCTTAGTCCTGTATTGACTCTTTGCCTGTTTGATGGTTCGTCGGAGGGCATAGTGGGATTTCTTGTAAGCGTCCGGGTTAGAGTCCCACTCCTTGAAAACGGTAGCTCTACCCTTTAGCTCAGTGCGGATGTTGCCTGTAATCCATGGCTTCTGGTTGGGGTATGTACGTACGGTCACTGTGGGGACAACGTCATTGATGCACTTATTGATGAAGCCAGTGACTGATGTGGTGTACTCCTCAATGCTATCGGAAGAATCCCGGAACATATTCCAGTCTGTGCTAGCAAAACATTCCTGTAGCTTAGCATCTGCGTCATCTGACCACATCCTTATTAACCGAGTCATTGGTGCTTCCTGCTTTAGTTTTTGCTTATAAGCAGGAATCAGGATGATAGAGTTATGGTCAGATTTGCCAAATGGAGGGCGGGGGACAGCTTTGTACGTGTCTCTGTGTGTGGCGTAAAGATGGTCTAGAGTATTTTTTCCTCTGGTTGCACATTTAACATGCTGGTAGAAATTAGGTAGAACAAATTAAAGTTTCCCTGCATTAAAGTCCCCGGCCACTAGGAGCACTGCCGCTGGATGAACGTTTTCATGTTTGCTTATGGCCTTATACAGCTCATTGAGTGCAATCTTAATGCCAGCATCTGTTTGTGGTGGTAAATAGACAGCTACGAAAAATCTAGATGTAGTAGGGCGTTCTGGATAAAAGCATCTGCTAAACGGCATATACTGTAAGCAGAACGGATAGCATGTCATGCAAAGCGAGTATGCGCTGGCCTCACTGGTTCAGACTCAGAGAACAACTAGAGCGAGACTCATTATTTCATGTTGGATTACACAGGTGTGCGTGTGCGTGTATGTGTGTGTACGTTAGAACGCGTATGTGTGTGTAAGTTTCAGCCTTTATAAGCTTGTTTATGCACGAGTGTGTAAAATATATTTACATTTAAAATATGTTTTGTGCAGGCGTGTGTGTCTGTTTGAGCTGGGCTCCAGCAGTAGTACCTGGGGTGCTGGCGTGCTCCAGATGCCCCAGCACTGTCTGCCTGGTGATGCGGTACACGAGTTCTCCAGGCTCACTGTCCTGGTCTGTAGCTGACAGCTGGAGAGTAGTCAGCTTCTTCACTGAGTTCTCATCCAACACCAGACCCTTATTCACTACCACAGAGGGGGGCAGGCGGTCCTCTGGAGGGGGGGACAGGGGAACGGGGGGGGAAGGAGACGAAGAAGATGATAGCGGGAAGGAGAGATCAAAACCGGAGAGTGAAGATGTTTCAACCACATGGGAACAGAAAGCCTAGAACAGACCACGTGTTTTTGGAACGCATCAGGAAAGAAGGCCACCGCTCTGGACCAACTACCAGTAACAACTGGCAACTGACTTTTTCCAATTGATCGCCAGTACTGTGTTCCCTACATAAGAAGAAACCATACAAAGTGACCTACCTAGTACATTGATGAAGAAGAACTGGAACCTACCTAGTACACTGATGTAGAAGGACTGGAACCTACCTAGTACACTGATGAAGAAGGACTGGAACCTACCTAGTACACTGATGTAGAAGGACTGGAACCTACCTAGTACACTGATGTAGAAGGACTGGAACCTACCTAGTACACTGATGTAGAAGGACTGGAACCTACCAAGTACACTGATAAAGAAGGACTGGAACCTACCTAGTACACTGATGTAGAAGGACTGGAACCTACTTAGTACACTGATGTAGAAGGACTGGAACCTACTTAGTACACTGATGTAGAAGGACTGGAACCTACCTAGTACACTGATGTAGAAGGACTGGAACCTACTTAGTACACTGAAGAAGAAGGACTGGAACCTACCTAGTACACTGATAAAGAAGACCTGGAACCTACCTAGTACACTTATGTAGAAGGACTGGAACCTACCTAGTACACTGATAAAAAAAGACTGGAACCTACCTGGTACACTGATGTAGAAGGACTGGAAACTACCTAGTACACTGATGTAGAAGGACTGGAACCTACCTAGTACACTGATGAAGAACAACTGGAACCTACCTAGTACACTGATGAAGAACAACTGGAACCTACCTAGTACACTGATGTAGAAGGACTGGAACCTACCAAGTACACTGATAAAGAAGGACTGGAACATACCTAGTACACGGATGTAGAAGGACTGGAACCTACCTAGTACACGGATGTAGAAAGACTGGTCGATCAGTTTGTTGCCCTCTGGATCCACCAGGTTGAACTTGAAGGATATGCTCCCTCCTTTCTCTCCCTTCTCATGACCGTACTCCAACAGACCTGCAACACACACACACAAACACACGCAGTCAATATTACTATCAACTCACTCAACTTAATCCAACAGACCTGCAACACACACACACAAACACACGCAGTCAATATTACTATCAACTCACTCAACTTAATCCAACAGGCCTGCGACACACACACACAAACACACGCAGTCAATATTAGTATCAACTCACTCAACTTAATCCAACAGACCTGCGACACACACACACAGACACACGCAGTCAATATTAGTATCAACTCACTCAACTTAATCCAACAGACCTGCGACACACACACACAAACACACGCAGTCAATATTAGTATCAACTCACTCAACTTAATCCAACAGGCCTGCGACACACATAGTTTTGGTGAACCCGACATGATACTGAAATGATAGTTAACCTTATACATACACCCAGATGCAGTCAACATGACTGTCAACTCACTCAAGGGCGATTCCACACCAGCGTAAGCGGAAAATACATTCGGTATCTCAGATTGTTCTGGCAATTCTCACATAGAAACTTCATTGGGAGGAAGGATTTTTTTCTGAAAATCATAATGAAAGTGGCCATTTTAGGCCCTTTTTAGACCTTCTGTAAGAGCCTATGAACTGTTAACTGCACATGATACAGACAACATATTTGTGTCATTATACCCCTTATAGTGTGCTCTAAAATAGTATATGGTCCTCTGTAGCTGTAGTATGTGGTCCTCTGTAGCTCAATTGGTAGAGCACGGCGCTTGTAACGCCAGGGTAGTGGGTTCGATCCCCGGGACCACCCATACGTAGAAATGTATGCACACATTACTGTAAGTCGCTTTGGATAAAAGCGTCTGCTAAATGGCTTATTATTATTATTATTATTATTATATTATTATTATATTATTATTATTATTATGTCTAGATTTAGAAGAACAAAAATCACATTAATTTATTAAACATTAAAAATATTAATATTATATTAACACCCTTTTTGATTTAGCTAATTTTTTTGACATATTGTTTAGAAAAAAATACTCTGCAAACACGTCAAATTTCCAGAGTGGGCTCCTGCTGGCATGGAATTGCTCTCAACTAACTATATAGACAAACCATTGACACTCATCTACAAGTAACTGCCAAAATAATGCAAACACTTGAGTAAATGAGGGATACAAAATATATTGAAAGCAAGTGCTTCCACACAGGTGTGGTTCCTGTGTTAATTAAGCAATTAAGATCCCATCATCAAATCAAATGTTATTTGTCACCTGCAGACCCCTTGACTTTTTCCATATTTTGTTAGGTTACAGCCTTATTCTAAAATTGATTAATTCATTTTTTCCCCTCATCAATCTACACACAATACCCAATAATGACAAAGCAAAAATAGGTTTTTAGACATTTATAAAAAAATATCACATTTACGTAAGTATTCAGACCCTTTACTCAATACTTTGTTGAAGCACCTTTGGCAGCAACTACAGCATCGAGTCTTCTTGGGTATGACACTACAAGCTTGGCACACCTGTATTTGGGGAGTTTCTCCCATTCTTCTCTGCAGATCCTCTCAAGCTCTGTCAGGTTGGATGGGGAGCGTTGCTGCACAGCTATTTTCAGGTCTCTCCAGAGATGTTCAAGTCCAGGCTCTGGCTGGGCCACTCAAGGACATTCAGAGACTTGTCCCGAAACCACTCCTGCGTTGTCTTGGATGTGTGCTTAGGGTCATTGTCCTGTTGGAAGGTGAACCTTAGCCCCAGTCTGAGGTCCTGAACGCTCTGGAGCAGGTTTTCATCAAGGATCTGTCTGTACTTTGCTCCGTTCATCTTTGCCTGACTAGTCTCCCAGTCCCTGCCGCTGAAAAACACCCCCACATTATGATGCTGCCACCACCATGCTTCACCGTAGGGATGGTGCCAAGTTTCATCCAGACGTGACGCTTGGCATTCAGGCCAAAGAGTTCAATCTTGGATTCATCAGACCAGATAATCTTGTTTCTCATGGTCTGAGAGTCTTTAGGTGCCTTTTGGCAGTCTCCAAGTGGGCTGTCGTGACTTTTACTGAGGAGTGGTTTCCGTCTGGCCACTCTACCATAAAGGCCTGATTGGTGGAGTGCTGCAGAGATGACTGTCCTTCTGGAAGGTTCTCCCATCTCCACAGAGGAACTCTGGAGCTCTGTCAGAGTGACCATCAGGTTCTAGGTCACCTTCCTGTCTAAGGCCCTTCTCCCCCGATTGCTCAGTTTGGCCGGGCAGCCAGCTCTTGGAAGAGTCTTGATGGTTCCAAACTTCTTGCATGTAAGGATGGCCACTGTGTTCTTGAGGACCTTCAATGCTGCAGAATGTTTTTGGTACCCTTCCCTAGATCTGTGCCTCAACACAACTCTGTCTAGAAGCTCTACAGACAATTCCTTCGACCTCATGGCTTGGTTTTTGCTCTGACATGCACTGTCAATTGTGGGACCTTATATAGAAAGGTGTGTGCCTTTCCAAATCATGTCCAATCAATTGAATTTACCACTGGTGGACTCCAATCAAGTTGTAGAAACATCTCAAGGATGGTCAATGGAAACAGGATGAACCTGAGCTTACTTTCGAGTTTCATAGCAAACGGTCTGAATACTTGTGTTTTATAAATTTGCAAACATTTCTAAAAACCTGTTTTCGCTTTGTCATTATGAGGTATTGTGTGTAGATTGCTGAGGATTTTATTTTATTTAATCAATTTTAGAATAGGCTTTAACGTAACAAAATGTGGAAAAAGTCAAGGTGTCTGAATACTTTCCGAAGGCACTGTATATGGGGGATACAACCATCTCAGCGCTGCAGTTTTTTCTGCGAAGAGACAGAATCATTAGATAATTTGTTTTGGTACTGTCCATATGTAGCTTGTTTTTAGTCGCAGGTTCAGGAATGGCTGAAGAATTGCAACATTTACCTGGCGCTAACTCTGCAAGTAGCACTGCTGGGAGATTTGAAAAGTCAAAGTCAATCGATCAATAATATAATAATACTCTTAGTAAAAATGTTTATCTTTAATTTACAATCTGTAGAAACAATGAGAATAGAAGGGTTCAGAACTTTTGTGAAACATAGTTGAAAAATATATGGCAAATAGAAATCAAACTGGATGGTGTTCAGAGATAAATGGGAGGGGTTGAGTGGAGCTGAAGGGTGGGACTAAAAATAACAAGATAACTAATGTAAATATACTGTGTCCGTAAAATGTATATACTGTAGGTTCAGAACTTTTGTGAAACAGCACAGTTGAAAAATATATAACAAATATTACTTGTCACACGCACCGAGTACAACCGTGAAATGCTTACTTACAAGCCCTTAACCAACAATGCAGTTTTAAGAAAAATAAGGGTTAAGAAAATATTTAAAAAATAAAAGAGCAACAATAAAATAACAATAACGAGGCTATATACAGGGGGTACCGGTACTGAGTCAATGTGCTGGGAGGTACAGGTTAGTCGAGGTAATTTGTACATGTAGGTAGGGATAAAGTGACTATGCATAGATAATAAACAGTCAGTAGCAGCAGTGTACAAAAAGGGGGGGGGGGGGGGGGGTAGAAGCTGTTAAGAAGCATTTTGGACCTAGACTTGACGCTCCAGTACCGCTTGTCATGCGGTAGCAGAGAGAACAGTCTATGACTAGGGTGGCTGGAGTCTTTGGCAGTTTTTAGGGCCTTCCTCTGACACCGCCTGGTATAGAGGTCCTGGAAGGCAGGAAGCTTGGCCCAAATGATGTATTGGGCCATAAACACTACCCTCTGTAGCGCCATGCTGTCGGAGGATGAGCAGTTGCCATACCAGGCAGTGATGCAACCAGTCAGAATGCTCTCGATGGTGCAGCTGTATAACTTTTTGAGGATCTGAGGACCCATGCCAAATCTTTTCAGTCTCCTGAGGGGGAATAGGCGTTGTCGTTCCCTCTTCACGACTGTCTTGGTGTGTTCGGACCATGATAGTTTGTTGGTGATGTGGACACCAAGGAACTTGAAGCTCTCGACCCGCTCCACTACAGCAACATCGATGTTGATGGGGGCATACTCACCCCTCTGTTTCCTGTAGTCCACGATCAGCTCCTTTGTCTTGCAGACGCTGAGGGAGAGGTTGTTGTTCTGGCACCACACTGCCAGGTCTCTGACCTCCTTCCAATAGGCTGCCTCATCTTCGGTGATCAGTCCCACCATCGTTGTGTCGTCAGCAAACTTGATGATGGTGTTGAAGTCGTGGGTGAACAGGGATTACAGGAGGGGACTAAGCACACACCCCTGAGGTGCCCCCGTGTTGAGGGTCAGCGTAGTGGTGTTGTTGCCTACCTTCACCACCTGGGGGCGGCCCGTCAGGAAGTCCAGGACCCAGTTGCAGAGAAGTTGTTCAGTCCCAGGGTCCTGAGCTTGGTGATGAGCTTGGAGGGGACTATGGTGTTGAACGCTGAGCTGTAGTCAATGAACAGCATTCTTACATAGGTATTCCTTTTGTCCATGTGGGTGACGGCAATAGAGATTGCGTCATCTGTGGATCTGTTGGGGCGGTATGCAAATTGAGTGGGTCCAGGATGTCTGGGTTGATGGTGTGAACCATGACCAGCCTTTCAAAGCATTTCATGGCTATAGATGGGAGTGCTACGTGGTTTAGTCATTTAGACAGATTACCTTGGCATTCTTGGGCATAGGGACTATGGTGATCTGCTTGAAACAAGTTGGTATTACAGACCGGGTCAGGCATAGGTTGAAAATGTCAGTGAAGACACTTGTCAGTTGGTCAGCGCATGCTCTGAGTACGCATCCTGATATGCTGTCTGGCCCTGCGGCCTTGTGAATGTTGACCTGTTTAAAGGTCTTACTATATCCTCTGGTACACATCCTGGTAATCCGTCTGGCCCTGCAGACTTGTGAATGTTAACCTGTTTAAACTTCTTACTTACATCGGCTATAGAGAGCGTGATCACAGAGTCTGTCCTGAACAGCTGATGCTTTCATGCATGGTTCAGTGTTGCTTGCCTCGAAGTGAGCATATAAGGCAGATAGCTCGTCTGGTAGGCTCACATAGCTGGACAGCTCGTGGCTGGGTTTCTTAGGAAGTCGTAGCGGGATATCTTATAAGCGTCCAGATTATTGTCCCGTTCATTGAAAGCGGCAGTTCTAGCCTTTAGCTCAGTGCGAATGTTGCCTCTAATCCATGGCGTCTGGTTGGGGTATGGTTGGCGAGGGAGGCATTTCTAGAGTGTTGTCACCTCCAGGTGAACAAGTGACATGCTGGTAAAAATGAGGTAAAACGAATTTCAGTTTCCCTGCATTAAAACCACGGGCCATGAGAAACGTGCTTCTTGTTTGCTCATTGAGTTTGGTCTTAGTGCCAGCATCGATTTGAGGTGGTAAACACAGTCTTGGTCAATAGTTTTGAGAATGACACAAATATTAATTTTCACAAAGTCTGCTGCCTCAGTTTTTATAATGGTAATTTGCATATACTCCAGAATGTTATGAAGAGTGATCAGATGAATTGCAATTAATTGCAAGGTCCCTCTTTGCCATGAAAATGAACTTAATCCCCCAAAAACATTTCCACTGCATTTCAGCCCTGCCACAAAAGGACCAGCTGACATCATGTCAGTGATTCTCTCGTTAACACAGGTGAGAGTGTTGACGAGGACAAGGCTGGAGATCACTCTGTCATGCTGATTGAGTTAGAATAACAGACTGGAAGCTTTAAAATGAGGGTGGTGCTTGAAATCATTGCTCTTCCTCTGTTAACCATGGTTACCTGCAAGGAAACACATGCCTTCATCATTGCTTTGCAAAAAAAAGGGCTTCACAGGCAAGGATATTGCTGCTAGTAAGATTGCACCTAAATCAACCATTTATCGGATCATCAAGAACTTAAAGGAGAGAGGTTCAATTGTTGTGAAGAAGGCTTCAGGGCGCCCAAGAAAGTCCAGCAAGCGCCAGGACCGTCTCCTAAAGTTGATTCAGCTGCGGGATCGGGGCACCACCAGTGCAGAGCTTGCTCAGGAATGGCAGCAGGCAGGTGTGAGTGCATCTGCACACACAGTGAGGCGAAGACTTTTGGAGGATGGCCTGGTGTCAAGAAGGGCAGCGAGGAAGCCACTTCTCTCCAGGAAAAACATCAGGGACAGACTGATATTCTGCAAAAGGTACAGGGATTGGACTGCTGAGGACTTATTTTTATTTGTTGATTATTTTTTATTTTTTTTATTTTTTTATTTGAATTTTTTTTTCAGCCACAACTCTGAGAAACATAGGATATTTTTTTTTTAATCAGGTCCCGTTGATAGGATAGTATCGAATGGAGCTCATCCAATTTGTTCTCCAGTGACGTAGTCTCCTGTCTCCATAGGACCCTGCCTCTTTTTCACTGCCGCTTCCTCTTTCAAGACCCGGGGATTATGGTCAGGAGTAAGCAGAATATCCAGAGCCGCCGATATTCCAAATCGAGGTTAGCGAATGCTGTTCTGATGTCCAGAAGCTGTTTTTGGTAGTAGGAAATGATGGCGGAAACATTATGTACAATGAACATTTAGATCAACGAAACAAATAACACAAAATAGCAGAATTGGTCAGGATCCTGTAAGACCGTCGCTATCCACGGCACCGCCATTCCCCCACATACGCTTAGGGTCATGTATAAAAATGCTGGGCAGGCCATTATTTTGGCTACCATGGCTATGCCCCCATAGGATGACAATGCCCCCATCCACAGGGCACGAGTGGTCACTGAACGGTTTGATGAGCATGAAAACGATGTAAACCATATGCCAGGGTGTCTCAGTCACCAGATCTCAAACAAATTGAACACTTATGGCACAGCTTGGAGCATCGCCTGAGACAGCATTTTCCACAACCATCAACAAAACACCAAATTACACAATTTCTTGTGGAAGAATGGTGTCGCATCACTCCATTTGATAGTAACAGATGACATTCATATTCTGACAATCTCTCAAACTCACTTAGATAATACCTTTGGTGATACAGTGGTAGCAATACAAGGTTATAACATTTACAGAAAATACAGAAATGCCAATGGGGGCGGTGTTGCGGTCTATATTCAGAACAACATTCCTGTAAAGCTTAGAGAAGATCTCATGTTAAATACTGTTGAAGTAATATGGCTACAGGTTCACCTGCCTCACCTAAAGCCCATTCTGGTGGGAAGCTGCTAAAGACCACCAAGTGCTAACAGTCAGTATCTGGATAACGTGTGAAATAATATATGTGATATCAATAGAGAGGTCATACAAGAAGTTCTGTAGTGATTCCTATGATGTTGATGTGAAGAATATGTGTTGGTCCGTGGTGTGTAATGATGAGCAAACAGACACTGTACTTCACACATTTATGAAATTGCTTATCCCAGTTACTAATAAGCATGCACCCATTAAGAAAATGACTGTAAAAACTGTTAAATCCCAGTGGATTGATGAGGAATTGAAAAATTGTATGGTTGAGAGGGATGAGGCAAAAGAGATGGCTAATAGGTCTGGCTGCACAACCGATTGTCACGGTTTCGGCCGAGGCTGCTCCTCCTCCTGGTTCGGGCAGGCTTCGGCGGTCGTCGTCCCCGGAGTACTAGCTACCACCGATCTATGTTTCATGTTCGTTTGGTTTTGTCTTGATGTTGTACACCTGTGTCTTGTTAGTCCTCGTTAGTGTCCTATTTAGTTCTCGTTGGTTGTGTTTGTCTTTGTGTGTGATTGCTCTTCTGTTTCGTGTTGGAGCTACGTACTTCCCTCCAGTGTTTTGGAGAGGTTTTTCGCACATGTTAGTGCGCCTTTTATTTGACGCCTGTGTGCGCCGTGATTTCGCCTTCGGGCTTATTGTGCTTATTTCTCTACGTAAATATTGCACTAAAGTCTTTTGGACTGAGCCTCTGCGTCCTGCGCTTGATTCATGCACCACACCCACCTTCAGCACCCCTGACAGAATCACACACCAGAATGGAATCAGCAGGATCTGCAGTTACGCCTGAGTCGCTCGAGGAGCATGTCCGTGGGCAAGATGACCAGATACGTCAACTGGGGACCGCTCTACAGGACGTCATCAACACCTTGCACCGATGGGAGACCAGCGGGGTACCCACACCTCCACCTACCCTGCCAACCCCATCGGCCGGTCCACCAGTCCCAGGTCCGGAACCCAGGAGGATTCGGCTCTCGCTCCCGAGGGCGTATGACGGTACAGCTGCCGGGTGTCAGGGGTTCCTCCTGCAGGTGGAGCTCTACCTGGCCACTGTACACCCGGTGCCCTCGGGACACGAGAGCGTTTCCGCCCTCATCTCCTGTCTCACGGGCAAGGCGTTGGAGTGGGCTAACGCTGAGTGGAGGAAGATGGACGCCAATACCATCTCCTACACCGAGTTCTCCCGTCGCTTCAAGGCCGTGTTCGACCATCCTCCTGAGGGCAAAGCGGCGGGGGAGCGTCTAGTCCACCTGAGACAGGGGAGGAGGAGCGCACAGGCGTTTGCTCTAGAGTTCCGGACTCTAGCGGCGGACGCAGGGTGGAATGAACGGGCCCTCATCGACCATTTTCGGTGTAGCCTACGGGAGGACGTTCAACGTAAGTTGGCCTGCAGGGATACCCATCTTACCTTCGACCAGTTGGTCGATATGTCCATCCGTCTGGACTCCCTGCTGGCCACCCGTGGACGTCCCGAGGGGGGTCCGTCCATTCCGCCCTCCGGCACCTCCGAGCCGAGCCCTATGGAGCTCGGGGGTGCCGGCGCTAGAGAAAGGAGGAGGAGGAGCCCGAGGGGGCCTGTCTCCTGCACCAAGTGCGGTCGTGGAGGGCACACTGCGGCCAGGTGCTGGGGAGGGTTCTCCGGGGGAGAAGACAACAGGCCACGCACTGGGGGGACCTCCCAGGTGAGTAGACGTCCCACTTACCCAGAGCTTTCTGTTGCGCACTTTTGTATACCTGTTTGTTTTCCACAGGTTGCACCTCATTCCCAGCATAAGGCGCTAGTAGATTCAGGCGCAGCTGGGAATTTTGTTGATCGGAAGTTTTGTTTAGATTTAGGGATCCCTCTCCTACCTGTTGACAAACCTTTTCCCGTTCATGCCTTAGATAGCCGCCCGTTGGGGTCGGGGTTGATTAGGGAGATCACAGCGCCACTTAGGATGTGTGCGCAGGGGGGTCATGAAGAGACTATACAGCTGTATCTGATCGACTCTCCTGCGTACCCAGTGGTGCTGGGAATTCCCTGGTTAAGCACCCATAACCCTGCTATTTCGTGGCAACAGAGGGCTCTCGATGGGTGGTCTGCTCAGTGCGAGGGGCGATGTCTGGGTGTTTCCGTGGGGGCGACTTCGGTGGAAAGTCCAAACCAAGTGCCCGCACTGCACATTCCGCCAGAATATGGGGATTTAGCTCTCGTGTTTAGTAAAACTAGGGCGACGCAGTTGCCTCCTCATAGACAGGGGGATTGTGCGATTGATCTCCAGGCAGGAGCAGCGCTCCCACGGAGCCATGTGTATCCTTTGTCTCAAGAGGAGAGAAAAGCTATGGAGACTTACATAGCCGAATCTTTGAGACAGGGATACATTCGGCCCTCCACTTCTCCCGCCTCCTCGAGGTTATTTTTGTGAAGAAGAAAGATGGAGGGTTGCGCCCGTGCATTGATTACCGTGGTCTCAATCAGATTACTGTGAAGTACAGTTATCCACTCCCTCTGATTGCGACCATGACAGAGTCATTGCATGGAGCGCGGTTTTTCACAAAATTGGATCTCAGGAGCGCGTATAACTTGGTGCGCATTAGGGAGGGCGATGAATGGAAGACAGCGTTTAGTACCACGTCAGGTCATTTCGAGTATCTTGTCATGCCATATGGGTTGATGAATGCTCCATCAGTCTTCCAATCCTTCGTGGATGACATTTTCCGGGATATGCAGGGACAAGGGGTGGTCGTGTACATTGATGATATTCTGGTGTACTCGTCTACCCGAGCCGAGCATATAACCCTGGTGCGTCGTGTATTGAGGAGGCTGTTGGAGCACGACCTATATGTCAAGGCAGAGAAATGTCTGTTTTTCCAGGAGTCGGTCTCCTTTTTGGGTTATCGGTTGTCCGCGTCAGGGGTGAGAATGGAGGTGGATCGTGTGTCCGCTGTGCGTAATTGGCAAACCCCAACCACTGTAAAAGAGGTGCAGCAGTTCTTGGGCTTTGCGAATTACTACCGGAGGTTTATCCGGGGTTTTGGACAGGTGGCAGCTCCCATCACGTCCCTTCTGAAAGGGGGTCCGGTGCGCCTGCAGTGGTCAGCTGAGGCGGACAGGGCCTTTGGGAGACTGAAGGACCTGTTTACGTCGGCTCCGGTGCTGGCGCATCCGGATCCTGCATTACCCTTTCAGGTCGAGGTGGACGCGTCTGAAGCAGGTATAGGGGCCGTTCTCTCTCAACGGTCCGGCACGCCACCTAAACTCCGCCCCTGTTCTTTTTACTCTAAAAAGCTCAGCCCGGCGGAGCGTAACTATGACGTTGGGGACAGGGAGCTGTTAGCTGTAGTTCAAGCCCTTAAGGTGTGGAGGCATTGGCTTGAGGGGGCTCAACACCCTTTCCTCATTTTGACTGACCATCGGAACCTGGAGTACATCCGGGCAGCGAGGAGACTGAACCCTCGCCAGGCTCGATGGAGTATGTTTCTCACCAGGTTCGTATTTAAAATCACGTACATCCCTGGGTCCCAGAATGGTAAGGCAGATGCGCTGTCCCGGCGGTATGACACGGAGGAGAGGTCCGTTGAGCCTACTCCCATACTACCGGAGTCTTGCCTTGTGGCACCGGTGGTGTGGGAGGTCGATGCCGAAATCGAGCGAGCGTTGCGTACCGACCCCAGCCCTCCACAGTGTCCTGAGGGTCGGAAGTACGTTCCGCTCGAGATTCGGGATCGACTCATTTACTGGGCTCACACGTCACCCTCCTCTGGACATCCGGGTATTGGCCGGACAGTGCATTGCCTTAGCACTAAATACTGGTGGCCTACTTTGGCTAAGGATGTGAGGGTTTATGTCTCCTCCTGCTCGGTGTGCGCCCAGTGTAAGGCGCCCCAACATCTGCCCAGGGGTAAGTTACAACCCCTGCCCGTTCCACAACGACCATGGTCCCACCTCTCGGTGGATTTTGTGACAGACCTTCCCCTCTCTCAGGGGAATACCACCATCCTGGTCGTTGTGGACCGGTTCTCTAAGGCCTGTCGTCTTCTCCCTATGTCGGGTCTTCCTACTGCCCTACAGACCGCTGAGGCCCTATTTACCCACGTCTTCCGGCATTACGGGGTGCCCGAGGATATAGTGTCTGATCGAGGCCCCCAGTTTACCTCCCGTGTTTGGAGAGCGTTCATGGAGCGTTTGGGGGTCTCGGTTAGCCTTACCTCAGGGTACCACCCGGAGAGTAACGGGCAGGTAGAACGTGTCAACCAGGATGTGGGTAGGTTTCTGAGGTCGTATTGCCAGGACCGGCCTGAGGAGTGGGCACGGTACATTCCCTGGGCCGAGATGGCCCAGAACTCTCTCCGCCACTCCTCTACCAACCTAACCCCCTTCCAATGTGTATTAGGTTACCAGCCGGTTCTGGCACCGTGGCAGCAGAGCCAGATCGAGGCCCCTGCGGTGGATGATTGGATGAGGCGCTCGGAAGAGACGTGGAACGCTGCCCACGTCCACCTGCAGCGGGCCGTCCTTCGTCACAAGGCGAGCGCCGATCTCCACCGCAGTGAGGGGCCGGTGTACGCACCCGGAGATCGAGTCTGGCTCTCTACCAGAAACCTACCCCTCCGCCTGCCCTGCCGGAAGCTGGGTCGGCGGTTTGTGGGGCCCTTTAAAGTCCTGAGAAGATTGAACGAGGTGTGTTATAGGTTACATCTACCTGTTGAGTATAAGAATATTAACCCCTCGTTCCATGTGTCTCTTCTCAGGCCGGTGGTAGCTGGTCCACTCCAGGACAATGAGATAGGAGAGACTCCTCCGCCCCCACTGGACATCGAGGGGGCTCCGGCGTACACCGTTCGGTCCATCTTGGACTCCAGACGCCGGATGGGGGGTCTCCAGTATCTCGTGGAGTGGGAGGGGTACGGCCCGGAGGAGCGGTGCTGGGTGCCGCGGAGGGACATCCTAGACCCATCTCTCCTGTCGGAGTTCCACCGGGACCATCCCGCGCGCCCTGCTCCGCGTCCTCCTGGTCGTCCCCGAGGCCGGGGTCGGCGCACGGCTGGAGCCGCGCGTCAAGGGGGTGGTACTGTCACGGTTTCGGCCGAGGCTGCTCCTCCTCCTGGTTCGGGCAGGCTTCGGCGGTCGTCGTCCCCGGAGTACTAGCTACCACCGATCTATGTTTCATGTTCGTTTGGTTTTGTCTTGATGTTGTACACCTGTGTCTTGTTAGTCCTCGTTAGTGTCCTATTTAGTTCTCGTTGGTTGTGTTTGTCTTTGTGTGTGATTGCTCTTCTGTTTCGTGTTGGAGCTACGTACTTCCCTCCAGTGTTTTGGAGAGGTTTTTCGCACATGTTAGTGCGCCGTTTATTTGACGCCTGTGTGCGCCGTGATTTCGCT